>NW_006408635.1:6730875-6773163 GCF_000296735.1 Chrysochloris asiatica | reverse complement strand
CAAGGTTGTATCATCTGCATATTGCAGGTTGTTAATGAGTCTTCCTCCAATCCTGATGCCATGTTTTCCTGGTGTTCATATGGTCGCTATAAGTTGGAACCGATTCAATGGTACCTGACATCAGAGAGAAGTGAGAGGAAGTTGGCAATGGCAGTGGAAGCCCATTTTATAGGCAGCTGGAAATGTATTAGGTCAGAAAAGCGATTCCCATGATAAAACACACAAAACTGCTGTTGCGAACTGCTTCATTGGGATTCCAAGGCTGTGATTTTTATGGAAGTAGACTGCCTCGGTTTTCTCTCTTGGAGTGGCTGGTGGGTTTGGACTGCTGACCTGTTGGTAGGCAGCTGAGCACTTTAGTCACTTTGCCACCAGGGCCCTAGTTCACATGACAGTAGTTCCCAATGCCAACTGTGAGTTCTCCCACCCCTAGGAGACAGCGAGACCTCCGATGCTGTCTTCTGAGAGTGGCTGTAAGATCCTCACCATCCCCAGTCTGGAAGTAGGGCATGGAAGGATTCCTGAAACGTGTATGGAATTGGAAATGACTTGGACAAATGATTATTTGCAGATTCGACTCCATCGGGTCTCGGCGTGCCCTGTCAAGTGCTTCCTCTGGGTGTTTCTGGGCACCCTGCCTGCAGCTGGGATAGTAACAGTGGGGAAGGGGAACCTAGGTCTGCTTTCAGGGCAAGACTAAAATGCCAGCGATGAGAGAACGTCAGGCTCATGGGAGGGTGGGAGTGGGTAGGTCATGACAGGTGTGGAGAAGGTGTGGGCAGAATGGCTGGGAGAACCAGGAAAGGCTGGGAGTCACTGGCCCCCTTTTTGGGTTCCCATACTTTTCTCAGCAAAGTACACCATTTTCTTGTAATTTCAGGAGGTTTCAAGGCTCCTCCCCTCCATCACCATCTGTCAGTTTATCTTTTGTGATGGTTTGCAAATTGCTACATGGACTCCTGGTGTGGGGCTGGAGGATCAGCACTGGACTGTTAACCATTAGTCAGGACTTCAAACCCACCAGCATGTCCTTGGAAACCCTACACAGGGTCACTATGAGTCAGTACTGTCTCGACAGCACTTAACAACAACATGATATGGTGCTGTGGGATAAGCATTGGACTGTAAACCATAAGGTTGGTGGTTCAAACCCACCAGTTGCTCCTTGGAAACCCTAACCAGGTTCACTATGCATTGGAACTGCCTCAATGACCCTTAACAACAATGCAGTGAAAGTGTTCCACTAGTAACAGAAACTGACGTTTGAACCCGACAGCCGCTCTGAGGGGAGAAAGACGAGACAGTCTACTTCTGGAAAGAGGACATCCTCGGATACCCTATGGGGTGGTTCTACTCTGTCCTGAGGATGCAGTGAGTCAATGGCAGTGAGTTCAAGTTTATTTACTTGTTGTGATGCTAGAAGCTATGTCTCCAGTATTTCAAACACCAGCAGGGTCACTGATGGTGGACAAACAGGTTTCAGTATAGCCTCCATTCTAAAAGAGACTATGAAGAAAGATCTGGGGATCGAAGTCTGAAAATTGTTGTGAAGTGCTGTTGAGTCACTTCTGACTTTGGCCATGTATAGGGTTTCCGAGGCTATAAATCTTTGAGGTAGCAGAAAGTTTCATCTTTCTGAAAACGAGCCAACAAAAGGCAACACAGTGCTCAAAGACGAGCCCCTAGGTTGGAAAGGTCATAAAGATGGCTCAGGGCCAGGACACGTTTCGCTCCATTATGCGAGGGTGATATTAAAATGCCCGTCCATGGCTGATGACAACACGGAGTGTGCACGTGAAATCATTTTGTAACATAGACAAGTGACAGTGGATTATGTAGCAAATCATTTGAAAATCAGTCGTGGCTCTGCCTATGAAACGACCCACGACAGACTTAGTTCTCAAAAAGTTTGTGTGGCACGGGTATTGATACAACTCAGGAAGAGCATTTGGACATCTGCAAACAAAATTTGGACCAGTAATGGAAGGAAAGTAAAAGTTTCTTAAAAACAGTTGTTGCTGGTGACAAGATATGGGCTCATCACTACGAGCCTGGGGTAAATGGCAAAATCTGGAATGGAAATATCTTCAATCGACAACCAAGAAACAGGTCAAAAGTCAACCCTCAGCTGGAAAATCGATGCTGACAGTTTTCTGTGATTCTCAAGAGCCAGTATTGGAACAGTATCAGGAAAAAGGTTCAACTATCAACAGTGCTCCTTACAGTGAGATGCTCACTGAAGAGCTGAAGCCTAAACTTCAGATTCAATGCAGACGACTGCTATCCGAGGGCCTGTGATCTTATGTGACAAGGTACATCCACACATCTCTTCCCACACCTTTGACACTATGCAAATACTTCGTTTTGAGGTGTCAAACCATCCTCCCTATAGTCCTGATTTTGCTCCCTCAGATTTTTACCAGTTTGGTTCTCTTAAAGTAGCCCTTCAAGGGTGAAGGTTCATCTCTGATGAAGAAGTGAAGACAGCAGTGCTTTTGTGGCTTCCGGCTCAGCCTAAAATATTTTTAAATTAGGGAATATGAAAACTTGTTGACTGATGGACAGTGTATTGAAAAGCAAGGAGAGATTATGCCAAAAAAAATGATGCATTTGTCTTTTGTAAAAGTTGATTAAAATAAATGCTACAGCCACAGTGAGGATAATTTCTGACTCACCCTTAAACGTAAGGAAGACATGACTCAGTGCCAACTTGATGGCAACTCCCTGAGGCTCCTCCACAGACTCACACAGATCCTGAAATAAGAACCTCTGATGTATTCTGACCCCTGTCATTTTATAGCTAGGAAGCTGAGGCCCAGAGACATTAAGTCACTTATAAGCGTCCATGACATGGTCTGCCAATTTCTGGACTAGAACCCTTCCAAGTTCTCAAGCTATGGTCATGGGCTGGCCAGGCCTTTGTGACTTGTGTGATCTCCGGATCACAGCAGCAAGGTAGGAGTCAGTGTGAAATGTGTCAGTCCTACGGCTTTCAAACCACCTCTGCATGAAGATTCGTATCTGTCAACATGAGATACATAACCCTTCTCTCCACCTTCCAGCACTCCGAACCAAGTACCATGACAGATGCGGTTTCATTTCATGACATCTGTGTTTGGATGTGTGTTTCTGGCCAGGACTTCCTGGATTCCAGAATGGTCAGTGAGAGTTAAGCCCACCCAGTGGCACCACAGAAGAAAAGCCTGGTGATTGCTTCTGTAAAGATTAAAACAAACAAAAAACCTGTTGCCATGGAGTTGATTCTCACTTAAGGCAGGCCCGGGTGTTGCTAAGTAGAACTGAGCTCTGTAGGGTGCTTTGGGCTGTGTTTCTTCTTAGAAGCAGATAGCCAGGCCTTTCTTCCGTGTCACTTCTGGGTGGGTTTACACCACCAACCTTTAGGTTAGTAGTTTAGGTTACCAACCTTTAGGTTAGTAGTTTAGGTTACCAACCTTTAGGTTAGTAGTTTAGGTTACTAACCTTTAGGTTAGTAGTAGTCAAGTACAACCATTTGTGCCACACAGCGAGGCCACTGAAGAAAGCCACAAGTAGCTGAGTTCACAAGTCCAGATCGACTAGACAGCAGTGGGCTTGGCTGTGGTTTTCTCTGAGTCTCATGTCTTCTTCAGGCTTTTACAACAGGCAGCACTGGGGAGGTGTACCCCAGATTTATCTGTGAAACCACTCTCATTCCAAACAAGATCCCCAACAGAAATGTTTACATGGAAGTTGACAAATAGACTAGAAAATTCATCTAGACAAGAAAATGTGTCAAGACAGGCAAGGCATTCAGGAAAGAAGCATTTTCTAGTAAATGAAAGGGGATCACAGCAGAGGAACAACAATGGGGCAGAGAGTGGGTACCTGGATAACACATCTTGTTGCTGTTGTTAGGTGCTAGCGAGTCGATTCCGACTCACAGTGACCTGACACACAGCAGAATGAAACACTGCGTGAACCTCCACCATCCTCACAATTGTTACTGCTGCTGCTGTGTCAGTTAATTTTGTTGGGCAGAGACCAGAGGTTCTCAAAGTGTGGGCCATGGAACCCCAGGGATCCCAAGACCCTTGTAGGGAATCCTCCAGGTCAAAATTAGTTTCATCCCAATACCAAAGCATGTCTTGTCTCATTGTCCACTGTGGAGGCTACGTGATGTCTGGTGAGGGCACCGCACAGACATCGACAATGTCCTCTGGTTTGATGGATCTGATTAGTATTTGCTCCTCCACATAATAAATACCAATTGATGTATTTTACATTAAAAAAGCTCTTTGAGGTCCTCGATTTTTAGGCATGCAAAAGGATCCTTTTGTGGCACTGTGGGTTAAGCACTGGGTTGCTAGGCAAGGTTGGCAGTTCAAACCCACCAGCTACTCCTTGGGAGAAAGATGAGGCTATCTGCTCTTATTAACATGGTCAGTCCTGGAGACCGTAAGCAGAGCGGCTCTCCCTGGCCCTTTAGGGTTGTTAGGAGTAGGAATCAACTGGGTGGCAGTGGACTTGGTTTAAAAGGGTCTTGATGTGGTGGGAGTCCGAATGCGGCACTATAGAATAAGCACTGAGCTGCTAAACGTAAGGTCAGCAGTTCAAACCCAACAGTCATTCCTTGGAAACCCTCTACAGAATCGCTGAGTTGGAACTGACTTGATGGTACTTAACAACAACGAACAGTCAGATGGGACTTGCTGGTACGGGGTTCAATTTTCATTGGGGAAAGGGTCTTAGGACCAGAGAGTGTGCGAACCCCTGGAATAAAACAGCAAGTGAGGTGCTTCCTGGTTATCATGAGAAGACACAGTCAGGAACTATAACTCGCACAACACACACAAAAATATCTTAGATACTTCTGGGCTCAAGCGTTAAGAAACAAAAGGTAAAGGGACTAAAGAAAGATGGTTTTCTAAATTGTATTATTTTGGGATGAGAATATAAAACACAAACTGAGGAGCCAGGTTGAGACATTTCTGTATACGAACAGTGGAAAGACTGGGAGAAAAGTATTAGTCAAAGATACTTAAAGAAAAAAGGGGACAAAGGGCATGAATTAGTACATTATAAGGGAATTTTTTTTAAAAAAGGCCAATACATAAGAAAAGAAGTGCAATCTGGTTGTTATCCAGCAAACAGAAACTGAGACAATGAAACTCTCCTCCCCAGTAAACTCAAAAATACTGACAAGACTGAGGATGCCCAGCCAGGACTTGGGACAATGAATGGGAACAATCTCTTTAGAGGACAAATTGGTATGTTGATCAGTCTTTAAAATGTGTTTGACTTTCAAATCAGAAGAGTCCACATTCACTTGTCAAGCCTCGGGAAAGACACTTGCACACAAAGAAACCTTTTAGGTGCTGTCGGGTTGCTTTTGACTCATAGAGACCCTGTACGCAACCGAACCAAACACTGTCTAGTCCTACGCCATCTTCACAGTTGTTATGTTTGAGCCTACCATTGCCGCCACTGTGTCTATTCATCTTGTTAGGGGTCTTCCTCTTTTTCACTGACCCTCCACTTTACCAAGAATGTCTTTCTCCAGGGACTAATCGCTCTGACACCAAGGTATAAGACATGGAGTCTCACCCTCCTGGCTTCTAAGGACATTCTGGCTGTACTTCTCCCAACACAGATTTGCTTGTTTTTCTGGTACTTTGGACTCACAGTACTTCTGATATCCTTCTCAACACCACATTTCAAATGTACCATTTCTACGGTTTTCCTTGGTCAGTGTCCAATTTTCACATGCATATGAGGTAAGTGAAAATCCCACTGCTTGGGGCAGGTACACCTTAGTCCTCAAACGGACATCTTTGCTCTTGAACACTTTGAAGAGGTCTTGTGCAGCAGATTTGCCCTAATGCAATATGTTCTTTAATTCTTTAACTGCTTCTTCTATGAGAAGCATTGATTATGTAACCATGTAACATGAAGTCTTTGACAACTTCAATTGTTTCTCCATTTATCTTTATGTTATTTATTGGTCCAGTGGTGAAGATTTCTGCTTCCTTTACACTGAGGTGTAATCCATACTGAAGGTTGTAGTGTTTGCTTTTCATTGGTAAATATTATACATCTTCTTCACTTTAAGCAAGCAAGGTAGTATCATTTGCATATTGCAGGTTGTTAATGAGTCTTCCTCCAATCCTGATATTATGTTCTGCTTCATATAATCCAGTGTCTTGGAATATAAGCTCAGTACACATACTAAGTATGGTGGAAGGATACAACACTGAGCACACACCTTTCCTGATTTCCAACCATTCAGTAGCCCCTTTCTCTGTTCTAACAACTGCCTCTTGGTCTGTGTTCAGGTTCTGCATGAGCACAGTGAAGTGTTCTGGAAAACCCATTCTTCACAATGCTACCCATTGTTTGTTATGATCTATACAAAAGAACCAATAGATCTATTTTGGAAGAAGTGCAGCCAGAGTGCTCCTTGGAGGCCAGGATGGCTAAACTTTGTCTCTCCTACTTTGGACATATTGTCACGAGGGAACAGTCCCTGGAGAAGGATGTCATGCTGGGTAAGATGGAGGGTCAGAGAAAAAGAGAAAGACCTCTAACGAGATGGATCAGCCAGGTGGCATCATCGATGGCATCAAGTGTGGCAGCAGTAGTGAGGTTGGCCCAGGATCAGACATTGTTTCGTTCTGCTGTGCATGGGGTCACTATGAGTCGGTTCTGACTCGATGGCACCTGACAACAACAACAACATACAATGTAAAGCCTTTGAGTAGTCAATAAAGCACAAGTAAACATCTAAGGAGCTCTGGTAGCGTAGTGGTTACAAGTCGGGCTGCTAACCTCAAGGTTAGCAGTTCAAAACTACCAGCTGTCCCGTGGGAGAAAATGAGGCTTTCTGCTCCCATAAAGATTTACAGTCTTGGAAACCCTGTACAGGGTCACTATGAGTCGGAACCGACTCTACAGCACACCACTACCACCACCAAACATCTTTCTGGTATATTCTGCTATAAGCCAAGTTTCATCTGACACTAGAAATGAGAGCCCTAGTTCCACATCCTTTTCTGAATCTGGCTTGAACCTCTCTCTGGCGGTTCCCTGTCAATGTACGGTTGCAGTCCTTTTCGAATGATCTTTAACAACATTTTACTTGAATGTGGTAGTAATTATATTGTCTGAGGATTTCCAAAATCCGCGGGGTCACACCTCTTTGTAATGGGCACAATATGGGTCTCTTCGGATCAGTTGGTCAGGTAGCTGTCGTTCAAATTTCTTGGCATAGATGAGTGAGTGCCTCCATTGCTGCATCAGTTTGTTGCAAGATTTGTTTATAGTCCATCAGTTCTTGGAACCTTGCTCTTTGCCGATGCCTTCAGTACAGCTTTGACTTCTTCCTTCAGTACTATTGGTTCTTGGTCATATGCTACCTCCTGAAATTGTTGAACAGCAACAATTTCTTTTGGCACAGTGATTCTGTATAGTCCATCCATCTTCTATTAATGATTTTTACAGCATTCAAAAATGTGCCCTTAGAATTCCTCAATATTGCCAAGTACAAGCTTGAATTTTGTCTTCAGTTCTTTCAGCTTGAGAAATGCTGAGCATATTCTTCCCTTTTGGTTTTCTAACGCCAGGTCTTTGTACATTTCATTATAATATTTGACACTGTCTTCTCTTGTTCTTTGAAATTTCTGTGGAGTTCTTTTACCTCCTCATTTCTTCCTTTTGTTTTAGCTTCTCTGTGCTCAAGAGCAAGCTTTAGTCTCTTCTGACATTGATTGTTGTCTTTTTTTTCTTTCCCATCATTTAAATTATGTTTTGCTTATGATATTCTTGATGCCCATCCCACCGGAAGATCCTCGGTTGTTAGTGTCTAATGCATCAAATCTGCTCTTGCAATAGATACAAGAAAATACATTACCTTGTCTTTTGAGCATCAACAAAGGAAGAAATCAAAATATCTATCAACAGGAGAACATAGTTCATCTGTACTCTGGAATTCTGGAAAGCATTGCTATGAAGAATGAAGTAACTCTGTATTATTTACACAGAAATGTCTGCAGGAAGCATTTAAGAATCAAACTGTGGAACAATGCATTCAATATGATCCTTTCTTATTGCTGATGTTAGGTGCCATCAAGTCAATTCTGACTCACAGTGATCCTGCCTACAACAGAATGAAACACTGCCTGGTCCTGCCTTATCCTCCCAATTATGATGTTTAAGCCCGCTGCTGCTGCCACATTTCATTCCAGGTCTACCTCTTTTTCACTGACCCTCCATGTTACCCAACAAGATGTCCTTCTACAGGTCTTCTGCAGTAGATTAGCCCAATGCAGTATAGGTGATTTGATTTCTTACTGTTGCTGATCTAGCTAAAATGTAATCCTTGACAGCTTCAATCTTTTCTCGGTGATAACATGATGTTGTGTATTGGTCGAGTTGTGAGGATTCTTTTCTTTACATGGAGGTGTAATCCACACTGCTCCTAGATATCAACAATCCCCCATTTATTCGTAGATGTGTACACATGCACAAATAACACAAATACCACTCTTATTCTCTCTTGTTGTGTAACAAGACCCCCAAGGAGATCAAGTGACACAGTGGCTGAAGCAATGTGTTCAAAGATATTATGTTTGATGGTGCCGTAATGGACACGGTTTTGTTTGGTCATACACGAGGCTGCCGGTAGCTGGAACTGACTTGACAAGCACCTAATCACAACATGTTTGCACACCTATGTAGTCAGACTCTTAGAAGACCATCAGAAGAGCATGAAGACTGCCCACAAGGATCACCATGAAGTTAGGAGACTGAGTAGGAAAGACAACTCCTTTCACTTTTAGGTTTCTAACAATTTGAATTTGTTTACAATGAGAATATGTTCTTGCATTACTTGGGGGAATTTACAAAACCAGCTACCCTCCCCACATCTAATCTTTGTGAGATACAATCAGATGCTTATTTTCTGCAAGACTGCCTTGGCCATGCTGGCTGGCATGGCTGCAAGAATCGCTGAGTGGAGGGAGGGGCCAAATAGCCTGTCAAGGAGGACCAGCTGCTCTTGTTTTCTGGGATCCTTTAAAGATTGACAGATGAAAGGGCCCGGAGAACCGGGTTATTAGCACACACCACGCCGCCGCCTCAGCCATTTTTCCATGCTGTCGTCTGATGCGCTTCCTTTCTGTGGGGCTCAGCCTGTTCCCAGACACTCCCAAACTCCAGTTACCCAGAACATACATTAGGCCAGCCCTGCCTTTCCAACAGGGAGGCGTGGCTTGAAATTAATGCAGGTAGCAGACGGAAAGTACTTTCTGTCCCGCTTGATTCACCCAGCACTGGAAATTCTTCACTTGGGGACAGCTGACCAATCATAATTACAAGTGACTGATCCTTTTAATTGGCTGCTAGTGCGATGCTTCCCAGGGAAGACTGCGTATCAGCAGGCCTCCCATAACGGGGTCTTACTCAGGTGGTGCTTTTGACCCTGGGCATTTCTGCGCATGTCCCCTCTCCCCACCGGGGCCACCTTCCAAAGCCGATAAAAGGCCAAGGCTCCATCGCCACCAGGGGGCGCCCTGACACGGGACTGGTAACGCTTCCCGCGCAGCTGTAACAACACAGTTACTTCCAAGCTTACCATCCATGGTACGTGCAAGTAACCGGCACCAAAACCTAACTCAGTTGCAGAGGGTCCTAAAGTTTAGACTTGTCATCAGAAGGGACCAGTCCCTGGAGAAGGACACCATGTTGGGTGAAGTAGAAGGTCAGCAAAAGAAGAGGACGACCCTCGATGAGATGGATTGGCACAGTGGCAGACACAACAGGATCCAACACAAGAGAGGTTATGGGAATGGTGCAGGACCCGGAAGTGTTTGGTTCTGTGGTACGTGGGGTCACTCTGAGATGGAACCAACACAATGGCACCTAACAACAACAAAGTTAACTCTAGGCCCATTTGGAGGCTCACTCGTGTGATCGTTGATTCTTAATTGCTTCAAATGGAACACACTGTCCCCCTACGCCCTTTCCCACAGCATCCTCTTGTCCTGCCCCCACACTTCCAGCCATATACAGCTTCTCCTCAGAACAGAATCATTTGGCCCAGGCTCCAGGGTTTAGCTGTCAAGGCACACTGCACTCATGAATTCATAACTAAGGACAGACTAACAACTACAGGCCGGGGTTCAATCCCCAGCCAATGCCTCATGCACAGCTTGCGAGTTGCTATGATGATGAACAGGTTTCAGCAGAGATTCAGGGAATAGGCAGAAAGACCTGGAGATCTACTTCCTAAAATTCAGTCAATGGATGCACTAAGGAGTACCATGGTCTGACCCGCAACTGGAGCAGGACCTGGTGCAGGGCTGTGCCCAGGACACACTGCCTCTGAGGATGAACAAATGCATAGTCCTGGGCCAGCCCACCTGGCTCAGGCAGGCATCTCTGCCTAGGACCCTGTCCTACTACGTCCTCCATCTTTCAGAGTCCAGTGCAAATGCCACATCCTCAGAGGACGTGTGTCTCCTTTATTTTTATTACATATGAAACATATTCTGCCTTTAAAAACTCAGTTACATCCCAGACCCTGGCATCAGCGGATGCTGATTGGGAAGGATGGGTCTTGAGTTTGTGTCTTACTCTCTGACCTCCCCCACTGCACTCTGCCTCTCTGATAGTCAGGGAGGAATGTTCTGGATGTTGTGACCCCAGCAGGTTTTGCATTCAGAGGCGGGTGGGTATTCAACAAACATCTTTTCAAGAAAGAGATGCCCATTAAATTGCAAACCTGCCTGGCCTCTTTTGGTGACCCTTTTGTCCCTTTCTCTGGGGCCAGGGGGATCTTGAAAGATTGGACCACACAAACCCAAGTCCCCCTTCCCTACTGACTCTCTGATCCAAGAGGGCCAGGGTGGCCATGGCCACAGATGCAGGGAGGGCCGACAGCAGGGCTGCGGGGAGGAAGGAGGCGGAGGTTGAGAGCTCCAGCCCTCAGCAAAGGGACCAGAGGGCTCCCTCCCAGGTGTATCCAGAACCCATCTCTCACAACCCAGGAAGGGGGCACTGAGAGCTTGTGAGTCAGCCAGGGAATCTGCATCACCCCCCGCCTCCTCCTCTTCCTCCTCCTGTTCATCTCCTTGGTCACTGGACACCCTCCCATCTCAGTGGACTTGTAGGGTGAGCTGGGTGAGTTTTCTCCCTGCTTGGCCACTGGACACCCTCCTGTCTCAGTGGACTTGTAGGGGGGGCTGGGTGAGTTTGCTCCATGTTTGGTCACTAAGACACTTTCCAGTCTTGTCAGACTTATAGGGGGAGCTGGGTGATTCTCTCTCTTCCTTCTTGGCCACTGGACACCTTCCTGTCTTGGAGGACTTGTAGGGGGGGCTGGGTGAGTTTGCTCCATGTTTGGTCACTAAGACACCTTCCAGTCTTGTCGGACTTGTAGGGGGAGCTGGGTGATTCTCTCTCTTACTGCTTGGCCACTGAACACCCCTGTCTCTGTGGACTCACAGGCTGCGCTAGGTGATTCTTTTCTTCGGAATCTGTGCTGCTGGGTTTTATGCAAACTTGACGAAGGGTTGTCCATAATTTGTGTCTATATTTCTGCAAAGATGTCTTGGTTGGTTGTCGACGAGCCACTGTCTCTGACCTATCTCCCTTTACAGAGGACATTGCTGTGGACGGGACATTTTGTTAATGCTGGGAGAAACCTTATCTGTGTCCCATATCTCATCAAAGCATCGTGATATCATGGTCAAGGGGTCAGACATAAGGTCACGGAAGATGGCCAAACAGTCATTTTCTGACAAAAACCTAGAGGCAGAAAACCAGAAGGGAAAAACACACTCAGCATTTCTCAATCTGAAAGAACTGAAGAACAAATTCAAGCCTTAGGTTACAATATGAAAGGATTCTATGGACAAAACACTGAAGGATGCAGGAAGCATCAATAGAAGATGAAAAGAATAAACAAGTCCCTGTTGGTGTCCAACCATCTCAGGACTTAGCACAGGATCAAGAATTAATGGTACTGAAGGAAGACATGCAGGCCGCGCTGAAGTCAGTGGAAAACAAAGCTCTGGGAACCGACAGTAAACCAATCAAATTGTTTCAACAAACGGATGCAGCTTTGGAAGCACTCACACATCTATGCCAAGAAATTTATAGACAATTGGCCAACAGAACGTGGAAATTATCTAGCAGTATCATTAATACCATAAAACCCAAAATTTTCTTGAAGATCATTTCTTTTTAAATGTAGCAGTACATTAACAGGGAGCTGGCCAGCATTTCAAGCTGGACTCAGAAGATGTGGAATAAGGGATATCGTTACTGATGTCAGATGGATCTTGACTGTAAACAGGGAATACCAGAAAGATGTTTCTTTGTGTTTTACTGACTGTGCACAAGCGTTCAACTATGTGGATAACAAATGATGGATTATACGGTGAAGAAAAGGGAATTCCAGACACTTTACTGTACTTACGCAGAACTTGTACATAGACTAGAAGCAGCTGTTTGAATAGAGCAAGGCAATACGCTCTGGTTTAAAATCAGGGTAGGTGTGTATAAGCACTGTTTTCCTTTACTATACTTATTCAATCTGTATGCTGAGCAACCAATCTGAGAAGCTCGACCGTCTGAAGAAGAATATGGCATCAGGATTGGAGGAAGACACAACAACCTGCGATATGCTGATGACGCAACCTTGCTTGCTGAAAGCAAAGAGGACCTGAAGCCCTTGCTGATGAAGATCAAATAATCCCATCTTCAATATGGATGACGACTGAATGTAAAGAAAACAAAAGTCCTCATAACTGGGTCAAGAAACAACATCACGATAAATGGAGAAAAGATTGAAGTTGTCAAGGATTTCAGTTTACTTGGATCCACGATGCATGCTCATGGAAACAGCAGTTAAGAAACCAAATGACGTTTAGCATTGGGCAAATCTTGACACAAAACCTTGTTAAAGTGTTAAAGAGCAGAGATGTCACCTTGATAACAAAGGTGTGCCTGACCCAAGCCATTGGTATTTTCAATGGCTTTGTATGCATACTAGGAGTCCCGGTGTGGCACTGTTGGATAAGCACTGGACTGCAAACCATAAGGTTGGTGGTTCAAACCCAGACACTCTCTACAGGGCCACAGAGTTGGAACTGACTTGACCGTACTTAACATTATGCATGCTAAACACTGGACAATGAGTAAGGAAGATTGGAGAACTGATGCATCTGAATGTTGGCAAAGAACATCAGAAAGACCACGGACAGCTACAAGTACAAATCAACCTGTCTTGGAGGAAGTATTGACAAAATGCCCCTTAGAAGTGAGTATGGTGAGACTTTGTCTTATGTACTTTGGACATGCCATCAAGAAGGACCAGTCCCTGGAGAAGGACATCACACTTGGTAAAGTGGAGGGTCAACAAAAAAGAGGAAGATCCCTAATGAGATGGAATGATACAATGGCTGTAAAATGGGATCACACAACAATTGTGAGGATGTTGCAGGACTGGGCAGTGTTTCGTTCTGCCGGCTCTATGGCATCACCACCAACAAGTATACACACACACACACACACACACGTTTCTGTATGGATGTATGTCCACAAACACGTGTGCGCATTTAAGTGCATTTTTAACCATCAATCCTGTCTCCATCCTTCCTGTCTAGATCTACCGGAAAAGGCAGAGAGGGAGGTAACGGTGGCCAAGGACTCTGAAGGGACCCAGCCTGCATGTGACTACCTGATTTCCAGGGCACACCCCTGAAGGCCTGTGTGGCTGGCAGAACAGCCCCCCACACCCTGGAGCTGGCCCTGTGGATATGCTACCTTACACGACAAATGGGACTTCGTAGATGTGACAAAAGTTGTGGACCTCGAGATGGGAGAGGATTCTGGATGCTCTAGGTGGGGCCCACGTGGGTCATTTGTGTCTTTAAAAGTGGGCAACCGTGAGGTCGAGTTCAGAGAGGGGAGGAAGAAGAGGCAGGGGAGGTCCACGTTGCTGGCTTAGGAGATGAAGGAGCATATAAATCAGGGGAGCAGGAGCCCCCCAAACTGAGAACCCCAGCCTATAGCCAGCAAGGCAACAGGAACCTCGGTCCTACACCCTAAGGAACAGCGTTCAGCTGCAAACTGAATGTGCCTGGGAGAGGATCCCCACCTGAGCCTCCAGGTAAGGTCCCAGGCCACCTACACCTTGGTCTGTCTTGTGGGACCTGGAGCAGAGAAACAAGCGTGGCCTGCTTGCCTTCTGGCCTACGGAGCTGGGAGAGTAACACGTGTGTGTTATTTTAAGCCACTGAAGGTTGTGGTTGTTACAGAGGCTTGCTGTTGTTGTTAAGTGCTGTGGAGTTAGTTCTGACTCATAGCCATCCTGTATAGGGTTTTGAAGGCGCAGCCGGTGGGTTTGAACCACTGACCTTTCAGTTAGCAGCCTGGTGCTTATCTTACAGTGCCTCTAGTGCTGCGAAAAGCCTTGGTCTGGAGTCCAGGTGGATACAACTTCTGAAGGTGCCAGGAGTGGTCATGTCCACTGTGACTGGGACATGTGCTGCCCAGCTCATGAAAGGGGACGAGAGACGCTGAAATAATGCTGCAAGGGCAAGGAGACCTGCCAGCACCTAGAGGTCAGCACAATATGGAAAGGGGGTGGAGGCTGAGACTTCAACACGTTTTCAAACACTAGGTCACAGAGAACATGCCTTATCTAGGAATGATGTTTTGAGGGAAAATACACTAAAATCCGTTCTGGACCAAATAACTAGGTGCATCTCATCTTCCTTCTTTCAGATGAATGGGCTCCTCTAGCAAAACCAGCAGCTTCCTTCAAACATAGCACCTGTTGTTAGGTGCCACTGAGTCGGTACTGGCTCATAGCGACCTTATGCACAGAAGAACGAAACACTAACTGATCCTGGGCCAACCTCATTACTGTTCCCACACTTGTGTCCATTGATGCTGCCACTTGGCCAATCCATCTCGCTGGGGGTCTTCCTCTTTTTCTCTGACCCTCCACCTTACCAAACATGATATCCTTCTCCAGTCACTGGTCCCTCCTGAACAATATGTCCTAAGTATGAGAGATGAAGTTTGGCCATCCTTGCCTCCAAGGAGCACTCTGGCTGCACTTCTTCCAAAATGGATCTATTGGTTCTTTTGGCAGTCCATGGCACTTTCAATATTCTTCTCCAACACCATAACTCAAAAGCATCAATTCTTCTACGGTCTTCCTTATTCACTGTCCAGCTTTTGCATGCATATGAGGTGATTGAAAATACCATGGCTTGGGTCAGGTGCACCTTAGTCCTCAAGCTGACATCTTTGCTCTTCAACACTTTAAAAAGGTCTTGTGCAGCAGATCTGCCTAATGTAATACATCATTTGATTTCTTGACTGCTGCTTCCGTGAGTGTTGATAGTTGATTCAAGAAGAATGAAGCCCTTGACAACTTCAATCTTTTCTCTGTTGATAAGAATGTTGTTTATTAGTCCAGTGGTGAGGATTTTTGTTTTCTTTATATTGAGATGTAATCCATACTGAAGGCTGTGCTCTTTGATCTTCATCAGTAAATATTTTAAGTTCTCTTCACTTTTAACAAGCAAGGTTGTATCATCTGCATATCGCAGGTTGTTAATGAGTCTTCCCGCAATCCTGATGCTATGTTTTACTTCATAGAACCCAGATTCTTGGATTATTTGCTCAGCATACAGGCTGAATAAGTAAGGTGAAAGAATACAACCTTGCTGCACACCTTAATTTTATACCATTCAGTGTTCCCATGTTCTGTTCCAACAACTGCTTCTTGGTCCAGGTACTGATTCCTCATGAGTACAATTAAGTGTTCTGGAATACTCATACTTTGCAATGTTGTCCATAGCTTGTCATGATCTACACAATCCAAAGCCTTTGCATAGTCAATAAAGCACAGGTAAACATCTTTCTGATATTGTCTGCTTTCAGCCAAGATCCATTAGACATCACCAATGATATCCCTCGTTCCATGGCCTCTTCTGAATCCTGCTTGAACCTCTGGAAGTTCTCTGTCAATGTATGATTGTAGCCATTTCTGTATTACCTTCAACAAAACTTTACTCGTATGGGATATCAAAGAGATTGTCCAATGATTTCCACATTCCGTTGGGTCACTACCTAGGCTACCTAAAATGAGGGGCAATAAAGGCACGGAGTGACTGGCTTACAAGGTTTCTAAGAGGGAGTTTAAGTTTAATAGCGTGTTGGGGAAGAGTTCCCACTAAATAGTTTCCATCTTGTCTAGATGGGTCTGGTAAAAGAGATGGGGATATGATTCTTATGATTCAATAGTGAGTAATTGTTATCATGACTAATTGCGAATGTCACAATTGTAAAGGTAGAAGTTTTGTAACAAAAACATGGGAGTAATTAATCTTACAGTTCAGAAACAGAGGACCCTAGGACCATCAAGAGAGAAGAACACAAGCGGAATGCGAGACCTTATCCAGAGAAGCAGCGACACCAGAGATGGAGGCAGAGATGGGGACATGGAGAGAGGCAGCAGCTGAGGATTCTCGATTCATGGGAAGAAAAGGACTGAGAGCTGGTGGCCAGCAGTTCAAAACTACCAGTGCAGTTCCATGGGAGGAAGATGACGCTCTCTGCTTCCGCAAAGATTTACAGCCTTGGAAACAGGGTCGCTATAGTCAGAACCGACTCCATGGCACACCACCACCACCACCAATCTTTACAGCAGCAGACCGCCTCATCGTTCTCCCACAGAAGCGAGCGCTGGGTTCAAACCACTAACCTTTCGGTTAGCAGTCCAAAGCTTATCCCATGGTACCACCATGGCTCCTGAATTGCATAGTATGTACACTTTACTGTTCTTTACTGATGAAGGTGACTGCTCGGAGTAAAGTGGACTGCCAGTCCAGTCCAGCTGACATGAAGAAGAGGGGGAGCCCTTCTGTACCTGAAGCAGAAACATTTCCCAGAAATGTAACAGTCCGTAATACCCAGGCGCTGTCTGGAAGGAGAAAGTGCTCATCAAGTCACACGGCCTGAGGTGGAAGCTGGAGACACTACGGAGTCCGACGCAGCCCCTGACAGAGTCCACACAGCGTGTCCAGGTGAGTTAGTTCCCACCTGCTGACTGCAGACCACGAAGCAGGCCCACGCATGGCAGCGGTCCATCAACATTCCATACTGCACTCCAGCTGATCACAATGAAATCCGACACCATGCAGTCACAGCCATAACCCCAGACTAGATGCCACTGAGTTGATTCACTTCCAACTTATGGCAACCCCACGTGTTTTGGACAAGATCTGCACTCTACAGGATTTTCCATGGCTGATGCTTCAGAAGCAGATTGCCAGGCACTTCTTCTGAGGCACTTCTGGGTTGACTTGAACAGTCAACTTTCTGGTTAGTAGCCTAGCATTTAGAGCTCCCTGAACCAACCTGACATCACACGAATCAAAGTGGGGGTGGAAAAGGATTCATATTGGATTTTCAAACTGCGGCTGCTGCTATTAATGCCATTGAGTCAGTTCCGACTCATAGTGACCCTGGAAAGGGTTTTTGAGGAGCAGCTGGTGGGTTTGAACTGCTGACCTTGTGGTTCACAGTCCAGCGCTGATCCTACAGCATTGCATCAAGAGTTCAGAGCACTTGAATTCAAACAATACAAAGTAAGTCACTTAGAGGCTCAAGCATTCAAATGCTCTGACTCATATATGTTAATATTAGGAAGCATTTTGGCTGCTTTACAGAACTCCAAGGAGTAAGATTTATGAGGAGAACAGCGCAGGCTGCTGAGGGGGTCTGGGAACAGTGGGGAGAGCACACAAACATAGAAACACCAGAAAGGATATCTTGCAGGGCTATCCTTAAGAGCATTTAGAATTCCTGTTTGCTGCGAACCTGTGGGAAAGAAACCAGCGTTTAGTATTCAAACACTCACCTCCAGATCAAACAGCTCAGCTGCTGAAAGCTCCTGTAACTCCATCAGGACCACAGGGGTCTGAAGATCAATTAAATAATCATATTTTGCCAGTATTCCCACACCCAGTTTACTGGTGGGAGGGGGAGGTTCCACTAAAGTTATTCAACAAGAAAATGGCAGATTTGTTATGAGGCTCAGCTTCTCAGGACATTATTGCACTAAAAGCAGGTGAGGGTCTGCACACTTATCCACACGTTATCCTTCCGACTACTCCTTTGTTTTCCTCATTTTATTAGGAAAACAGAACACTGGATGCCATTTCTTGCCCCCACCTTCTCTTTTCTGAAAGACTGTTTTCCCAAAGTTTGTTAACTTTTGACCTTGGTAAATCTATCACCTAGGCTACAGAGAAAAGAGGTCTTTCTGTGCACCCAAGTAAACAGCTCAGAGGCCTGTAGTTGGTGATGGACTCCCTCAGGATTTCAGACCTTGTAACGTGAGCCCTCTGCTCAGGAAGCATTTCATCAGGGGCTTGAACACACATGCATCCGACAAGAAGAGATCTGTACGTGCTGTGTTGGCATTGTTTGTTTTAACAGAGCGGCACATGGGGCTCTTCACAGCACCATCATGGGGGAATGCTACTGTGCCCAGTCTCAGGGAACAGGTACTACGGGGGGTAGGGTGGGGGAGAAGGGGCACTGTGGCATCTCTGGACACACTCTGGACCCTGTGTGTGTGACAGAAACAGGGTCAGAGTGTGGGCAGCTCAAGAGTGGGCTGGCTCCACATTCCTCTTGGAAGCCCCTTCCCTTTGAACCCACATCTACCACTGGGGCACACAGACTGGCAGAGGCACTGTGAGAAGGAATAGGAGAGAAATGTGCTCAAAATTCTCCCCCTTCTCTGCCATGCCAGCAGGGTAAAATCAGTGAGTAGCTGTGGAAAGCTATGGGAGCCAGTGAGACAAAACTGGAAGCTAATGAAATGCTTTTTCCCTCCTAAACCCTCCTTGCCTCTGCAAAGAAATCCTGACTTCTCCTTCCCAGGTGTTTCTGAGCCTCCTCTCCTGCCTCATCGTCCTCACTCAGAGCTAGTCTCTGGCAGAGAATGCCCAAGAACATTCTCCAGCAGGTATCAAACAGTTCTGGGCTCCATCAAGGTTTTCTGAATCTTAGGGGTACAAGAGGGGTCACATAAACATGTCAATCCTTCCCAAAGTACCACATTCCAAGACCCGTGGGGCTTGTGGAGAGTGGGGCAGAACAAGAGGAAAGAAAGACTTTCTTAACTTTTTGTCCACAATATCCAAGTATTTAAATACATCCAAATATCTAATATTATCTCTAAAATATAACTTGCAGTCAGAGAAATTCTTAACACTGTTTTCAAGAAAGACTGGATTAACACTATATATGAGGAGGCTTCATAAAGTTTATGGGAAAATGCCATTATCTTTTAATTCCATTTTTCCACTAACTTTTTGAAGCCCCCTCATCTTCAAAATATTTTGTCCAAAAGGTAACATGCATGCAGACATTTGGGACAGGGGACTGGGTTCACACTATATGAGTATAAGCTGCTTCTATGTCGGTTCTGACTCACAGAGACACTGCATAGGGTTTCTGAGGCTGTCAACATTCACAGGAGTAGAAAACTTCACCTTTCTCCAGAGCAGCAGCTGGTGGATTTGAACTTCTGACCTTGTGGTTAGAAACTGAACGTATAACCCACTATGCTACCAAGGCTTCCAGTGACCATGGTTAGTGGGAGCTGGGGTGAATGGCACTTCAGAGAAGACGTAAGCACAGTGCATAACCCAGGGGCAGATAGCGCATGTGAATGTGTTCCCGGAATGTGTGTGTGTGACCATGCAGGTGCAAAGTGGCCCGTGGTGTCTGGATGTGCTGACAAGGCCATAAACAGAACGAGCATTTGCAAACTGTGAGAGATAGTATGAAGATGTCACATGTCATCTTTGCTGCCTCCAAGTCGATTCTGACCCGTAGTGACCCCACCTGTGGATGGCATTTTTCAATGCCACAGATACAAGGGAAAATCGGGACACATTCTTCTCTAGTTGAAGAATATACAGGCATACCTTGTTTGTTGCACTCTGCAGATACATATTTTTTTTATACCAAATGAAGGTTGGTGGCAACCCTGGGTTGAGCAAATCTATTGGGCCATTTTCCCTACAGCTTGGACTCACGCTGTGTCTCTGTGACACATTCTGGGAATTCTCACAAGATGTCAAACTTGCTCTCCATCATGCTCTGCACACTGGATGTCTATAGAACACGGGACAGAGCGTATGTGGGACTCGCTTCACTGCGATACTGTTTATTGTAGTGGTCTGGAATCGAACCTGCCATATCTCTGAGCCTGGATTATGGAACTCTGGTGGCACTGTGGGCTAAGCACTGGGCTGCTCATGGCGGCTCTAACCCACCAGCTGCTCCAAGGGGGAAAGAGGAGGCTTTCTTCTCTTGTAAACAGTTAGTCTCAGGAACACTAAGCAGCAGGTATGGTGCTGTAGGATAAGCACTGAGCAGCTAACCATGAGGTGGGTGGTTCAAACCCATCAGCTGCTCCTTGGAAACCCTACGAGTCAGAATCGACTCGACAGCACTTAACAACAACAACAGGGTTGCTGTGAGTCAGAATCGACTTGAAAGTGAGTTTGGTGTGATGAGTATGGCTGGAATGGCCTCTTTGTGATTCTGAAGAGAGAGAGACTGTGGGTGACGATCACCATTGTGTGGAAAGGCCTGTGAGGAGAATGGGAATTGTCATCTTCCAAACCCACCCAGCTATGCCTCAAACACGTCTTAGACATTGGTGTCAGCTTCATTCGCAATGACTGCAGGGATTCAGAGTGGGAACCAGGGTTCAGATGCACATGTGGTCTTGACTGGGCTCATAGTCACGAAGAACAAATGTGATGCACTTCACCCCACTGCTTCTCCAACCCCGACACAGACCCACTAGAAGAGAGGGGGAGGGAAATGTGCACCCCAACTTCAGCCTGTGAACCCCCACCACACTGGAAGCAAGTAGGGGTGTGTTTTCAGAGGCTTCTGGAACATTCCAGGAAGAGGCTCTGCACGTTTCAGCAGGCAGTTACGCTTCAGCATTGTGGACACGAGGCAATGCTAGTTTCTCACGGTGCTAATAGGGTCAGCACTGGACTGTGAATTACAAGGTTAGCAGTTCAAACTCACCAACAGTTCACAGTCACCTCAGCAGGGGTGAGAACACCAGGCCAGCAAGTCAGAGAAGGCCCGAGAAGTCATGTGGTCTGGCCCAGGCTAATTTTTAAGTTGATCATTCTGTATGGCCCATGAATGGTGTTTATAAATTTTGGCAGAAAAAAGGTTCCCCACCCCTATAGGGTTGCTATGAGTTGAAACTGACTAGGCCGCACTTAACACAACAACAGCACTCAAATGGAGTTTGAAATCTATGTCTTTCAGAATAGGGAATGAAAATGCCACTTGCTTAGGCAAATATAGATTTTAATCATTTACATCCACTCTTAATTTTTAAGTAAAATTGCTTCCTTATATGTTTGTTGTTGTTAAGTGTCATCGAGTCGATTCCGACCCATAGTGACCCTGTACAGGGTTTCCGAGGCTGTAAATCTTTATGGGAGCAGGAAGCCTCATCTTTCTCCCGCGGAATAGCTGGTAGTTTCAAACTACTGACCTTGTGGTTCACAGCCCGATTCGTAACCACTACACTACCAGAGCTCCTTTTTCCTTATATGTTAGGGGTCATTTATTCATGGTCTGACAGATAATTGGGAAAAAAAACCCCCAAAACAAAACAGATAAAGACTTGCAAGAAAACTTAAGTCTTTATCCCTACATATTTTGCCCTCTAGGGAGGATGGCCACTGCTATGGCACTGTGGGATAAAACACTGGACCACAAGGTCAGTTTGAACCATGAGGTCAGCAGTTCAAACGCACTAGTTGCTCCTTGGAAACCCTACATAGGGTCACTATGGTTCAGAACCGACTCTATGACACTTAACAATAAGGCCAGGGTGACTGCTCTTGTCTAAGTAGATAAGACATTGAAACCAAAGGCTCAGCCACCCAGTGGGCATCACTGCAGGATGGCGTCTTTTGTGCCAGGCGAGGCAACTGTTTTTCCAGGACAGCCCTTAGCAGAAGGGAGAGGGAAGCCACAGGGTCTGAATAGGGACAACGCCTGTGTCCAGGAGAAAGTCTCACTGGGCAAAGTAAACCCCACCCAGTTATTGTCATTCTGGAGACACCCTGTTGGCATGATGGGGATGGGAGTGAAGAGGGAGGAGGAAAGGGGAGAAAGGAAAGCGGGACAGGCTGCAGATGAGGAAAGGAAGAAGGAAAAGGAGAAAGAAGAGGAAGCCTGAAATGATCCAAACATCCAATCAAAATGAAATCATAGAACCAAAGTCAGGCTATGGTTACATACATAATGTGATTCCGCCAGCATACTTACGAAGGGTGACGTGGGTAATAACGAATGCAAATATAAAGACTGTCAGAAAAGACAGAGATAAAATAAACATATAAAAAAATCTGTAGTTTCTTTGCCCCACACAGTTGCCTACCCAGGGACAGTGGTGATCAAACCGTTCTGAAATGAGAGGCAGAAAGAAAAAAAAAAAAAAAGGAAATCAATTAATAAAATGCTTTTTTTTTTTTTTACTTAAGGGAGTATCGCCCCCCTCCCCGCCTTCCCACCACCAAATACCCTGAATAGCAAAATGATATCAATATTTACATACGAACCCTTAGAGAAACGAGGAACACAAAGACATTTCAAGAGTATAATTCTTTCAATAAAACTTACATGTTGATGAGAAAAAAATAAACAAAACAAGACAAAACCAGAGTAGGTATTGTTCTCAAGGGCCACACGAAGAAACACAAGTACCAATCAGAAAGCAAACACTTCCCACTTTTGTAACAGACACCTCTCTGCATTCACAGAATAATCTTCCCTTAATATAGAGTCCTGGTGTGGTGCTGCGGATTAATGCACTGGACTACAAAATCAGTCTGAACCACAAGGTCTGCAGTTCAAGCTCACCAACACTCCTTGGAAACCCTACATGGGGTCGCTATGGGTTAGAACCAACTCGACGGCACTTAACAACAACAATATGGAGTCCTGATGTGGTGCTGTGGATTAATGCACTGGACAGCAAAACTGTTTTGAACTGCAAGGTCAGCGGTTCAAGCTCATCAGCTGCTCTTCAGAAACCCTATCCGGATCACTGAGTCAGAACCGACTTGACGGAACTTAACAACAATACAGTATCAACACCCTTGATGTGTGCTAGGCTGAGGTTCGATCTCTTTCTCTCAGTAAGTGGCCAGAGATGGGCACAGGGAGCCTGGGACAGAACAGGAGATAGTTACAGCTTTTCCATTTCCTCTATTTTAGCAACAGTAGCAGAATTGCTGACACTTTAAAAAAAAGATCTTTGTTTTTGTTTTTTTTTTTCAGTGAAAGTTTGCACAGCAAATTAGGTTCCCATTTGACAATTGCTACACAAATTTCTGGAGTCCTGGTATGGCACTGTGGGTTAATGCGCCAGACTGCAAAGCCATTTGAACTGCAAGGTTAGCAGTTCAAGCTCCCCAGCTGCTCCTCAGAAACCCTATACAGGGTCGCTATGGGCTGGAACCGACTCGATGGCATTTCTCAACAACAAACACAGATTTCTCATGACATTAGTTACATTTCTCACAATGTGTCAACATTCTCTTTAATTGTGTTCTGGTTGTTCCTTTGTTAACATTTTTTGAGTGAGCTATGGTTGATCTTGAGCCCTCGTGTGGTGCTGTAGGATAAGCACTGGACTGCTAGCCACACGTCAGCAGTTGAAACCAACCATCTGCTCATACAGAGTCACTATGAATCAGAACCAACTCAACCGCAGTTAACAACCACAACGACAACATGGTCGATCTTAAAGTCACAATGTAACCTGCCAAGTCTTCCAGCCCACAATTCTCTGGGTCCTCAAATGCAGAACAGGGATACATTAAGTACTATGGGGTTAAGTAAGGCTGTGTCTGGGAAAACATTTTAAACATGGACAAATAGCTTTAGGGTTTGTTAAGAAAACTTATGCTCGTGAATACATCTGGCCACCCAACATTCCTGTGAAGAAAACGACAATATTGTTCCAATTTTACAGATGAGGAGATGGAAGCTTAGTGAGAAGGAAGACTGTGGGCCTGGGCCCAAGACAGCTCACAAGCAATGGAACTGGAACTTAAAGTCGGATGCATCCTCTTTTCCACTGCATGACAAAGTGCTGGGTGCAAGATGCCATTGCAGTATTTCTCCATGGAATGGAAGGGCCAACCCAAGTCCTCTTGTCTTGAGAATTTCACACAGAGCCTGTAATACACTTGTGATTTGTTCTTCCCTTTACAGGCAATGGCAGGTTCTTCTCTTTGCTGTTCAGCTGGTCTTCCATTCAGAATGGCTGTTCAGAAAGCCATCCCATCACATCCCTTTCCATCAGATGGCCTGTCTCATGAACCAGAGGAAGTCGCTTGGTATATGACTCAGCTTCTCCTTTGAGCGCTTTCCCAAGCTTGTTTCTGGCTGGTTTTTATCTACTATCTATCAATATGTATTTACAAATCATACAGAGCATAAACCACATACATGAGGTGTGACTACACACATATAACATTATAAAGTCACATAGGTAGTTTGCTTCATTATTTGTTGGTCATTCTGTGCATGACGCAAGCATGTTCTGTAAAAACGGCACAAGGACATGCAGGACTGATGGGAGAGTGACCGCTAGCCTGAATGGAGGAGGACCCGAAGAGAAATTTCAGAGCTCACTGGTCTAGTGACAAGCCAAACAACCTATGTTGTTGTTCTTGTTAAGTGCTGTCAAGTCGGTTCCGACCCATAGCGACCCTGAACAGGGCTTCTAAAGCTGCAAATCTTTACAGGAGCAGAAAGCCTCATCTTTCTCCTGCAAAGCGGCTGGTAGTTTCAAACTGCTGACCTTGCAGTTCGCAGCCCGATTCATAACCACTATGCTACCAGAGCTCCTTAAAACAGCCTATAAGATGCTGAAAGTCAAATACAAGGTTCTGACGTGAGTCTCTCTGCTCACAAGTACTGCCACCGCCCACAGAGCTGAAGAAGCCCACCCCAGCTTAAAAAGCATGTCTGTTTCCCTGGTCACCAGTCTACATGGTCCGTACCAGGAGGAGGGTTACACATAAAAATGCATGAAGAGGAAGACGATGGAATCAGCCACACAGCCCAAAGCAGCCAAGACTGCCATTCTGAGAGGCTTCTTCTTAATACTGACCAGAGTGCATGGGGAAGAGGTGGACAGCAGGGCAGCAAACACATGCTGGGACCGAATCTCTAACTCTAACTGAGGAACCTGATCTCCAAATCACCTTCTGTTGGGCAGATTCAGTCTCTAGGTGCCGAGTGAAAACAGCCCCTGTCATCGAAGAAGACATGAGGGACTGCGAGGAGAACTGGACCCCTGAGACCCCATTCCAGAGGTCCAGAACTGACTGCAGGCAAATCCTCATTCCTAGGGGGACAGGCAGGCGTTCTGCTTCTAGCTTAGCTAGTCCAGGATTTAGGGCTCCTGGTGTGGTACTGTAGGATCAGCACTAGACTGCTAACCACAAGATCGGTGATTCAAACCCACCAGTAGCTCCTCCCCAGGAACCCTACCCTGGGTAGTGAGGAGTCGGGACACAATTGATGGCACTTCCAGGAATAAATAATCCATGCGGCTGGCTTTCCTGATGGAGGCGGGGCAACTACAGGGGTGCGTTGCAGGTTCTGGAGGCCCCCCACTCCAGGACACCGGGGGCTGCCTAGTGGCTAAGGTGAGATTCCCTATCTAGAAACTCATCAAGAATATTTTCTTGGCTAATAAAAACCCCACTAAAAATGTAGGCTTCCTGAGAAATTCTTTCATTTTCCTTTGGACTTAGTGAACAAATGTTGGAGAACAGGTTTGAGAGACTCCATGGCCACGTCTGGGAACTCGGAGCTGCTCACAGTCTAGTCTCTGGTTTGTGCACTTGCTTGCTCTCTGGAGCCACCCCGTACTGTGCTTCTCCACCTCCGTTTTGTGCTGTCTTCTCTGCCTGACACCCTCTGGGCTCTTTCCTTCTCCACAGACTCTCTCTCAGTGGAAATCTCTTTTCACTGATGAACTCAACGTGGGTCTCTCGGGCCTTCAGCACAGACCCAGGCAGGACAGACAGACAGATGTCTCAAACTTGCTAGTTTGAAGAACTTCCGGTACTTTACCCCAAAAGCATCCCTTATCTAAAAGAGAACTTTTGGCAATCCTCTATAAATTTGTTGCTCCTCGGACTTTCCATCTAACCAGCTGCATCTAGCTAGGCACCATCTTTGACTACACAAACAGTCCATTAGGGAGTGGGGAGTGGTGTGACTCAGTTTTCAGGGTAGGGGGTTGTGTAGGAGGAGAGCTGGGAAGGGGGCAAGGAGGTTCCAGCTGACATACCATAGCTCCCAGGGGCCAAGTATGACAGTGACTGGCTGGGAGGTAGGACATCTGGGGGAGAAGGTAGGAACCCAACTGCTGGCAAAGCCTATCGTCTGAAGACACCCATCTGAGAAGTTTCAAACAACTTCTGTTAGATTTTACTTGTAAATGTTTAGTGTGGACAGACTGAAGGGGGTATTTGGTGTACAAGGGATGCGAGAGGCAGGCGTGTGTGTGTGTGTGTGTGTGTGTGTGTGTGAGTGAGTGAAGGGAGGCCCTTTAAAGTAAGTCTGGAGTGGTGGTCATCTCCCTTGATTTTAAAGTTGGGGTCCTGTTAGAAGGGAAGTGTACCTATATAGTGGAAACATCTCTTTGGTTCCCTTTCAATAGAAAGACTATCTTTTCCTTAATTGAGGGCTGTTTGGGCTTGGTCTCTGGTTTAGGTGTAAGGGAGAGAGAGAAAAAGGGGAAGAGGGAGAGAGAAGATGATGAATGTTGAGATACCGTGGTACATATTGTTACGTGACCTTTACAGCTCCCATATAATTCACAAAATTGTGTAAGTAGGAATATTTCCCCATGAAAGGGTAGTATTAGGAGATCCAGTTCTCAGACATTCAAGAATCCATGCTAAATCTTTAGTAACTCTACATTTTAAGAGCATAACTGTGTTCAAAGACTGATTCGATGCCTGTGTTCCTCCCCTTACTGCCTCCTTTTTTATTGAGCATTTGTTAAACCCTCAGTATACACCAGGCATTGTGTTCCAGCACCTTCCATGAACTAAGCTGCTCCATTATCATAAAACCTGATGGGGTCGGCACTGTTTTTCCTACTTCACAGATTGCTGTTGTTGTTGTGACGTGCCGTCGAGTCGATTCCGACCCATAGTGACCCTGTATAGGGTTTCCGAGGAGCAGCTGGTGAGCTTGAACCACCGACCTTACAGTTCAAACAGCTTTGCAGTCTGGCGCATTAACCCACAGCACCACACCAGGATTCCATTTCACAGACTGTTGTTAGGTGCCATCGAGTCAGAACTGACTCATAGCGGCCCCATGCACAGCAGAACGAAACAAAGTCTGATCCTGGGCCAACCTCACTACTGCTGTCACACTTGAGTCCATCAATGCTGCACCTGGCCAATCCATCTCGTTGAGGGTCTTCCTCTTTTTCTCTGACCCTCCATCTTACCAAGCATGATATCCTTCTCCAACGACTGTTCCCTCCTGACAATATGTCCAAAGTATGAGAGACAGATTAGGAAGTACAAAAGGTGGTGCTGGAGGCTGGGCCCACGCCTTCTTCTGAACTCTACTACCACCGCCTGCTACCGCCTCCCCGGTAACTCTCTGATGGTCACCATGCCCCTCTCTGCATGGACCAGCCTGCCTTGGGTTTTCTGCTTGGAGGATTTCCCAATGCCACAGATACAACAGAAGGGTAGGAACAGGAACCACATGGCATGCAGTTGTCTGTGATGGGCACTGGCCACAGTGGTCACTTGTGCCTCTTCTGGTTCATTCTGTCCTCAGTAGCATGTGGAAAAACCCCCAGCAGGTTTTGAGATGCCCACCTTCTGTTGGGAAGTCCTCTAACGTGCAAAAGGATGGGCTTGTTTTTCCATGGACTCCTCAAAGCAGCAGAAACTTCCTATAGAGTTAATGAACTGGCAAAGTGAAAGTTCTGTAATGAGACTTAGAAAAGGGGCCTTGGATGCACAGTGGGTTAAACGTTCAGCTGCAAACTGAAAAGCTGACAGTTCACACCCACCAGCTGCTCCTTGGGAGAACGAAGAGGCCATTGGCTGCCATGAAGATTGACAGCCTTGGAAACCATACAGGGCAGTTCCACTCTGGCCTACAAGGTCGCCGTGAGTCCGAATTACTCGACACTAGTGGGTCAGGTGGGTGAGAGTAGTTATAGGGCAAAAGGGATGTGTCAGAAAGACTTCTTCCACACCCGACTTCCAGAACTTTCCTGAATGAGTCGTTTACCTGCTTTCCTTTATGAAGAAACACCATCAAGAATCATATCCACTAACTCTGTGGATATGTGACTATAGCACTAAGCACTGGACTGCAATGTCGGCCTAAACGGCAAGGTCGGCACTTCAAATCCACCAGCAGCTCCTCAGAAACCCTATACAGGGTGGCTGTAAGTTGGAACCAACTCGACGGCACTTCACAACAACATGTGCAAATGGTCAAGTAGGCTGCTAAGCCCAAGGCTGGAAGTTCAAGTCCACCCAGAGGCACCTTGGAAGAAAGGCCTGGTGTTTTACTTCCAAAAACTCAGCCACTGAAAACCTCTGGAGTCTGGTTCTAATGATTTCCCCATTCCATTGGGTCACCTCTCTTTGGAATGGGCACAAATATGGATTTCTTTCAGTCAGCTGGCCAGGCAGCTGTCTTCCAAATTTCTTGGCATAGATGAGTGAGTGCCTCATCAGTTAGCTGAAAGATTTCAATTTGCAGTTCATCCAATCCCAGAGCCTTGTTCTTTGTCAATGACTTCAATACACCTTGGACATCTTCCTATAGGATCACTGACTCTTGATCATGTGCTACCTGTTGAAATGGTTTAACATTGACCATTTCTTTTTGGTACATGACTCTGTGTATTTCTTCTATCTTCTACTGATGCTTTACTTGCCCAGATCATCCTTCAATATTGCAAGTGGATCCTTAAATTTTTCTTCAGTTCCCTCAGCTTGAGAAATGCTGAGTGTGTTCTTCCCGTTTGGTTTTCTCCAGATCTTTGCACATTTCATTATAATATTTGTCTTTGTCTTTTTGAGCTGACCTTTGAAATTTTCTGTTCAGCTCTTGTACCTCCTCATTTGCTTTAGCATTTCTATGCTGGAGAGCAAGTTTCAGAGTCTCTTCTGATACCCATTTTAGTCTTTTCCTTCTTTCTTGTATTAATGACCTTTTGCTTCCCATGTGATGTTTCTTGGTGTCATCCCACAATTCTTCTGGTCTTTAGTCTTTAGTGTCTAGTGCATTAAATCTGTTCTTCAGATGATTTCTAAATCATCTTTGCTCATAGAAATCATCTGTGTTCTCTAAATTCATGTGGGATATATTCAAGGTCATATTTTGGCTTTCATAGACTTGTTTTCATTTTCTTCAGTTTCAGCCTGAATTTGTACATAAGCAATTGATCTTCTGTTCCAGTCTGCCCCTGGCCTTGTTTTGGCTGATGATACGGAACTTTTCCACCATCTCTTTCTACAGATGTAGTCAACTTGATTTCTGTGTATTTCATCTGGTGAGGTCCATGTGTATAGTTGTCTTTTATGTTGTTTGAAAACAATACTTGCAATGAAGAAGTCATTGGCCTTGCAAAATTCTATCATGTGATCTCCAGCATCACTTCTATCCCAAGGCTACTATATTTTCAACCACTGACCCTTCTTTTTTGTTTCCAATCTTTGTATTCCAATCATCAGTAATTGCCAATACATCTTGACTGCATGTTTGATCAATTTCAGATTGGAGATTGTCTTAATTACTCAGTGCTGCTGAAACAGAACTAACACAAGTGGATAGTTTAAACAAACTGAAACTTATTCCCTCTCAGTTTAGGAGGCTGTGTTGTTGAGGTACCCGGTCCTGCATCCTCTTCCTAATTATTGTCACGACTGAGCCCATGGCTGCTGCCACGGTGTCAACCCATCTCATTGGGGGTCTTGCTTTTTTGTTGACCCTCCACTTTACCAAGTATAGTGCCTTTCAACCTCAGGGGCACATCTTCTGGCACCGTATCTGACAATACTCTGATGCTATTCATAATGTTGTCATCTTCTGGCACCGTATCTGACAATATCCTGGTGCTATTCATAATGTTGTCATCTTCTGGCACTACATGTTGTCAGTATTCTGCTGCTATGCATAAGGTTTTCAGTGACTAAACATTCAGAAGTGGTCCACGTCCCCTTCTTCCTAGTCTGCCTCAGTCTGGAAGCTCCACTGAAAACCTGTCCACCATGATTCTTGTTGTTGTCAAGTGCCATCAAGTTGGTTATGACTCATAGTGACCCTATATAGGGTTCCCAAGGAATAGCTGGTAGGTTTGAACCTCTGACCTTGTGATTAGTAGTCTACTGCTTATCCTATAGCGCCACAGCAGAGTGAGTCTACTGGTATTAAAAAATACAGCTTCCAACATCACATCAATGTGCAAGCCACCACAGTATGACAAACTGGCAGATAAAGTGGTGGGTTTATGTCTGAGTTCAGGGTCCTGACTCCAAGGGAGGGCTGTGTCTCCCTTTCCACTCTGGAGACAGATCCTTGTCTCTTTTTGAGTCTCTTGATCCTGGGACATCTTCAATGTGGTTTGCCATCTCTCTCTCCCCATCTCTGCTTCTTTCTGATGGCTTGTTTAATCTCTTTTACATCTCAGAAGAGATTGATTTAAGACAAACCTTACACTAATGTGGTCTAATTAACATAACAAAGGCACCCAGTCCCAAATGGGTTTATAACCACAAGCATAGAGGCTAGGGTTTACAATGCTAGGATTGTAAAGATGAGGCTTTGTGCTCCCATGAAGACTTACAGCCTCAGAAACTGTAGAGGGTCGCAATGAATTGAAACTGACTCAATAGCATGCAATAACAACAAGGTCCCTTTAGCTCCTCAAGTGGGCTATTTTACATATACTTATTTCTCAAATTTCCAGGAGTGCTTGGTTAATGTTTGCTTTTAACTTTAATTCCTGATTTTGGAGAGATATGCTAGCATTGGTAGCGTAGTGGTTATGAATTGGGCTGCGAACCTTAAGGTCAGTGGTTTGAAACTACCAGCTGCTCCGCGGGAGAAAGATCAGGCTTTCTACTCCCGTAAAGATTTACACCCTCGGAAACCCTGTACAGGGTCGCTATGGGTCGGAACCGACTCGACGGCACTTAACAACAACAACAACATGCTAGCATTGGAAATGTAAGACTGTTGAAGCAGAGTATTCCATGAGTAAGATCTTAGTGGAAACAACAAAGATTATGAAGTTGTTAAAAAAGAGAGAAAAGATCTTCAGAGAAGCGAACAAAATTATTATGACAGAGTATGAGGAAGAAATTAGAAAGAGTTACTTGGTTTACAAAGTAAATTGGTTTTGCAAGGAAAGGAGTAAGAAAAGGATTAGAAATTTGATCTTTTTCAAAAGAGCAAACTGGTTAGTGCCAGCCCTGAAAGAAACCCCACAATTTCCAAATTTTATATCTGGCAGGGTTGTCACAGGAAGGAGTAAATGTGAACCAGAAGGGATGAAACGAGTCCCTTTTATCGGAATCAGGAGATGAGCCCTTCTTGGAGACCGCTGAGCTTCCTGGGACCCAGGAACTGGATCAGAGCTTGGCTTCATGAGAAAATACAGTAACAACTTACATCGGCATATCTTCATGGACCAAGAGGCAGATGTTCGAACAGAGCATGGGTTTAAAATTAAGAAAGGTGTGCAACAGGGTTATATTCTTTCACCATACTTATTCAACCTGTATGCTGAGCAAATAATCCGAGAAGCTGGGTTCTATGACATCAGGATTGAAGGAAGATTCATTAATAACCTGCAATATGCAGATGTTACAACCTTGCTTGCTGAAAGTGAAGAGGACTAAAAACATTTACTGATGAAGATCACAGAGCACAGCCTTTGGTATGGATTACATGTCAATGTCAAGAAAACAAAAATCCTCACCACTGGACCAATAAACAACATTCTTATCAATGGAGAAAAGATTGAAGTTGTCAAGGACTTCATTCTTCTTGGATCAACTATCAACACTCATGGAAGCAGCAGTCAAGATATCAAACGCCGTATTGCATTAGGTAAATCTGCTGCACAAGACCTTTTTAAAGTATTGAAGAGCAAAGATGTCAGCTTGAGGACTAAGGTGCTCCTGACCCAAGCCATGGTCTTTTCAATAACCTCATATGCATGCGAAAGCTGGACAGTGAATAAGGAAGACTGTAGAATTGTTGTTTTTGGGTTATAGTGTTAGAGGAGAATATTGAAAGTGCCATGGGCTGCCTAAAGAACCAACAGATCTGTGTTGGAAGAAGTGCAGCCAGAGTGCTCCTTGGAGGCCAGGATGGCCAAACTTCATCTCTCATACTTCAGACATGTTGTCAGAAGGGGCCAGTCACTGGAGAAGGATATCATGTTGGTAAGGTGGAGGGTCAGAGAAAAAGAGGAAACCCCCCCAGCGAGATGTATTGGCAAAGTGGCAGCATCAATGGGCTCAAGCATGACAATTGTGAAGTTGGCCCAGAACCGGGCAGTGTTTTGTTCTGCTGTGCATAAGGTTGCTATGGGTCAGTATCGACTCGATGGCACCTAACAACAACAACAACAACAACCCAGCTGACCACAGGCATGTGCCTCCTTTTCTGAGCCTCAGTGTCCTCACCTGTTGAGGTGGGGGTGGGGGGTCCGCTTTGACGAGTGCCTAGGCAGAAGTATGGAGTTAATAAAATGAAGTGTATAGAACTACCTCCAAAAGTCACAAGCCACAAGTCAGTGTGGACCATCATTGTAAAGTGAGTTATCCTAGCATAAACTGGTTCGGTTTACTCACCTCACCTCCTTATTCAAAAGAGAAAATTACATTGTCATCGTACGTTATTAGATTTTAAAATCAACTATTCTGCGTCCTAGGGTCCTGGTGGCATGGTAGTTTAGCACTTGGCTGCTACTGAAAGGACAGTGGTTTGAACCTATGAGGAGAAAGATGAGGCTCCCATAAAGATTTAGTCTCGGAAGCTGTAAGGAACAGCCCTGCCTTGTCCTCCAAGGTCCCTGTGAGTCGGAATCGACTCAATGGCAGTGCGTTTGTTTCTGTTGGTTATCTGTCTGCCGGCTTGTCTGCAGGCTGATGCTGTGGAGAAGGACTGCCCCTCCCCCAGGGCCCCCAGGAACGCCACAGCATTTCCTGTAAGTAATCAGCGAATGTCTGCATGGGCAGACTTGAGATTCAGAGAATCAGAAATTTAAAATCTTGGAGGGGCCGGTGGAGGAGAACATGAGAATTGAGCAAGGCTCAAGCAGAGCATTCTGGAAGAAATCACTAAATAATGAATGATAACACCCTAAGAAGTAGTTGTGCCATGAAACTAGAAAAGCTACCGCGCATTTAGGTTTATAATGAAGGAGCCCTGGTGGCGCAGTGGCTTAAGCACTGGGTTGCCAACTGAAAGGTCAGCAGTTTGAACCCACCAGGAGAAAGATGAGGCTATCTGCTCCCTTAAAGATCCAAGTCTCAGGAACCCCTAAGGAGCCGTTCTCCTCTGTCCTCCATGGTCACTCTGAGTGACAACTTCTGGACAGCAGGGTTTGGACAGACCCTTCAGAGAGGGGAGACTCCTGCCCCCACACATTCTTCCTCCTTCCCCCCAAATAATTTTTCCATTCTAGTTAGTCCTGTGTTTAAAATACTTCCCAGCCTTATTGAAAATAAAAAAGCTTAGCCTCTTCCAACAAACCCAATTATTGCCACAGCTCTTTTCTTTCAAAAATGTACATACTTGTATTAAGTCTTCCAAACGAAAGCTCACAGGTTATTGCTCACTATTAATGTTTCCAGCCTTTAACACCTCTGTTCTGCCCAACTCCTGCTAAGAGTGGGCGGAATTTTGTGAAACATTTTTTTGCTTAACATCTAACACAGACCAGCTAATATACCTACAGCGTCTTCAAAGGAGGAACTTGAAGGCTGGCAAGGTATGTTTATGCTGAGTTTCCTAATTCCTCAATCCATTGCTGGAAGCCAATTTTAATCCCAGGCAACTCAAGGAAATCACTGACTACTAGGCGCCCACTCCAAGGTCATAGTCTGGTGTGACCCATCTCTCATCTTGAATAGTGTGCACACTGCAAAAATGAATGGGGAAAAAAAAAATCTGTCCTAAGAAGAAATACAATCAGAATGCTCCTTAGAAGTCAGGATGATGAGCCTCTGACTTGGATACTTGGGAAATGTTGTCAGGAAAGATCAATCATAAGAAAAAGGCATCATGTTTGGTAAAGGAGAGCATCAGAGGAAATGAGGGACACCTTCAATGACATGGATGGACACAGTAAATCAAACAATGGACTCCAACGTATCAACAACCAGGAAGATGGAGCAGGAAGGGACACGGTTATCAAAAGGCCACCATGAGTCAGCATCAGCCCAACGACATCTAAAACCAATACTGTAAGGTTCTCTGTGGGTCAAAAGATGGAAGAGACACAGGACTAACTGCCTTTTAAAAAGCATCTCATCTTTGGTCATTAGCTCTCTCCTATGCAGCAATAAATCAGAGTATTTTTTAGCAACCATCCATTTCCCTGCCCCTTTAACATCTGGCATGGTCACGGGCCTTGCCCAGGCACTGGACTGTGAAATGGACTGTGGGCAGATGTGCAGTAAGCAGAAGCCTTGAGAGACAGAGTGACTTCATGTCCCCATCTTGTACTCCACTGATCTTCCAACCTTCTCATCCTTTGGCTCGAATCCCAGAATAAACTTTGAGGTGAAGACCTAAACCCAAAACACTGCCTGGAGCCATGTGTGGCCAAGTCCTTTGTGCTGCCTCCAGTGACCCTCTGGCACTTGAGAAAAAGAAACACTGTCTGTTGAGAGCCACTGAGATTTCTGAGGTGGACACCAACTGACCAGTACATCTCCTCCATTCACACTACCCTCAGGAGCCCAGTTAGCTTTTCCCAGGTGACTTTGGTCATCTTGGTCCACTGGTGAAGTCCCATGTACTCTGAGCCAGGTCAAGGCCATCTTCTTAGATGGATACTGTCTTAGTTCTCTAGTGGAGTCCTGGTGTGGCGCTGTGGGTTAATGCACCAGACTGCAAAGCTGTTTGAACTGCAAGGTTGGTGGTTCAAGCTCACCAGCTGCTCCTCGGAAACCCGATACAGGGTCGCTATGGGTCGGAGTCGACTCAACAGCACTTCACAACAACCACCACCTGTGGGGGCTTTAAAGCAGAGGAATCTATTTTCTCACAGGCTGGAGGAAAAAGGTCCAGATTAGGGTCTTGGCCACGTGGATTCCTTTTGCATGCATCATCTCCCCCGGTTCCTGGTGTTTGCCGGGGGCTGCTGGCATTCCTTTGCTTGCAGACAGGTCCTCATATGCCATCTGTCTTCCCTCATGTAGGGGAGTCTCTGCCTGTCCTGGTCTTCTTAAGACTTGGAAGGGATTAGGTGTAGGACCCACCCTATACTGAGATGGCTTTATCCACATAAGAACGTAAACCCTACTCATAAACTGGTTTACATCCAGAGGTACGCTGTTATTGTTAAGTGCTGCTGAAGTCAGTTCCAACTCACAACGACCCTGTATAGGGTTTCTGAGGAGCGGCTGGTGAGTTTGAACTGCCGACCCTGTAGTTCACACGGACCTTGTGGTCCAGTGCTTAGTCTACAGCCCCATACCAGGACTCCATTCATAGGTAAAGGGGTTAGGATCAACATACATATACTCTGGGGAACACAATTAATCCACCACAGCTATCAAGGGGCTTCACTGTGGCTGTCCTTGAATATTTTTGGCTTCATTCCTGTTTCTCCCCTTTATGGCAACTGGCCTAAAATGACCGCTCTGAGACCAGACTAGATAACTGAGTGTTAGAACCGAGTCAAGTCTTTCTTTCTGATGTTAATTTCTCCTGATGAAGCTGGGAACTTCTCCAGGCTAAGAACTGTTATCTTATGGATTTGTCGACTCTCTGTGCCCAGAAGAATCAATCAATCAGCACTTATGGGTTTTAGTGTAGATGTTTGCTCGACAAGGCATCCCAGATGTGACCTGTTCCCTCAGACTGACATTTCCAGTTCACCTCTGTGCCCTGGGACAGACACACCGCACTGGGGACTTGTACCCCGCTGGTAAACGCTACCAATGACCACTAGGGGCACTCCAAGGCACGATGGCCTGAAGGTGAGATGGAAAAGAGGATCCTCATTGAACGAATCGTCTGAGAACCTCAGGAAACAGCACTTTCTAGTAGGGTTGTCATGGAGATAAAATGGGACGCTGCAGTATTTATAAGGCATGTCTCCCAACAGGCCTTCAGAAGTGGGCAAAACTTATTATAGCTAAGCTGTCGAATTAGTTCGGCCTCCTAACAGCCCTGTGTAGGGCTTCTGAGGAGCAGCTGGTGGGTTTGAACTGACCTTGTGGTCCGCAGTCCAGTGTGGTTTCTACAGCGCCAAACCGGGAGTCCATTATTCTTGTTGTTGTTGTTGTTATGTGCCGTGGAGTCGGTTCCGACTCATAGCGACCCATGTACAGGGTTTCCGAGGCTGTAAATCTTTACGGGAGCAGAACGCCTCATCTTTCTCCTGCGGACCAGCTGGTAGTTTTGAACTGCGGACATTGAGGTTCGCAGCCCGATTAGTAATCACTATGCTACCAGAGGTGCCTGTAAGTCAGTTCCAACTCATAGTGAGTCACCGTCTGCAACAGAATGATTCAGTGCTGCTGTGTGCCATGCTCTGCACCATTCTCACCATCACTGTTACGCTTGAGCCCATTGCTGCTGCCACTGTGCCAGTCCTTCTCCTTGGGGGTCTTCCTCTTTTTCACTGACCCTCCACTTTGCCAAGCATGTCCTTCTCCAGGGACTGGTCCCTCCTGATAACATGTCCAAAGCACTTGGGATGAAGTTTTGCCTTCCTCACTTGTAAGGAGCATTCATTCTGCCTGCACCTCTATCAAATCAGGTTTCTTTGTTCTTGCAGTCCCTGGTATAGTCAATATTCTTCACTAACACCATAACTCAAAGGTACTAGTTCTTCGATTTTCCGTATTCACTGTCCGCTTTCATGAGAAATGGTATAAGCAATGTGTTGGGATTGATTTCTTCAATACCCTTGTGAAGGCCTCTTTCTGTAGGAAGCCTCACTGCTGGCCACGGTCCCGCTGAAGGATGTACCATTTGCAACACTTCGTGATAGCCAGACCTGAAGGGTGGGAACAAAAAAGGGGGAGGGGATGTTTGCTCCTTGATGACGTGAGCATCACCTGGGAGGCTCGCTAAGATGCAAACTCTCAGGTCCGAGGTGTTCCATTTTAAGCGAAGTCATACTTGCTTCTGGTACTGACGATGAGGCACTGGAGAATTCGAGCCCCATTTGTGCTTCTTCCGCGCAGCCTGCACCTGTCTGTCAGTGGAGACTTGTGTGCAGCTCTGATGCACAACAGGCTTCTGTTGAGCTCCCAGACTAAGAGAGACTAGGAAGAAAGACCTGGTAATCTACTTCCAAACAACAATCAACAAAAACCCCATGGGCCACAATGGTCTGATCTGCAGCATGGGGATAGTACAGGACTGGGTGACATTTATTTCCGCTGTGTATACTGTCACCAGGAGTCGGACTGAAGAGATGGCAGCTAACATGCACTCACACCTGTAACAGACACTGTATGGAGTTAAAACTCTTTTGAAAGACAGAATATTTTCTGGAGCTTGATTTATTTTGCTAAGACCTCACAAGCACCTGTAAACACATTTTCTCAGTTTTAAGTCTTTGGGAAGAAACTTCTGGTAGCATCCCACAGGGCATCTCAGTGAGGGGAGAACAGTTTGGATGTTATGTCACAGAAGCTGAAGGGCATCTTAGGGTCAAATGATCCAGGGAAGTGACCTGGCATTCTGTCACCTGTTACTTCAGCTAATCACACCAATTCATTGGTAATGAGGGACTTAATGAAAATCCCCATCTCTTCCTTAAAGGGACTCTTAAAAGGATCTGGGCTGATTAGGAGGAAACCAGGAATATAGCTAGTACCCCAAATACATGTTGTAAGGTTTTTCATCCACAACTAAAACAAAATCCCCCAAACCAAAGCAGCTGCCATTCAGTTGGTTCTGACTCATGGTAGCCCCACACGTGTCTGAGTGCAGCTGTGTTTTCAATGGCTGTGATCTCGAGGAAGCAGATTGCCAGGACTTTCTTCCAAGGTGCTGTTGGGTAGACTCACACCACCAACTTTTTGGCTAGTAGCTGAGTGCTTAACCATTTGCACCACCCAGGGATCCTAGAGGCAGGGGAATTTGGCTCGGAGCTTGTTGTTGTTGTTGTTAAGTACCGTCGAGTCGGTTCTGACCCATAGCAACCCTGTACAGGGTTTCCGAGGCTGTAAATCTTTACGGGAGCAGAAAGTCTCATCTTTCTCCCACGGAGCGGCTGGTAGTTTCGAACTGCTGACCTTAAGGTTCACAACCCGATTCGTAACCACTATGCTACCAGAACTCCTTCTGAGCTTCTTAAAACGGATGGATGAAACATCTTGTGCACACAAGGCAGTCCAGAGCATGGTGGTGAAAAGCAGGGGCGGCTACGGCATGTTCTGGTTCACTCCATGGGCAAGTTCCATCACAAGGATGACAGCTTTGCTTTAGGTTCACTGGCAGGTTGAAAGTCTCATCAAACCTACTGTACAACAGGTTACCTGTGGCAAGAACAGGGGGCTCCATTCAGATCTCATTAAAATTAAGATTCTCTGTGGAAAGAGAGCCTCCAAGTCTCATTAAACCTGCTTTCCAACGGCTAATCTGTGGAAAGGAAAACCTCCAAGTATGTTTTCAGCTTAAGGACTTGGTCATTTGGAATCTGAAATGGACAGGTCAATGAATGGGAGAGGGTGGAAGGAGGCCCTGGAGCTGGAATATGAAGGCATTCGACAGAGTGTCTGATATATTTTAGATATATTTTAGTTTAGCTATTGGACTGGTTGTTTAAACCAAAAGGACTAAATCAAACTGCAGACACAATGATAAGAAAGGGCTGAGGGCAGAAGCCAGAAGTCCTCAGTACCACTGGGGAATGCTCAGAGGGTGGTGCCTAGTAGAAGACTGAATAAGGAGGAACGAAGTTATTGCTGTACAAGGTCAGAGGTTCCAACTCACCAGCTGCTCCTCAGAAACATTATACAAGGTGGCTGTGAGTCAGAACTGACTTGAAGACACTTAACAAGACACTCTTTGGAACCACCTGGGGACTGCACTTACTGCCCCTCCTCTCCCAATCCAAAGTGATGTTTATACAACATATATTGGGCCAAAGAAGTACCAACCCAGACCCTTTCATTACAGGGAAGGAAGCTGCAAGCTCTAAGCCTGGTGTTCTGTGCAATGTTGTACTTTTTCTCTTGTTGCAAACAGCAGAATTCTTTCAACTAAAATCTCCGTCTAAATATAAAACAGCAGCAGTCTCTGCACTGTGACCTCAGTGGACACATCTGCGCCTCACTTCACATTTCCAGGTACGGGAAGTCCAGTCTGTGGCCGGCTCATCAGTCACACCAGAGGCCCAAAGGCAGCATAATCAACGGGGAAGCCGGCGCTATGACCAGGTGACTAAGTGGCTTGTGAGAAGTGCTGTCAGTAACTTTACCTTGATGCCAGCCCTGCGCCCCTTGTCTCCCCTGCCCTCCTAGTAAACCAGTTACTGTCAAGTCGATTCCAACTCATGCCAATTATATAAAAGGAGAATTATGCTCCCAGGGTTGTTAATGACTGATTTTTCAGAAATAGATTGCCAGGACTTTCTTCCAAGGTGCATCTTTGCATGGATCTGAGCCTCCAACTTTCGGTTGGCAGCTGAGCATGTTAACCATTTGTACAACCCAGGGACCCCAATCTCCTCACAGCCTGACCTTATAACCAATCCCAAGACATGGACAGCTGTTGCGATGACCTCTTGGCCTCCAGTTTTCCTCCTTTCCACCCTCCCAAAATTTCCCTCCTGCTTCTCCTTTGTTAGTCTATGTCCCCCACTTATAGGACATCACCATGTTTGCTTAGGGGTGTAAGACTGCCATTGGGCCGTCCATTCCTGGACATTCCCTAATGGCTGACAGCCTGTGCTCCCACCGCCGGCAGATCCTGTAAAAATGGACACTACCTCCAACAGTTACATCATGGGAGAAACCAAGCCTCAGTTGAGGAATGGCCTATGTCATTTGGGGAGAGGGACAGCATAGTTAACTCATTAGTGTTATGTGATACACACTATGTGATACATACACACACCTACAGGCAACGGAGGGCACACACACACACACACACACACACACACACACACACACACGAGAGGACTTACATAAGCCTGAAACACGTTTGCCAATAACGCACCAAAGGGCAGTTAAAACCAAGTCCCTACGAGACAGGAAGGAAAGTGGCCATGCCTGGAGATTTGGTCCCCAGACAGGAAACGGTGGACTGAGACCCACAAACTTGTATTTGTTCAGACAAATGGAAACTGTTATGTAATTCAGCTTGGCATTTTGATAACTGATTAAGAGAAGGATGTGCCCCATAAACTCTTTAGGTTTTGCAGTAACATCCTGCTGTGAATGCTGCCTGAGGCCAAGATTAGACACCCCAGCCCCCAGGAAAGGGTGTACCAAAGAGCAAAGGAGTTTCCTTGATGAAGCGTAAGGTGCACAGTATCCCAGCACATAACAGGTCCCAAGGTCAAGATGAAAACCCCAGACAGGCTACTCACAATGCCCACATAGTTCTCCTGAAGAGGTTTCAGCTACTTTGCCTTAACACGGTGCCTAAAAAGATCGTCCTGTGTCTTTGTACAAAACCTGGCAGATCCCGATGTGGGATACTGGGTGTGGTCTTGGAAGTTTTGGTTACCACTCCTGCAGAGGGCTACGGTACATCCAGAAATTGTCCACAGAAAGCTAATAAAACGATCAAGGGGCAGATGCAGTTGTTAAGTGTCTTCGAGTTAGTTCTGACTCATAGCAACTCTGTATAGGGTTTCTGAGGAGCAGCTGGTGAGCTTGAACCACCGACCTTGCAGTTCAAATGGCTTTGCAGTCTGGTGCATTAACCCACAGCACCACACCAGGACTCCAGTACAGCTGTGGTGTTGTGCCATGGAGTCAATCCCGACTCCATAGTGACCTTGTACAGGGTTTCTGATCCGAGGCTGTAAATCTTTACTGGAGCAGAAAGCCTCATCTTTCTCCCAAGGAACATCTGGTAGTTTCGAACTGCTGACCTTGTGGCTAGCAGCCCAATTTGTAACCACTTTGCTACCAGAGCTTCTTCAGTGTAGCTGCTGCTGTTGTTGTTGTTGTTGTGAAGTGTTGTCAGATCAGTTCCAAACCATAGAGACTCTATATAGGATTTCCGAGGAGCAGTTGTTGAGCTTGAACCATCGACCTTGCAGTTCCAATGGCTTTGCAGTCTGGTGCATTAACCCACAGCGGCACACCAGGACTTCTGTAGCAGCTAACAATAAGCAAGGCCTTTGCTATGCCAGGCACTATTCTAAGCACTTTACCTTTGTGAACTCACTGAATCTAGCCACAACACCAGGTACTGGTATCAAACTCATTATAGAGAGGAGAAAACTCAGGCATAGAGTTTAAACAGCTTGTCTAAGTCACACAGCTAATTAAGACACAACCAGAAATTGGACTTGGAACCAGATCCCTTAGGAGCCCTCGTGTTGAGGTCGTTAAGTGCTTAACTGTAACCAAAAGGTCAGCAGTTCAAACCCACCAGCCGCTCCATCAGAGAACGATGTGGCAGTAAGACTAACAGCCATGGAAACTCTATAGGACAGGTCTGCTCTGTCACACAGGGGTCACGATGAGTCAGAATTAACACGATGATGATGAGGCTGTTTTGTTTTGCTTTTTGTTTTTCCACTGACCAGACCCCATATTCTCTATTACAAGCTACTTACAACAGGGAGCAAGACTGTACAAAATTCCAGACTGTTCTATTTGGGGGGATGGGGTGGTATATGTTACAAGTAGTTTATCTAAGTTAATAAACCAAGACAAGGTTTCACAGGGAAAACATTGACTTTATACCAAACCGAGGTATAAGAAC
>NW_006408635.1:6720259-6730575 GCF_000296735.1 Chrysochloris asiatica | reverse complement strand
GCTGGCAACTGATCACATGCTTACTGAGGGAAACCAGGTTTGTTGAGAAGTGTGTTCCTTTTGCTTCGGGAATGAGGTAACAGGATTCCCACCAATTTTCCTGGGAACTCAGACTTGTGTCAAACTATAGATCTTCCTGAACATGGAAAAGCTCTCCTTCCATAACTTTGGTCTTCTGCCATCTCATCTCTAAGGAAGATAGACAATGGCTGTGGAAAGCAGGTCCAGACTTAAGGGCTAAGACCCAACGGATAATTCCAAGGAGCTGTGACCTTGGTCAGGGGCAGCTAGGTCCTGGCTTAGAGCAGAGGACCTCTGAGCAGGCGCTTTGCTTCTTCCTGCTTCCTGCTCTGTCCTGGAGAAGGCAGGCCAACAGCAGGAGGCGGTGGTCTCCTTGGCCCCAGAAGACCAAGGCTCCTGACCTCCCTCTTGCTCTCCTTGGGTTTCCTACACCTGAGGAGAGGGGATGGCAGGAGAGAACTTGCTGAGACACCTCCAGCTACTTCCTTCGGGTACATCCAATAAGCGAAGAAGACCTGGCTTTATTTCAGATGCCCTCCGGCCAGGGAGCTCCAGGACCAAGGGCCCACACTTGTGCGGTATGTGTGAGGCATGTGTGGGGGAGGCATGTGTGTGGGAGTTGCAGGAGGCAATAAGAAATAAGAAGAGTTCTAAGTGTAGGCGTAGTGTACAGGATTCTGTTACTGTTGTTCAGTGCCACTGAGTCCGTTCCAACTCATAGCGACCCTGCATAGGCTTTCCGAGAAGCAGCTGGTGGGTGTGAACTGCCCAACCACCAACCTAGTGGTTCGCAGTCCAGTGCTTATCCTAAGCACCACACACACGATCCTGGTAGAAGGCAAAGGCTGAAATATTAACCCTTCTCGGAATTACAGAGAAACACACTCAGGATCCCTAGTACAAAACCTCTACTCGCAGATGGCACCCCGCCCCCCCTCAAGACCACTGTGTCCGCCACTCACCTACGCAGTTATCACAGAGGCTACAGTGGGAGGCACGAGGGGGCCGGAAAATCTTGCAAGTGAAACAGTACTTAAGTTTCACAGTCTGGCCATTGATGATAACTTCTTTGGTTCTGGGAGGTGGGCGGTACCCCCCTGAACTGCTGCCATTGGCGATATCTGCAGACGAGAGAAAAGTACATGCTTAAAATCATCAGTCCACATGGGCTTCGCCCGCCCGCCCCCCGCGGGCCTGGACCATCTGCAGGTGACCACCTGTGAGGGGCACTTGACCCCAGTGCAGTGGGACACAGATGGCCCAACAAATTCATGCCCCAAGACGGGATTCAGGGCCATCACTGAGTAAAGAACCAACGCTCCGCCAGCGGGCTACTGCCAGCTCTTTTCTGAACAGGTGGGTGTGGTCATGTGACCGCGCCAGCCAATGGAGAGCCAGCACAAGTGGTCCCTAAGACATCCACCCCCACCCCTGTCCCAGCCCCCAGGATGACTTTGGAAGCCAAACTTTGAGTTTTTTGGTGACACCTGGCTCACCTGAGGTCCCAAACGAGGACAGACCCTCTGACCTGCAAAGGCACCACCCTGTCTCATTAATTATTGTTGTTGTGCAGAGTCACAGCGCCCCCAGGTGTTACAGAGCAGAACTGACCCACAGGGCTTCCTAGAGCAGAGCACCAGGTCTTTTTCCCTTGGGGCCTGGTGGGTTCAAATGTCAACCAAAAGGTTCGCATTAGAGTGCTTAACCGATGTGCCACCAGGGCTCCTAACCAAACCTATACTGTGGTTAAGCCTTTGAAGTGCTGGGTTTGTTTAGTAATGTCTTCCTGTAACACAAGGCTGAATTCTTCCCTTCCAGTCATGAGACTCAGGTTTGATTCTCTGCCATTGCACCTCCACTACCTCTCTGGCGGTAGAGGCGTGAGTATCAGCGGAACTTCCAGACTACGGCATACAGGAAGAAAGGCCTGGAGACTTACTACAAATCAGTGAATGAAAACCCTGTGGGTCACAATGTTCTGATCTTCAACTGATGGGGATAGCGCAGGACCAGGCAGTGTTTGTTTGGTTCACGAGGTCACTAGGTGTCAGGGCAGCTAACAACATGTTCCTCTCCGATGGTGTACCTCAAATCCAGCCCAGGTGTCTCCTCACTTGGCAGTGGCTTCCTCAAAAATGCCAGGTATAGGATAAGGGGAATATATAACCTCATATGCATGTGAAAGCTGGACAGTGAATAAGGAAGATTGTAGAAGAATTGATGCTTTTGAGTTACGGTGTTGAAAGAGAATATTTAAAGTGCCATGGGCTGCCAAAAGAACCAATAGATCTGTATTGGAAGAAGTGCAGCCAGAGTGCTCCGTGGAGGCCAAGATGGCCAAACTTTGTCTCTCATACTTTGTACATATTGTCAGGAGGGACCAGTCACTGGAGAAGGATATCATGTTTGGTAAGGTGGTGGGTCAGAGAAAAAGAAGAGGACCCCCCCAGCGAGATGGATTGGCCAAGTAGCAACATGAATGTGCTCAAGTGTGGCAACAATTGTGAGGTTGGCCCAGGACCAGATAGTGTTTCGTTCTGTTGTGCATAGGGTCACTATGAGTTGGTACCGACCTGATGGCGCCTAGCAACAATATTTTAAAAGTAATGTTCTTAAAAAAAATCATTAAATGTACACTTAAAAAAATTAATGAGTATTCTAAAAATCATTAAACATATACATTTAAAAATCATTTATATGCTTTGCATCTTGTTTGACTAGCATCTTTATATTGTTTTAGAACCAGGTCTAAATATGTTGAAAATGTGAACATTGAAATGTTTTCAATTTATCCTCCAGACTGATCCTCATCTCTGAAGAGTTTTCGTAACTCCCCTAATGTTCATCCTGTCTCAGACAAATTCAACCAAGTGGCTGAAAATTCAACCAAGTGGCTGAGAATCCGGATTCCACAGAAGGATGAAACACCCAGTCTTACTCTCAGCTAGACCCCTGACAGCCCTTATCAAAGCACACCAAAGCAGTCATTGTCAAGTTGGCTCCCACTCATGGTGGGCCCACGTGTGTGTCAGAGTAGCACCGCGCTCCATACAGTTTTCAATGACTGATTTTTCTTGAAGACTTTTTTGTTTAACTTTTCATTGTGAACTGAGTGAAGGTTTACAGAGCAGAATCATCAGTTTTGCATTTAACAAACCAGACACTTTATTTCATCTCAGTGATTACAGTCCCCTCAGTCACTTAGTCACTTCCTTCCTGGGCCTCTTGTTCCCATTCTTTCTTCTTTTGCCACCTTCTGAATTCTGTCCTGAGGTGAATGCTGCCCTGTTGTTCTCACAGCTGACCATCCTGTGACGTGCGGACCTCGCTAGTGTTGTGGAACCCCCTAGATACCTATCTATTGCTGGGTGAGGACCGAACCACAGGGGGTGAGAGTTCAGTTTCAGGCTTGCAGGGTATCCAAGGGTCCCACCGGTCTCCATCTGACCAATAAGCCTGGTCTTTTTTTGTTATTTAAGTTTTGTTCCACATTTTCTCCTATAGGATAAGCACTAGAACCCAAGGTCAGTTTGAACTGCAAGGTCAAATGTTCCAACTGATCAGCTGCTCCTTGCAAGTCCTATACAGGGTAGCTGTGAGTCAGAACTAACTTGATGACACATAACAGCATTATGAAGTGCCATCGAGTCGATTCCGACCCATAGCGACCCTGTGGAGGGTTTCCGGGGAGCAGGTGGGGTGCTTGAACCATCGACCCTATAGTTCAAACGACTTTGCAGTCTGATGCATTAGCCCACAGCATATAAGACCTTCCAATGTGGTCCCTTTCAGAGCAGTTGGCAGTGGTAGCCAGGTACCATCTAGTACTTCTGGGCTCAGGGTCATGGAGACTGATGGTCACTTGGTCCATGAGTCCACTCATTTGTTTCTAAGCATTTTGAATTTTTAATCCTTCTTTTTGCCTCCAGACAGGGAGAGACTAACAGTTGCCACTCATGGTTCCTACACACAACTGTCTCTGTGGCCTATGTTATGCCAGTTGACCATGGTGACCCCCCCCCCCCCAACGGCTGATTTTTATGAAGCAGATTGCCAGGCTTTTCTTCCAAGGCACCACGGGTGCATTCAGGCCTCTGAGCCTTCAGTTAGCAGCCAAAGGTATTAACCATTCGCACCATCCAGGGACTCCAACAGCCCAGACAGTCTCACCCCAAAGAATGTGAAACAGCTAGCTGTCTATTTCACAACAGGAGACCACAGGTAGGTGGAAAATAAATATTAACACAACCAGTGAGGGCTTTAGCTGAGACTGCTGACATTGACAACGAAGGGGAAGAGACCCCAGTATATAGAGGCAGCCCTGGGCAACTAATTCTTCATAGTGTTTCTCCCTAAACAGAGCTGATGAAATAAAAAAGGGGTTAGTACACACTTAAACGACACAGTATCAGATAGTCAAGGGCCCTGGTATGTCAGCATTAAGTGTAAGATTGCTAATAGTTCAAACGCACCAGCAGCTCCCAGGGAGGGATATGTAACAGTTTGCTTCCATACAGATGACAGACTTTGAACCCATTCGGGTCAGCTCTGCTCTGCCCTACGGTGTCTCTATGATCAGAATTGACTTGGCGGCAGTGGGTATATCAAATAATCCCAGTTGCACCAAACTTTTGTAAATTTCCAAGGCTGGTGGAAGTGAATCCTACTGTCCACTCAGGTCCTTCCCACAAACTCTGCCTTCAGAGAAGAGGGTCTCAACGTAGGTAGGGACTAGGTAGGGATTTTAAAGGCCCCAGGTAGCTTGGTTCCACCCTCAGCGATTCTGTTCTCATTGGTGTGGGGTGCAGTGTGGTGTCAGAATTTTTAAAAGCTCCCAGGTCTAATGTAAAGTGAAAGCTGAGACCCACAATACTTCAGGTTCTCATCACTCAAAATGTGGTCCAGCAAGGTCCACTCTCCCTGGGAGCTTGTCAGAAATGCAGACTCCTGGGTCCCAGCCCAAACCCGCTGAATCAGGATCCACACTTTCTAAGACCCCTAGGGGTTCATGCCCTTTCCAGTTTCAGAAGTACCACTCTATTTCTCATTGTTAGCTGCCACTGAGTTGTGGTGACCCCACATACAACAGGATTGGGCCACTGGTATCCACGGGGCTTTCACGGACTGGTTTTCAGAACAAGATAACCAGGCGTTTCTTCCTACTCTATCATAGTCTGAAAAGTCTGCTGAAACCTTTTCAGCAACACAGCAGCATTTGAGCCTCCACTGACAGACAGGTGCATGGTGGGAAATGGAACCCAGGTCTCCTCTATGCTCTACTTATTAAGTGACATCGTGTTGCTTTCAATTCTCAGTGACCCTGAATAGGGTTTCTGAGACGTGGCTGATGGGTTTGGACGGCTGACCTTGTGATTAGCAGTCCAATGCTTACCCTATAGCGCTGCACCTTCAGAGTACTCATGAATGCACCCTCATCCATACATCACTCCTATGCTTTCTAATTATTCAAATATATTCTCTTGAACGAAAAGGAATGGAAGTTAGCAAGCACAGCTTCACTCAGATGAAGGAGCCACATGACACTGAGCTCAGAGGGTGGACCTGGAGAACCACACTCCCCAGTCCCTACCTGTCTCCTGACAGAATCCACAACTCACAGCTCTGACTTCAGGGCTCCCCCAGGGATACCCACCTGCCCCAGCCTTCCAGAACAGACTACTGGAGGTCTTCAAACTTGAATCCTGGGCTTTGCTGTTTGTTAAAATACCAACCCCAGTGCCAGTGAGCCCTGGTGGCACTGTAGGATAAACACTGGACTGTTAACTGCAAGGTTGGCAGTTCAAACCCATCAGCCACTCTCTGGGAGAAAGGAAGGCTGTCTCTGCTCCTATAAAGATTTACATAGAGGGTTGCTATGAGTTGGAACTGATTCGATGGCTTTGGGTTTGAGTTTTTTGGCTGTCTGCTCCTGTAAGAGTTATCTGAATCCCAATCCATCTGATGGAAATGGTTGTGGTTTTCTGACCTGTCATTTACTTTCCAGAGAAAATGGAAATTTTGGGAGTTGCCTTCCAAACTCCCCAAATGCCCTAAGAGTCCATTCCAACTCATCGTGACCCTATCGGACGGAGTAGAATTGTTTCATAAAGCTTCCAGGGTTGAAATCTTTAAGGAAACAGACTGTCACACCTGTTCTCTAGGGAGATTTAAAAAGCCAATCTTTCAAGCAGCCAGGTACTTAACCTGGCCACCAGGGATCCCAAAAGTTCCACAAGCAGATTGTGAAAAGCAAGCACACAGAACTGCAGAACATCTGAGGGAGAGACAAGGCAGAATCCAGGGCAGGAAGAGTCAGGAGCAACTTCCTCTTTATCTCTAGGATGAGGAGCACTTGGGCTGGAAGAGCAAGAAGCCTGTTCTTTGTGGGATGGCCTAAGAAATGGGGCAGGGTACAGTCTCTACGTCTGCCTGCAGGGGGCGTTCCTGAGCTGAGCCGGGGATGAGGAGATGCCACAAGGGAGCACACGTGGTACATCCTCTAAGAAGCGTGGACAACCGGCTGTGAACTTCAGAGCCAAGGCCAGAGATCTGTGGGAACCAACTGAGTGTCATTTAGGCTGAAATTAATAATTTGGTGCTTCCCTGGCCTTACATCAACCCTGAATCTACCGTCTTTATTTAGCTCCTGCAAACATAGGCAGAAAACTATAAGGTCAGATGATAGGTTAAAAAAATAATAATAATTTGGCTATATCAGAAAAGTTTAAAAGCCAAATTGCCAAAGCAAATATTTTTTAAAAGCAGGAATGACAAACTTGTCAACACAAGAACCACAAGCCTAGTTCAGAGTTGGGGGGGGGGGTGGTATAGAGAGTGCTTACTAGTGCCCTTTAAGCCCAGCTCTCTGGGGCTCCAAGTCCCACAGCACAGCTTGGAAAGATTCAATTGTTGATACAAAGTCTCCTGGAGGCTGGAATTCAACAGAAAAGGAAGCTTAAGAATTACAACAAAAAACAACCACTCTAACTAAACATTCGGAGGCCTTTTCAAATAAAAGAAACAGAAGAATTAGAAGTGATTCTAGGCTCAGATAGGCCAACAAGTAACTGTGGTACCACAGAACTAAGAAGTCAATAAAAATACAGGTTAACTAGTACATACTTCTCGATTTCTACTCTGTTGTTGTGTGCCACTGAGTCAAATTCTGACCCATAGCGACCCTGTATAGGGTTTCTGAGGAGCAGCTGGTGAGCTTGAACCGCCGACCTTGCGGTTCCAACCGACCCCACAGTTCAGCGCATTAACCCACAGCGCCACGCCAGGACTCCTTCTCTGTACTCTATTCTGTAGTCCAATGGAATTCAGTAATGACATTTTATCATGTCAAACTATGGACATAAATTTGTACTGTACAATCCTCATATAATATATAGTTATCTGTACCATCAGAATACTGGTGCTGTAGGATAAGCACTGGACTGCAAGGTGAGTTTGAAACACAGGTTGGCGATTCAAAGTCATCAGCCGCTCCTTGGAAACCCTATACAGGATCACTATGAGTTGGACCCGACTCACTGGCAATTAACAACAATATGTACCAGGACTCCTGGTGTGGCACTGCAGGGTAAGCCCTGGACTGCAAACAACAAGGTCAGTGGTTTGAGCCCACCAGCCTGTAGGAGAAAAATGAAGCTTTCTGCTTCTGCAAAGATAGTCTTGGAAACCCTATACAGCGTCTCTATGAGTTGGAACTGACTTGACGGCACTTAATAACAAGTGTTAAGAACGTCAGTGATGGCATTGGCCCATGGTTTGTGGTGACGCCATGTCCAATGGAATGAAAAGCTGGTCCTGCAACGTCCCCATGATCAGCTGTGGCTCAGATAGGGATGATCTATAGGACTTTCTTGTTCTTTTACAAATAATTTATTGAATTTGGTTGTTGAAAACACATACAGCAAAAATACATCTATTCACATTTCTACAAATTCAATTCAGCGATGCTGACTGCACTCTTCTTCCGCAAACTTTCCTGACTTGTTCCTTCTCATTAACACAAACTTGGTGCCCTTAGGGTTTCTACTGAAACTTTCGAGTTGTTGTGGTCCATTTGATTCCATGCAGATAGATCTTAAAGGAGATTAATATTTAAGGCAGATATTCTTTACTAGCCAAATTAAACTATGGTTAGATTTTAAGAAGTTTTCAGGAGGTTTTTCTGGTTTAAGGTTTAAAGATTAGCTGATGGCAGTAGTTTTTGGTATTCACACTCAAAAGGTTTTCATTAACTGATTTTTGGGGGTAGATGACTAAACTGTTCTTCCTAATCTGTCTTAAGTCTTGAAGCTGTACTGAAACCACCTCATCATCATGTTGTGATGTTGTGTATTGTCAACTGGTCCGACTCATACAGACTTTGTATAAGGTTTTCAAGAGCAGCTGGTGGGTTTGAACTGCTGATCTTGCAGTTACTTGTCCAATGCTTACCATACACTGTCATACTAGGACTCATAGTAGCATGCAAACCTCCACTGAAAGCATTATTGTTGTGGTTAAGTGCCATCAAGTTGAATCTAACACATAGCAACGTTGTGCACAACAGAGCAAAATACTGCCTGATCCAACACCATCCTCACAATGTTACATTTCAGCCTATTGGTCTGCCACTGTGTCAATCCATCTCATTGGAGGACTTCCTCTACTTCACCAAGCATGATGTCCTTTCCCAGGGACTGATCCCAGCTGAGAACATGTCCAAAGTATGAGAGAGCAAGTCTTGCCATCCTTGTTTTTATGGAGCGCTCTGGCTGTACTTCTTCCAAGAGAGATTGGTTTGTTCTGTTAGTCCATGATACTTTCACTAGTCTTCACAAACACCATAATGCAAATGCATCAATTCTTCTACAGTCTTCCTTATTCATAGTCCAGCTTTCACATGTATATGAGGCAACTGAAGATATCATTGTTTGGGTCAGGTGTGTCTTATTCCAATTGGTTAGCCAGGTAGCTCTGTCTTCCAAATTTCTTGGTATAAACCAGTGGACGTCTCCTGGGTTGCATCAGTTTGTTGAAACATTTCAATTTGTTTTCAGACAATTCCTAGTGCCTTGTTTTTCACCAACGATTTCAGTGCAGCTTGGGCTTCCTCCTTCAGTATCTTTGGTTCTTGATCATATGCTACTTCTGGAATAGTTGAGCATCAACCATTTCTTTTTAGTACAGAGACTCTGAATGCCTTCTGTCTTCTTTTGATGTCCCTGCATCATTCAATATTTTGCCCATAGAATCCTTCAGTATTGTAACTCAAGGCTTAGATTTTTTCTTCAGTTTTTGTTTTCTTTTTTGTTGTTTTCAGGTTGAGAAATGCTGAGAGTGCTCTTCTCTTTTGGTTTTCTACTCTAGGTCTTTGCACATGTCATTGTAGTACTTGACTTTGTTGTCTTGAGCTGCCTTTTGAAATCTTCTGTTCAACTCTTTCAGTTCCTCATTTCTCCTAGTTGCTTTAACTTCTGTACACTCAAGAGCAAGTTTCATAGTCTCTTCTGACTCTACTTTTCTGTCTTTTATGCGACCTTTTGTTGTTTTCTCAATGCATGATATTCTTTTTTTTGTAATATATATGTTTTTATTGTGAACTGAGTAATTAGTTTACATGGGAGAACATCGGCTTTATACCATCATTTCACTGCAATGATTATAATCTCCTCTGTGCATCATAATATTCAACAGTATTTGCCTCCATTCCCTTTGTTTTTCTTTTTGGGGTGGGGTGGGGTGGGGTGAGGAGATGCACACAGAAACACTCAGGAATATGTAATGATTTAAATAACTAAAGCCTGCCTCCTGGAATATATAATGATTTAAATTCTGCAAGCCTGCCTCCTGGCCACCAGCACGCAGTCCCTCTCTTTCCATGAATCTAGAGTCCTCAGCTGCTCCCTCTCTCCATGTCCCCATCTCTGCCTCCATCTCTGGTGTCACTGCTTCTCTGGATAGGGTCCCACATTCTGCTCATGCTTTTCTCCCTTGATGGTCCTAGAGTCCTCCGTTCCTAGACTGTAATATTAACTACTCCCCACTTTTTGTTACAAAACTTCTACTTTTACAGTTGTGACAGTTGCAATTAGTCATGGTAACAATTACTCACTACTGAATCATAAGAATCTTATCCCCATCTCTTTTCACCAGACCCGTCTATAGCTAATAGTTAAATATGTCCGAAGCAAGGAGCTCTGGTAGCATAGTGGTTATGAATCAGGCTACGAACCTTAAGGTCAGCAGTTCGAAACTACCAGCTGTTCCGTGGGAGAAAGATTAGGCTTTCTGCTCCCGTA
>NW_006408635.1:6716126-6719544 GCF_000296735.1 Chrysochloris asiatica | reverse complement strand
TCAGAATTTGCTTGATGGTGGCGGATTTTGTTTGCTTGTTTAAGCAGAATAGGGGGCCAGATGCTGAGGAGGACCAGGTGAGCCAGCTGCGGCTCTAGAAGCTGTGTGGGGAGGTGGGGGTGGGCCAGGGAGGTATAGACTGGGCTACCTGAGGAACCCAGCGAGTCTTCGGGCCACCTACTGCCACCTGCACTATTCTGGACTATTCTCCTTGGTGCCTCAGAGTCAGCTTCCACCATGTAAGCCTGACAAGAAGACCTGGGCCTCTCTGAGGGTCCCAGGTGTCCCATCAGACTGCTTCCTGTCTCCTTGCAGCAGGTCCTCCCAGAAGCCAAGCTCAACAGAAGCACACACGGGAGAGGCTCTGTCATATGTCACCTCTCTGCTTGGATTTCCTCTCCTGCTGTCTGCCAAGAAATTCCTAGTATTTGAGGAGTCCTGGTGTGGCACTGTAGGATAAACACTGGACTGTTCACCATAGGGTCAGTGGTTCAAATGCACCAGCTGCTTCTTGGAAACCCTATACATGGTTGCTATAGGTCAGAACGGACTCAATGGCACTTAACAACAACAACTATAGCTAATGGTTAAAGAACATCAGAATTCTTCTGGTAAACCACACAGCAATCTACAAGTTTTCGAGTCAGCATCTCTCAAAGGATGGTATTAAATATGAGAGCTTTTTTTTGGGGGAAAAACCTTAAAATTAAAAAAGCTTGAAAGGATCTTTTCCTTCTTAAATGAATTTTGTGTGTGTTTCCCCCAAAACTGTTGTAAATTTTTGGTTCTGAGGCAGAAGTAGTAACAATCAGGCAAATGGGCAAAGGATTAAGAGGAACAAGGAACTATTAAATGCTTCAGTGTGGATAGTGGGGATGAAGAGAGCACATCTGGGTCAGAAAATGGGGTTGGCTTTATAGGCAAGTCTTTCTGACTACAGCTAGCCCTGGACTTCCAACAGATTTGAGTTAGGTTAGAACAAACCATTTACAACCGTCTGTTTTGTTGTTTTCTTGTACATTGTATTATTAGAAATACGTACTACATAGAATGTTGCTGATGTTAGCCTTCTCAGATGCTCACTTGTAGATGTTTATATGTAATGTGTCCATCAACCCCCAAAGACAAATAAGGATTGGATTTATAAAAATACTAATAAAAAACAATTATAAATTTTTTTTCTTTAAAGAATTTTTACATCAGAATTGACTTATGTTGAGCTCACTGTTGTCCATCAGGGATGACTGGTATTTCTACCGTATTTGTTGGAGTACAAGCATTCCAGGCAGTTGATACAGAGCTGTTAGATATAACCGATCAGAAATGGTCACATGGCTCATTTCATGGGTCTCTGAGGCATTTGGGACTTAAACTACTAAATGTCTGAATGGCTATTTTAATGTGAAGGAAGATGGATTATCTGAAGAACAATTTAACACAAACCTTTAGCTCACAGTCTGCAAATTTTACATTCTTATAAAGTGTATTAATGATGATAATACTTGGAAAAGTATATTCCTATGATTTGAACTGTTAGGAAAAGAAAAAAGCAAAACAAAAGTTAGCCAATTTGGTTCTATCTACAGATGTGGGTTAGGTTTCCACTCAAGCAAGACTACAAGTAGGAATATTTTTTTCTAAGATACTGGGTGCAAAAGACATAACTGGACAGTAACAGTTTGTTGTTTGCAAAGGGCGTGTAAAAAACACATAAGGGTTGATGCAGAGTTGTTGTATGTGTTGTCGTTACCCCCCTGCCCTCCAAAGCTTAACTGCTTCCATGTTTCTTAAGTATCTGTCTTCAGGGGTGGACGTTTGAGGGGAGGCAGAGCCAGGTGAGTTTCCTCAGGTGGGCTGGGAGGACACAGAAAGAATGCTATTAGGAATTGAGTTGTATCCTCTCAATTACTGTTGGGATCCTAACCCTGAAACTTGTGATTGTCATCTCATCTGGGAAGAGAGGGGTCTTTGTCATGTTAATGAGCCATCTCCTGGGATGGGAGTGGGTGTGTCTTAAGTCAATCACTGTTGAGGTAAAAGGGGAGCAAGTAGCAAAGGAAACATTCATAGCACATAGAGCTGGGGAGATGCCCAAGGAGCTGCGGAGGAGAAATGGAGAGAGACGAAGACCCTTCCCAGAGCTCACAGAGAAAGAAAACTTTGCCCTGCATTCTGACTCACAGCCCCCTTAATTGTGAGATCGTTAATTTATGTTGGTTAAAGCCACCCACTTGTAAGATTTCTGTTAGAGCAGAACTAAGAAGCTAAGATACCTGTGAAGCCAGAAGCAGGAAAACCAGCCTGGGGGGCCTTCCGTCTGCTGGAAAAACCAAGCCTGGTAGGTATGGAAGAAATGCCAGACCCTGGCTCAGTCAGTGAGAGGGTCTCCTAGGCAGGAGAGAAGCCAGGTTTCTGGGGACTGGGCTTGGCTAGGGCAGAGGGTCTGTTACGTTTCACAAAGTGGCTGGTGCTACATGTGAGGCTAGCTTCTCTCTGAAAGGGAAGCTGGTTTAAGTTGTAAGAGTTCATTTAGCTCAGAAACCACAAAGAACCATTTCTGAACAGGCCCCATGTTCTTTACAAGGTTTAGTCCCTAAAGGTGTGTGGAACTGATTTCCTTTCAGAGAACTATCAAGAGAAAAAGGAATTTTTTTGAGAACTTTTCACAGGTACTTTTGAGCCCCATGGGAACCTGACTAATCAGCAGTTTAACAAGGAATTACGATAAAAACAAACATGAAAATATAAAGAATTGAGCCAAATCACCTTTTCCTGTCTACTTAAATAGAAAGTACCCAGAGAATGAGTTTCCTGTGCTACGCAGTCAGAGCCAGTTACATTTCATTCATTCAAAAATCTCCTAGGAGCCTGCTAAGTGCCAAACAGTCTTCAGATGGTTGGGACTCCACAGTGAGCAAGGGAGATAAATTCCCTGTCCTCCTGGGGCTCCTACTCTAGAGAAGGCAGGCAGCCACAGCACTCAACCCTAACACCCACTGCCACAGAATCCACACTGCAGGGTCTCCAAGGCTGTAAATCTTTAAGGGAGCAAAAAGGCTCACCTTTCTCCCATGAAACAGGTGATGGGGTTGAATTGCCAAGCCCACTGTTTATCCTACAAGGCTGCCTTAAGCTAGGTTCTCTAGAGAAGCAAAACCAGTGAAACTTTATATTTGTTGTTGTTGTTGTTGTTAGGTGCCATCGAGTCGGTACTAACTCATAGTGACCTTATGCACAGCAGAACAAAACACTGCCCGATCCTGGGCCAACCTCACTACTGTTGCCACGCTTGAGTCCATCAATGTGCCATTTCGTTGGGGGTCTTCCTCTTTTTCTCTGACCTCTTACCAAACATGATATCCTTCACTAGTGACAATATGTCCTAAATATGAGACATGAAGTCTGGCCATGTTGGCCT
>NW_006408635.1:6698883-6701552 GCF_000296735.1 Chrysochloris asiatica | reverse complement strand
ACTCACAGTGCCACACCAGGACACCACATCCCTGTTACGTAGGATTCATTAAATAGCTTTAATAAAATCCATCCTCAGATTTCTTCTTTACACTTTTCAGGGTTTCTATGATGGATGGGCATTACTCTGTAAACGAGCCAAAAAAAAAACCCACTGAAAAACAAACCAGTTATTTTTAAAGCAGAATTTTGAGAGAGACACAAAGCTTTGCAGAAGAGGTTGAGATGACAGAGACTCCCCAACTCTCATATTTAGATGTCTACAGGAGGATTCCCACAGCTTCGAGAGAAGTAATCATACATTCAGAGGTTTCAATAATTTAAACGAGATGGCCTTTCCCCCTCTCCTACTGCCTGGCTGTGAGAGCAAAAGGTTATCAGTTTTTTTCTTCATTTATTCCAGAAAGTCTATGAGGGCTATTTAACCCATAGTTAGATTTTTGTCTTCCTCTCTGGACTGCTAATTTTTTTGAGAGGGGTGGAGCGGGTGAGGGGAGGTGGCCAGTGGGGTTCCAGTGTAGGATTGTGTATGGGGCTCCTGTTTCCTACCTGTCTGATCCCACTCATCGTGGTATTACTTTGTTCTTCCACAAGAGCATGGCGCATTTGAACAGAAGAGTCACACCTATGTTCTCCTCTCCTGATATCAATTCATTTCTGCTTTTGCCTGACTCACAGCTATGGTACACACGTTGAAGCACAGTTGGTAAACACTTCACAATGTTGTTGTTAAGTGCCATTGAGTCAGTTCCAACTCATAGTGACCAGTATGGGGTTTCCGTGGAGTGGCTGGTGAATTTGGACCATCGACCTTGTGGTTCAAACCAACCTTAAGATTGAGTGTTTACTCTATAGTACCCCAATCCAAGGTGCACTGGTGGTACCATGGTTAAAGTGCTTCCCAGAAGAAAGCTGGGGCGCTCTGCTTCCATAAGGATTTATGGAGCAGCTGTACTTTATCCTATAGGATCACTATAAGTAGGACTCAACTCGACAGCAATAGGGTTGGATTTCAGTAATCGGAAAGCTACATCCAGCCTACCATAAGAGTAATAACCTCACCACTTAAAATGAAGAACAAAAGGAGATCTCTTCACTACTCTTACTTTGGATTATATCATTAAAGGCCTGTTTACATTTGACTTAACAAATGTAATGTCAGAGAGCTCTCTAACAGCTCACCCTCATTTCACCCCTAAAGCCCCACACTTGCCTGGGTAGACCAAGGCCGTCTGAAAGGTGCTGGATCTGAGAAGGGAAGTCTGGCAGAAATCAGACAAGAAGGAGTTTTATCAAATCTGATCCTAAGAGTGCCAGTAAAACCTCCAATCGACTTTGACCTATGGTGCCCCATGTGGATTAGAGCAGAACTGTGTTCCACAGGGTTTCCAATGTGGAGTCCTGAGGTGGCGCTGTAGGATAAGCGCTGGACTCCAAGGCAGGGTTCGATGGCAAGGATGGCAGCTGCTCCTTGGGAACCCTGTACAGGGTTGCTATGAGTCAGAACCGACTTGATGGCCCCTACCAACAATCTTAAGGAAGGAGTCCTGGTGTGGTGCTGAGAATACGCACTGGATCGGAAGGTCGGTTTAAACCACAAGGTTAGTGGTTCAAACCCACCAGCCACTCCTCAGGAACACTTTACAGGGTCACTGTGAGTTGGAACCAACTTGACGGCACTTAACAACACAATCTTAAGGAAATAGATGACCAGGCCTTTCTTCCGTGGAACTGCTGGGAAGTTTGTACCATCAAACTTTCAGTTAGTTGATGTTGTTAAGTGCCGTGGAGTCGCTTCCGACTCATAGCAACCCAAGGAGTGGCTGGTGAGTTTGAACTGCCGACTTAGCAGTTTGTGCTGAAATTGAAGTCAGGTGCTCATCCTATGGTGCCACATGTGATTAGTAGCCAAGCACAAATCGTCTGTGCCACACAGGAACCTGTGTGTTCCTTTACTGGTGCTTCCCGGTACTTTAATACAAAACCATGGGTCCTGTAAGAAGGCTAGCAGAATGCAGATAAAATTATTTATTAGCAAGCACTTTGGGATCACTAGCAGCACAGTCTAGATTTTGAAAACAAAAAACCAGCACACTTATTTCTCTCTTTGCATTCTTTACAATGTTTTTTACAGTAACTTGCTGAGATAACAATTCAATAAACATCTGCTGTACTGAATTCAATGTGAAGAAAATTGAGTTTCTAGGGATTAGTATGCAATGATCGTCAACTTCTGCATGTTGTTGATTAAAAAAAAAAAAAATACGTATTTAGAACATAAAAAATAACAGTTCCTCAATTCCCTCTCCAGCCACAATTCTCTCTCCAGCCACAGACACATACTGGTACCCTCTGAATGGGATTGGTTTTGGTTTGTTTGTCAATATTGGCCTTCTTTTTAGGTCCCAAGCTCAGTTGGCACGAAGAGTAAATTCAAAGCTGAATCTCTCCCTGCCTTCTGCTTCTCATCTAATCGAAAGGTCAGCTGTTACAACCCATCAAACTGCTCCTTGAGAAGAAAGATGCCAGCCTTGGAAACTCTGTGGAGCTCTCCTTGGTCCTAAAGGGTTGGTATGAATCACAGTCGGAATCAATTTGACAGCAGCGGGTTTGGTGTTTCTGATGGTCTTGCCCCAGGAACCAGCTGACAGGTTTTCATTGTCAAGAGTA
>NW_006408635.1:6673941-6698731 GCF_000296735.1 Chrysochloris asiatica | reverse complement strand
CATCTTTCTCCCGCGGAGCAGCTGGTAGTTTCGAACTGCTGACCTTATGGTTCGCAGCCCGATTCGTAACCACTACGCTACCAGAGCTCCTTATATGTATATATAATAATCTGGTCACTGGGGATAGAGTTTCTCAGTGAACCAAGGAAGAAACATGGCTGAGAAATTCCTGGGTTTTCTCACTAGGTTAATCTCAGCAAGGGCCTGACCCTCTCAGAGTAGGGCATGGCCGTTGACAGGCTTCCACTTGACTGACTCCACCTGCAGCTGACGCCCCCGCTTGGAACAGCCAACTCAGAGAGGACGAAAGGCCTGCAGCCCCTTAGCAAACCAGAGAGGAAGTTTCATTCAGGTTTCTAGAAGAGTCCCTGTCTGAGTTTCCTAGTTTCACTGAGTTTCTGAGTTTCACTGGTTTGTGGCTTTAAGAAACCAAAAAAATTTTCTCATAGTTCTGGAGGCTATAAGTCCAAATTCAGGACTACGCATGCTCTCTCCCTCTGTCTGTCAGCTGGAAGAGAAGTTATTTGCCTCTTTCAGTCTCTGTAACTGTGACATCTCTAGATGCATCTTCACTGGTGTCTGTCTTCATACCACGTCTCAAAGTCATGAGGTTTAGGGCCCACTCTACTGTGGCAATGATGATTAATGTAACAACAGAAAAAGTCTTATTTCCACACAGGGTCTTGTTCGCAGGTACAGGGTGAGGGCTTAGGCTGAGAACTGCGAGGCAGCCCCAGCTATCTTGGCCGTACTACCACATGTACTACAGACACTTGGTCTGCAGAGCCACACGTTGTTTGGATTCTAAACATGGGGGCGAGTGAGGGGTAACCATCACCCATCCCCTCACCTGCCTTGCCCTGCAGGAGTGGACAGCAGCTGTCTGTCCAGCCTCTTGGGGCCCTCAACTGCCTGTGGTCCTGGACAGTACTGAGTCACCCCTCAGTTTTGCATCCAATGAAAGAAATGACGGCAGGCTCAATGCTGTGAATGGAATGACCCCTTTCTGTGGTGTCTTTCTGATCAGCATCTTCCACGAAATGAGTACTGGAAACGAGCTAAATGCACACTCCTCTTCACACGGAAGAAATGTTGCAACACAAAGAAAGCTCAAACCCCCTCCTTGTCACTGAGAGCAGGGTGGTCCTGAAGCCCTGGTCCTGGGTTGGTGGTGTGGTGAGGTGGGGGTGGTCTCACATCACCCAGACATCTGCTCCATGGGCTTGGAGGCATGAGGCACATTCATTCCCAATCATAGACGGGCTGGCTGGGGTTTTCCCAGGAAGCACTTTCCCGCTGCCACCATGTTGTTCCTTGGGCGTGTCCACTAGGCTGACAATGAACAGTCACTTGGCCCAGGCCCTTGGGTCACTCCATGGGTCCTCATCACAGGGCATGTACTCTCAAACACAGGAGCTGCCATGGGTCAGAATCAACTGGACAGCAGTAGGTCTGGTTTAATTTTTTTAGGGGATCTTGGTACCTACTTCTTTCCCTCTCTGCCCCAGACACAAAGGTCAATCCCCTAGACCATCCCCATGCACTTCTTGTGGGTTCAGATGTCAGCTTCAATCGCGACAGACCCTGGAGGCAGCTGCACTGGGGAAGTCCCCACATATCATTGTTAGACACCTTCACATGGAACCTGCTGGCCCTTGCGTGCAAAACACTCAGACCAGTGGAAGTGAAATTACTTTGCTTGACAAATTAGAACCACCCATGTTTCTTGCTTAGACCGCAAATCCCTCCGAAACTAAGAGACAAAAGTATCTAAGACTCTAAGACAGTCTACATATTATCTAACTCATAATGCAATGGTTGAGTTCACACCCAACTCAACAAGTCCAGTGCTATGTCTGAAAGAGCTACTCTGTTGTGTGTATATGCGTGAGCGTGTGCTAAGCTTGTGTCCCTTAGACTATAAATTGAGGAGGTGCCTTGTCTCTACATGGATCCCGGCGCCTAGGGCAGTGGGGTTGTTTTTTGGTGTTCTAAAATGCATGTGTGGAGTTCTGGTATGGTGCTATAGGATAATGTACTGGACCACAAGGTCGGCAGTTCAAACTCACCAGCTGCCCTTCAGAAACCCTATCAGGGTCGCTACGAGTTGGAACAGACTGGACGGCACTTAACAACAACAAAATGTATGTGCGTGGAGGACGGACTCCATCTACTGGCTTAGAATCTCCAGGGGCTCACGTATGTGTTTATATGAGGGGCTTCAAGAAGTTTATGGACAAATGGAAACCAAAACTGATGGAACTTTACCATGAACTTTTCTGAAGCCCCTTTGCATATTTAATTGTTAAAAAATAATGCACATATGATAAAGAAAAACAAATAAACAAACAGCATGTACAAATGTTTCAACTTCCACAGGAGGTGTTGCAGTAATTGGTGGGAGTCTTTGGCGGCGAGACCTTGTTGTTATTGGGGACTCTCCAGGTGATTGTCACTCATAGAGACCCCAGGTGCCAGAGAAAATGGTACCACAGGGGTTTTCTGATGGTCATCTTTATGGAAACAGATCACTAGGTCGTTCTCCCACAGAGCCGCTGAGTACGTTCAAACTGCCAACCTTCTGGTGAGCAGTGAAGAACTGGAGTATTGTACTAATTGGTAACTGGTCAGAAGGTATTTGATGATAACTCAATTCCCTACTAAACATCTCCAAGCGTTGCCGCCTTCCACCCACCCTGGACTCTATGAAGAAGAACGTCAAGATTGGAGGAAGATTCATTAACAACTTGCAATATCCAGAAGACACAAGCTTGCTGAAGATTACACCTTAGCATCAAGAAAACCAAATCCTCACATTTGGAACAATAAGCAATACCATGATAACCAATGAAAATATTGAAGCTATTGATGACTGCACTTTATTTGGATCCACAATCAATATCCCTGGAAGCAGTAGCCAAGAAATCAAACAACACATTGCAATCTGGGCAAATCTGCTGCACAAATCCTCTTTAAATAGTCCAAAAGCAAAGATGTTGTTTTGAGGACTGAGGTGCACCTGACCCAAGATATTGTCTTTTAAATCATCTCACATGCATGCGAAAGGTGGACAGTGAATAAAGAAGAATTAGTTAGTGCATTTGAATTGCGGTGTTGTCGAAAAACACTGACTATACTATGGGCTGCCATAGATCAAATACATCGGTCCTGGATGAAGTGCAGCCAGAATGCTCCTTAGAAGCCAAGATGGTGAGACTTCATACTTTGGACATGTTATTAGAAGGGACCAATGAGCTCTGGTAGCACAGTGATTACAAATTGGGCTTCTAACCTCAAGGTTGGCAGTTCGAAACTACCAGTTGTTCAGCGGGAGAAAGATGAGGCTTTCTGCTCCCGTAAAGATTTACAGCCTTGGAAACCCTGTGCAGGGTCACTATGAATCAGAACCGACTCCAAGGTACTTAACAATAACAATATTAGAAGGGACCAGTCCCTGGAAAAGGACATCATGTCTAATACAGTACAGGATTAATGAGATGAATTGATATAGTGGCTTCAACAATGCGCTCAAACATAGCAATGATTGTTGAGGATGGTGCAGGACCTGGTAGGGTTTCGTTCTGTTGTTCGGCACACAGTGTCACTATGAATGAGGACCAACTTGATGGCACCTAATAATAATAGAAATCCAGCCTCATCCAGTTAGGACATACTTCTCACACCCATAAGGCATATTGTTTTGAATGAAGCAGAGAAAATATCAGTCTCAGGGGTAGTTGCAAGAGCCACACCCAGTAACAAGTGTGAAGAGCTCTATGAAGACCAGTCGTTGCATGAAAGCAACTAATAAATTTGAGCTCTTAGGAATCTCGGATCCTAAACATGTCTTCCTGTCTCAAGCATGGAACTTCAGTCTTAATTTCTCCTAATGGGCTTGGATTCTCAACAGTTCATAGGCCATGTCCACGTTCTAGTGGGTTTGCAATTGCACACAGTGGCAGACACAATGCTTCCTGGTGTTCACATGACATATTTGCATGCGTACCTTGTGCTTCTCAAGTTTTTTCAGGGTGTGTATCCTAATATGCCCCAAGCCATGGTATTTTCAATAACCTCATATGCATGCAAAAGCTGGACAGTGAATAAGGAAGACGGGAGAAGAATTGATGCTTTTGAGTTATGGTGTCGGAGGAGAATATTGAAAGTGCCATGGGCTGCCCATAGAACGAATAGATCTGTGTTGGAAGAAGTGCAGCCAGAGTGCTCCTTGGAGGCCAGGATGGCCAGACTCATACCTCAGACATATTGTCAGGAGGGACCAGTCTCTGGAGAAGGAGATCATGTTTGGTAAGGTGGAGGGTTAGAGAAAAAGAGGAAGACCCCCAGAGAGATGGATTGACAAAGTGGCAGCATCAATGGGCTCAAGCGTGGCAACAGCTGTGAGGTTAGCCCTGGACCAAGGCAGTATTTTATTCTGTTGTGCACAGGGTCGCTATGAGTCGGTAATGACTCAATGGTACCTAAAAACATCAACAACATCCTAATAGGCCTTGGAGTCAGGCAAGCCCATCTGTTCCCACTCCCTTGACAGGGATTTATACCCAACACAGATCGTGGCTTGCCCAGACCCGGCAATCAGTAAGGGGACTACACTGAGTACATGCTTGTTAAGTGGACATGCACCAACATTTATGTGATGACATTTATTGTTTTTCCTGATTATGAAAGTAATACAAGCTCATCACAGAGATTTAGAATATCAGAAACATAAGAAGAAGAAAAAATTTAAATCACTTGCCAGTTCAATGACATGAAAAACCTACTTATATTTCTCTTCATTCATTTTTCTACTTGTACATTTATGACGGGCTCAAACATTACCATCATGAGGATGTTTGTTACATTGTACACAGAGAGGTCATTGTGAGTCAGAACCAACTTGAAGGCACCTAACTACAACAAATGCATACATTAAGATCTCAAGGTGCTGAAAAATTTTATTTTGCAACTATCTTTAAAAAAGGCAACATAGAGTATACCATGTTTCATTTATTCATCTCTCTGCTCTGGCAGCATAGTGGTTGCAAATCAGGCTGCTAACCTCAGGGTCAGCAGTTCGAAACTAGCAGCTGTTTCGTATGAGAAAGATGAGGCTTTTTGCTCCTGTAAAGATTTACGGCCTCAGAAACCCTGTATAGGGTCGTTATGAGTCGGAACCGACTCCACAGCACATAACAACAACAACTGTTGCATACTTAAGTTGCTTGTAAGTTTTCATATGATTATAACTAACGCTGCAATGAACATCTTTCACATTTGGTTTTGCTGAATATTTATTTACCCAGTCCTGCTCCTTGAAGCATCGTATTTCAATTTACTTGATTGCTGGACTTCTTTAGACATTTTGGGTTTTGTCACTGGTATACTCCAGAAAACATTCATGACAACCTGGAGCTTGAAATGGCAGGTGGGGGGTGGGGGGTGGGGAAGGAACCAGCACCATGATTTGAATATGACTTTAAATGAGACTCCTAGCCTGCAGAAATGTGAGAGAACACTTCCGTTGTTGTAACTCACCCAGTTTGTGGTACTTTGCACGTGGTGTTGTCCTTGTAAGCAGCCAAAACAGCTCTGAACCCAACAGTCAGTCATACCTACATCAAAAGGCAAGTGGCCTTCAATGCGTGTACTGGGGAGCAATGCCGACTTTGGAGAAGCGGGCATCGACGGGAAGGCAGACACAACACTGCGCACCAGCCCTCCTCACTGACAGGCGCACCTGCCCGAGAAGGCTGCCAGGTATCTGGCGCTGGGGACAAAATCCACTTGTCACTGAGAGGTGGCGTCGCGTCTCACAGCTAACAGTGCTCATGAATCACCTCTGCAATCTGCTTTGGTAATCACCACTGGCACCATCTAGATCCGTAATTACCAAACTGTGCAAACAGTTATTAAAATATTGATGAACGAAAAAACAACTGTTTGTCATCATGGAAGAGCGGTGCTTGTGTCTCGGGAGAGCTTCGTGGGATGCCTGGAAAACCTCTCCATCATCCCACTCCTTGAGTGCTCTGAGCAATAATGATGCTGAAGTATGATTGGAATCAGAAGTGCCCATTTTCTCCTTTGGACTAGAGAGGGAACCCAGTCTCTGCAAAGACGGGATCTGGGCATGCCTGCTGCAGGCCACATCTCAGGTGTTTCCTTCCTTCGTGCTTGCTGGGAAAGAAAAGGAACTTCCAACAGGGGAGAGCAATCCCACTCTGTGCAACTTCAACCTTGTTGTCTTGGTTGTTGCTCCCAACGTTCACTTGGTGATTTTTTTTTGCAAAATGCGAAAAGAATAATGATTTTAGTAATGACTGTCTCTACCACTCTGTGCTGTCAATTACAAAAATGAAATCTTAGGGGCCTCAAATGAGGCTCTCTTACAGGAGAAGTAAAACCAGAAACACAATTTGGAGCCTTTCATTCTTAACCAGAATCCAATCTTGGGTTATGGATGGGCTGTTGCTTTTCTTGCATCACAAATTTCTACTCTCCATAAACGTACATTCCATTTCTGTACCAAACTTATTCATTTTGTTCTTTTTCTCTACACTTGGAAAAAGCTGCGTGCCAGCTGACTGCAATGTCCTCTTTCATCACTAAATGACCCATCGAGGGCTCACTAGATGAGCGATAGATAGTCTTTATTTAGACAGTTATCCTCTGAGATGACAAACTCGCTGTAGAGGTAAGCGACCCACCAACTTGAGTCTTATATGCTAGTCACGAGAATCAGGATGACTTGGTGCCCCCCACATTTGTTTAACTATCAGGCTATTTTTGAGAGGCAGCAACTCAGTGGAAGAAAGATGTTTTCTGCTCCAGATAAGCTTTAAAGCCTGGGAAATCGATACAGGGTTGTTATGAGTCAGAACTAGATCGACAGCACTAAACAACAATGAGTGAGTGACGGAGGTCAAACTCAGGCAGCCCAATATGGTAGCCACATGAGAGTCTCCAGCCCAGCAACTATGTCTGGTCCAAACTGTGATGTGCTGTAAGTGTAAAATACACCCAGATTTCAAAGGTTGTGCAGACAAGGGAGAATGCAGGACATCTCAAAACTCTTTATATTGGTTCCATGTTCAAGGGGGTTAAAGAAATTATGACAATTAATTCTACCGCTTTCTTTTACTACCATAAAGTGGCTACTAGAAAAATTTCCAGTTGCGTGTGTGGCTTGGCTCTGTGGCCTACAATATATTTCTATCAGTCAGCGTTGACGCAGGCAGTCAAACTATCCAATGGGAACCAGAAGGACCACGTGTCCAGTATTTGTTAGGGCGGTGACAGGAAGAGGCAGTACCTGATACCTACCCAGGTCGGCACAGCACAAGGCTCTGTACTGATCATCCTCATGGGGAAGGGGATGTCACTGCACTTAGTGGGCAAAAGCCACGGATACTGCTAAAAACACCCTTGGAATGCTCTACACAACCCAGGAGTCCTGGTGTGGCTCTGTAGGATAAGCACTGGACCACAAGGTCAATTTGAACCACAAGGTGGTGGTTCAAATTCACCAGGGGCTCCTCGGAAACCCTATACAGAGTCGCTGTGAGTTCGAACCGACTCGACAGTCCCTAACGACAACATTGACAAAGCAACCCAACCCACTGCCCTGCCACTGAGTTGGTTCCGACTCACAGCCATCATACGGGGTGAGCAGAACTGCTCCTTCCAGTTTCAGAGTGCGGATAACCTCGTCTTTCTCCCACAGAACTTCTGGTACGTATGAACCACTGACCTTGAGGTTGGCAGTACAACACTTAACCTATTGTGCCACCAGAACGCCTTTTAAAATTCATTAAAAACAGGTCCCATTCACACTGCAGCACTATTTACAATAATAAAAAGATGGACACAGTCTAAATGGCCACCAACAAAAGAACGGTTAAACCAACTTTGGTATACTCAGACAATGGACTACTATACAACATTGCAAGAATAACGTGAATCTGCAAAACACCTGATACCATGGATGAACCTGGAAGATATTATACTGAGGGAAATTAGTCAAACCTAAAAGACAAATATTGTATAAGATCACTATTCTAAAAGGTTTTCTTGCTTTAAAAAAAAAAAAATTCTATGATGGTTCCCAAGGGCGGGAGGGAAGCGAACATTACTCACTGGCTAGAGAGTAGGCACATATTGACAGGGAAAACACTATCTAACAAGAGGGAGGTTGGAAGAGGAAAGATGCAGGTAGCAGAAGGCACAGTGAAGAGTGCAAGATCTAAAGTGAGTAGAGGAAAATGTTGCTAACCGATGGTATCTGGAGGGATTACCATCGTAATAAGATGAAGTGTACAATTTGTTGAATATAGGATTGATGATCTACTTTGTAAACCTTCATTCAATTCACAGTAAATAATTAAAAACCAAGCCAATCCAACAGCTCATTGCCCTTGAGTCAAATCTAGTTCACAACAACCTTAGAGGGCAGGGTGAATCTGCCCGTAGGGTTTCTAAAACTGTAAATATTTATGGGAGCAGCCTGCCTCATCATTCTCACCAGGAGCTGCTGGTGGGTTCAAGCTGCCGACCTTTCTGTCAGCAGCCTTGGGGTTAGCAGCCCAGCACTTAACTTGCTGTGCCACCAGAACTCCTCATTGCACAGGACAGCCCCCTACCATAGAGAACCACCCAACCAAAGAGTTACCCATGCCAAGGATGAGAAGTCCCATACCACAATGGTCTGTCCTGGCTGATGCTTCTCGGTTTAAAAACCAGAGAACCTCAGTGACTTGGTCTGTGCATGCCAGCTCCCCAGCTGACTTCTCCTTGGCCCTCTACAGCACTAAAACCCACTGTGCACACAAGGGCTGCTTCACATGGATGGATTCACTGCTGCTGCTTCAGTCCCAAACTCAGAAGTCATCCACGATTAATTTTCATTAAATGCCTGGGCTATGTCACTTTAAGATGAAAAAGAGTCACATAAATATTTGAAGCATTTGGAGCTCACTGAAAGAAAAGTACAGAGGTCTCTTTGTAGTCTCCTACCCAAAGATTACCCATGTACAGGACTGATCATGTCACTGAAAGGGAGCCTGGGGTGTGTAGATCAGCCACTATCTACTAAGGCGACTCGGTCATGACTGGTTTCACGTGTGTCTTAGTTTCTGCGCCATGGGCTTTGTGTTGGTATTCATAGAGCTATTATGAAACAGTACACGCCTCCTGGGTTGTCACTTTTATTGTCATGTTGTTGTTGTTGCTAAGTGTCTCTAAGTCATTTCCAATTCATTATGACCTTGTGTAGTGTTTCTGAGGAGTGGCTGGTGAGTTTGAGTCCAATGCTCATCCTACAGTGCCACACCATATGATAACAAAATCTCATTGTCTGCATCTAAGCAAGAGCATGCCTTTCTTTGATCTAGAACAGAAGTGTTGTGGAGGTGGGTGCACTCAAAGAATCTGAAACCGATGTCAAGTTAGTGAAGGCACAGGTGAAAAAGTAAAACAGAACACACAGCAACTCACACCTTTTCTATCAAAAAATCTCTCCCAAGAGAATAATAGTTATTATATACAACACTGTACTTCTTGTGGGCAGTATTGTTCAAGCACCCAGAAAGTGGATGGGGCTGATACAGAGCTCCAAGGACTAAGTCCTTGACCAACTGCCACCCAAGGAGCCAGCCACTAGGAAAGGGTCCATCGAAACCATAGCCCCTTGCAGTGTTGAGAATGAACTCTCTTCCATGTGGCAAACAGCATAGCAGTGAATAGAGCAGGAGCCCCAGGCCAAATGCCCCCCCCCTTGGGCTCTGAGAAGTCAATCAATTCAAAGGGGTGTGGTCTTTATCTGGAATGTGTATCTATGGACATTCTGACAAAGCTCTCTGGTACTTTGCCCAGTTGAGATCCTGCATCTGGCTTGTCATCATCTGACCTCCAGCTTTTTGGATTTGAACCAGAGGCCTGTCATGTTGCCTGATGATCTTGGGATTTGTTAGTGTCTGCAGCCTGTAAGCCAGGAACCTGATGTGTAACCACAGGCTTGCCAGTTTCTACAACGTCATGGACCATTTCCTTGAGATCAATCTCTCTACACTCGAGCCCACTGCTGCTGCCACTGTGCCAATCCTTCTCATTGGGAGATCTTCCTCTTTTTCCCTGACCCTCCACTTTACCAAGCATGATGTCCTTCTGCAAGGACTGGTCCCTCCTGATCAGATGTCCAAAGTAAGACACACAAAATCTGGCCATCTTGGTTTATAAGGAGCATTCTGGTTGTACTTCCAACACAGATTTGTCTGTTCTTCTGGCTATCCATGGTACGCTTAATGTTCTTCTCCAACACCACAACTCAAATGCATCAACTCTTTGATGGTTTTTCTTAGGCAGTGTTCAACTTTCACCAGTTGGAGTGGGTCTGGAACGACTCTGAAGGCAGAAAATCTTCCTTGTGGCTTTCAAAATTCTAATCAACTGTCTGACATAGGGGGTGCTGTGAGGATACAGTCAGGACGTTCTGGCCTTCCTGAGCACAGGGGTGGTCAAGCCCTCGCAGCCCCGGTAGACTGCCACTATTTGGGAAAGTGCTGTTACCGTAAGTGTGTTGTATTCCACCCTCAACCAATTTAACTGCCCAACAAACATAAAATCAACCTCTTTAACATAACCTCTGATTAGTGCATGGTTCAGTAACAACCTGATGTGCAGGTGATACACCCTTTCTTACTAAGAGTGAACAGGAATTGAAGCACTTGCCCAGGAAGATCAAAAAATACCTTTATCATGGATTATAACCGAATGCAAAGAAAATGAAAACCCTCCTATATGGATCAATAAATAACATCATGATAAATGGAGAAAGGATTGAAGCTGTCAAGGATTTCGTTTTACTTGGATCCAAAATCGATGCTCATGGAAGCAACAGTCAAGAAATCAAATGTACTACATTGGGCAAATCTGCTACAAAAGAGGTCTTTAAAGTGTTAAAGGGCAAAGATGTCATTTTGAGGACTAAGGTGGGCTTGGCCCAAGCCCTGGTATTTTCAAGCTCAAGGGCATGGGAAAGTTGACTAATGAATATGAAAGACCACAGAACTGATGTATCTGACCTGTGGTGCTGGGGAAGAATAGTGACAGTACCTTGGGCTGCCAGAAGAACAAACAAGTCTGTCTTGGAAGAAGTACAGCCAGAGAGCTCCTTAGAAGTGAGGATGGTGAGATTTTCAGACGACGTATTGCATTGGGCAAATCTGCTGCACAGGAACTTTTTAAAGTATTGAAGAGCAGAGATGTCAGCTTGAGGACTAAGGTGCGCCTGACCCAGGCCATTGTGTTTTCAATAGCCTCATATGGATGTGAAAACTGGACAGTGAATAAGGAAGATCGTAGAAGAATTGATGCCTTGGAGTTGTGGTGTTGGAGGAGAATACTGAAAGTGCCATGGACTGCCAAAAGAACCAATAGATCTGTTTTGGAAGAAGTGCAACCAGAGTGCTCCTTGGAGGCCAAGATGGCTAGGCTTCGTCTCTTATACTTTGGACACATTGTCCGGGGGGAACAGTCGCTGGAGAAGGATGTCATGCTGGGTAAGATGGAGGGTCAGAGAAAAAGAGGAAGACCCTGAAAGAGATGGATCAGCCAAGTGACATCATTGATGGCGTCATGTGTGGCGGCGGTAGTGAGGTTGGCCCAGGATTGGACATTGTTTCGTTCTGCTGTGCATGGGGTCGCTATGAGTCGGTTCCGACTAGATGGTTCCGACTCGATGGCACCTGTCAACAACAACGTGATAGTTTACATGGGAGAACATTAGTTTTACATTCATCCTATCGTATTATCATTTCATTGCCATGGTTACAATCCCCTCCATGCATTATCAACCAACGAAAGGGTGTACACTACAAGCCTGCCCCCCATGGTTGTCAAGACACAGCCCCTCTCCTTCTCTGTGTCTAAAGTCTCCAGCTGCTCCATCGCTCCACGTCATCATCTCTGCCTCCATCTCAGGCATCACTGCTTCTCTGGGTAGGGTCCCGCTCTCCACTCTTCTCCCTTGATGGTCCCAGGAACCTCTGCTCTGTCTCTTGTATTTTGGAGGGAGTAGTCCTTGGAGAAGGATCTCACTCTTGGTAAAAGTGGTGGGTCAGCGAAAAAAACGCAGACCCCCAACGAGATGGACTCACAAGAGTAGCAGAGGTAATGGGCTCAAACCGAACAACTGTGAGGCGGGCACAGGGCCACACAGTGTTTCTGTTGTATATAGGGTCGCTAAGAGATGGAACCGAGTTAATGGCACTTAACAATAATTACAACTGGATGGTTCTGATAGATGCTCAAGTTTAAGAATCACTGGTCTAATCCAACAGTGTGGGACACAACCACCTTAATTAACAGACAACAACGAACATGTTTAGATATGTCAGATTATTCCAGTGTTTTAAACTTCCCAATTAAGTGGCTAAAAATGCAAACACAAAAATGAAAGAAAAAAAGAAACTCCTTAAGAGAGTGCTTTACCATGATCACAGTTATTATTAAACGCTGTCCAGTCAGTTCTGACACATAGCAATTTGTACAGGAGCAGCTGGTGGGTCAGAATCACCAACTCTGTGGTTAGGAGTCTGGTGTTTATCCTACAGTGCCACTCTGATCACCACAGTAAGCATTCCATAAGTACGTTGGAGGTGGGAGTAAATGAATGGATGGATGAATAGAGTTCTCCTTCAAAAAGAGCTGAAAATTATTCTCTTCTGCATTTCTTTCAAATGATGCAAAACAAAATGAACGATGTTGATAATTCTGAGAGATTCCACTATTCAGGTGCAATCCTCTGAACTCTACTACGTCACTGTTGTCAAATATGGCCCCCATGAGTCAGTTGTGTGTACTGAGCACTGGACACGTGGCTGGTCTGAACGGAGATGTGCTGAAAGCATGAGAGTAGGAAATACACACTGAATGTCTAAGACCTAGAACCACTGGACTGCTAACCACAAGGTCAGTAGTTCAAACCCACCCACCAGCTGCTCCTCAGAAACCCTATACAGGGTCATTACGAATTGGACCCGATTTGATGGCACTTAACAATGGAACCAAGAAAGAGAAAATGCAATAGCTCATCCATACTATTTTTGAATAGATTATATATTGCAATGATAGTACTTTGGCTATATAAGACTAAAGAAAGCATTACAATTAAGTTCACCTGTTGCATCTACCGCTCCAAATGTTACTAATCACAACTTAGAATTCTCTTGTGACTGGCATGCTGTTGGACTGGATGCGGCTGCTCTTCATTCCCAGCATGCCACACGGTATTGTTGAGAAGGCCATGAGAGAGTTTATCCTATTTTTATTCTACTTTTTCTACTGAGTGTAAGGAACAATACACCTATTCACTTACTCAAGGGCCCCTGAGCTTTAAGTTTCTCTACTTAAAGAAAAAAAAAAAAAATATATATATATATATATATATATATATATATATATATATATTTTTTTTTTTTAAGTGCACACTCCAATTTGTAATACAACTTTCATCTACTTGGAATTCTTCTTTTCTGCAAGCTAACTCATTTCCTAAACAGATGGTCTTTACTTTTAGCCACCCATGTAAGTCAAATTTTTCCTCTATGAGCCTGGGAAAGTAAACTTAGATAAATGAAAAATGGGAAGACTGTTTCTTTAAGAAACCTGGGGGCAGGGAGAACCCTCACTGGACTAGTCTTTCTCTGATCTGGCTCCCATACACTCTCTACATTCGGAGTGCTGGCTGCAGTTGCTTCCCAGTGTCTCCCATTCAAACTCTGGGCTGCGAAGCAGCTCTTCCCCTTAGGCAGTAATCCCAAACCTCAGAACTAAACATCTACCAGAAAGCCAAGAGAAATAATCCTTCCATACCTCAGAGACATAGTCCCCACCAAGTTGGGTGTGTAACTCTATTTTACAATATAACATTCTAAAGAAGAAAGGAAGTTCTTGGGTTGGTTTGAGTACAGCGATATTTCAGAGGCTGATCTTTGTGGTAGTTCTAACATGATGGCCTTCAAAGAGGAGTGTCTGAGCAAGCTCTAGGTTTACAAAAGACAGCAACAATGACAGTAATGCTTGTCAGGGGCACTGAGGGTGTGCTATTAGCAAGCGTTTCTCCTGACTCCAGTCACGCCACAGGCAGAATATGAAATGGTTCTCCAACACGTTAACGTTTTTCCTGAGAAAACCTGCAGGGGTCCCTGGGTGGTGCAGTCATTAAAGCGCTCTGCTGTGAACTGAAAGGTCGGCGGTTCAACCCTCTAACCACTCCTCAGGAGAAAGATGTGACAGTCTGTCTCCTAAAGATTACAGCCTTGGAAACCCAGGGGGGGGGGGGTTCTATGCAATCTATGGGATTGCTAGGGATTGGAGTTATGGCAACGGGTTCAGTTTGGTTTGTTGGTGCAGATGGCTCCGCACTCAGCTACTGACTGAAAAGTTGATGGTATGATTCCATCCAGAGAAGCCTCGGAAGAAAGACCTGGAGATCTGCTTCCTAAAGATTAGTCGTGGAAACAACATGGAGTAGAGCTCAGACGTACACATGAGATAGCCTTGAGCTGGAATTGACTTGACAGCAAGTGATGGGGGAAGGGAGAGGGAAAGAACCTATGTTGTTGTTAACTGTGACCAAGTCACCTCTGACTCATGGTAACCTGAGCTATAATAGAATAAAACCCTGCCTGGTCCTGTGCCAGGCTCACAATGATAAAGATCTCTGAAGGAACGTTAAGGGAACGTCTACTGCTTCGAATGTACCAGCTGCTCTTTGAAACCCTTGCTGGAAACCTTATACAGGGTCAGTATGAGCCAGAACCGGGAGGGTACTTAGCATCAACTGCTTCAAGTAATCACCTCACATGTCCTCTAACCCCTGCTCAGCAGGGTCATAATTTCTTTGGTCCTCAAGGCTGTACCTGCTCCGCCTTCTCCTTTTGGTCCACATACCCTCTCACCTCAGCATCCCTCCTTTCCTTTTCCCGCTGAGCCACCTTCCTTTCAGGCCACCTTGACACTTGGAATAAAAACCACCTCCACCTCCCAGGCACAAAGAGCCTGCCCACACACCCATTAACCTTTTCCCAAAAGGCCATTCTCCTGCAGTCCTCTTTATGCCCAGTGCACAATGTCCCCCCGCCCACGTGCCCACCTGGCCTGCCCAGCCCCAGCCCCAGCCCAGCAGCACATGATCTCTGGCTTCCTGGAACCTTAGCAACCGCCTGACTCACCTCACTCCTGAAAGCCCTCACTCCTCTTGGGCATATCTGAGTCAGAACCAATGACAGCAATGTTCTTGTGAGTCCCTGTAACATCACTCTTACTTCTCAGCACAAGGTTAGAAGCAATACTTCTGCCCTCAAACAATACTTTAGTAGAAAGGCATGGCTTTCCTAGTTCCCTCCTGCATTCCTTAGATATTCATATTGTTGTTGTTGTTGTTGTTAGGTGCCATCGAGTTGGTACCGACTCATAACAACCCTATGCACAACAGAACAAAACACTGCCCAGTCCTGGGCCAACCTCACAATAGTTGACACACTTGAGCCCATTGATGTGGCCACTTTGCCAATCCATCTTGCGGGGTGTTGAAAGGTTTTTGAGAAATCTCACTTCAAAATGAAACAAAGGAACATTTCATTCAATGTCTCCTCTGAGGTTTCCTTAATTAAATGGCAAGAGGTATAGAGTTAGGATTGTCTCTTTAACCTTCTGGGAACCCTATTGCCCTATTACACTTGTCGCTGTTAAGTGCCGTCTAGTCAGTTCCAACTCATAGCAACCTGGTATAGGGTTTCTGAAGATCAGCTGGTGGGTTTGAACTGTTGACCTTGTGGTTCGCTGTCCAGTGCTGATCCTACAGTGCCACACCAGGAGTCTGCTTAATTTTATTAGTGTCACTATTTTTTAGAGGATTAGATGAACAGACTTAATTACCTAGTTACAAGCAGGACTTTGGGACCAATCTCCTTTGCGCTGTTTTGTAACACTCAACATTACTTGTCAGAGTCTTTCTCCTCACACAATTACTTACAGAGCACTTATTAAAAAAAAAAAAAAAACTGACAAAAAATTTTTTGTGTGAATTTATATTGGAGTGTACGGAGCCTTGGATTCTAAAATCCCTTCTTTTTCAGCAATTGAACAGGCTAAACAACCCAAAGGATTGAAATTCCTGGATTTTCAAAGCTCAGCAAAGATGAGAGAAGGATTTGTTTCTAGGATTAGAGAAAAAACACAGCTGAAATGGAGATGCGTACTCAGTGGATCTGCTGACGCTGAAGGCAAGGCCCAGAGATGCTGACAAGCTTGCTCCAAGTCACACAATTAGTGCCAAAGGTGGGATTCAAGCTCAGTCTATTCCACTCCAGAGCCTGTGTCTGTAACCACAGACTTCACTGAAGATTAAAATGTAACCTGTAAAGTACTTTTTAGGTATTTATTAATACAACAATCAGTTCAAACCAAAACCTGTTGTCTCGAAGTTGCTTCTGACCCATTCAATGTCTGCACTGAGGTTTCCTTAATTAAATGGCAAAACCGTAGAGTTAGGATTGTCTCTGTAAGTAGTGAATGTTTCAGAAGTAGCTTGCCACTTCTTTCCTCCAAAGTATCTCTGAGTGGGCTCAAACCACCACGTTTTCAGTTAGCAGCTAAGTGTACTGCCTGGTTGCACTGCCTAAGAACTCCATAATTATTATTAAGAAGTTATTACGAAGAATAAAATAACACTTTTCTCATAAGCACAGCAGCGAGGTTATGACACTGATATGAAAGCCCCAAAGTAAATGATGTAGTTAGCTAACACGATATAACAACAGCCATCCAGACTCCTGTGCATCTAAGAGTCCTGGGATGAAGGAGGTGATGGGGCAGGCCCTGGTGGTACCTCCAGCTTTCTTGTGATTCACCGGTCTTCCTGTTAAAAAAACACAGGTTCTGATTCAGTAGGCTGGAAGGAGGCCTGGGATTCTGCATTCCTAAGTAGCTCCTGGTGATGCTGCTGACGTTGCTGGTTCATGGCCTCCCTTTCAACTAGCAAGGTTTGGGGAGGTTTCAGAAGCTCAAAGGTCAAAGGTAAGGCAGAGAAGAGGACTTGGCATCAGGCGCCTTCCCTCCTCACAGATGAGCTCTGTCTGAGGGTGGGTGCATTTGTACCTCTCTCCCTGAACCTCAAGGTTGTTGCTGGATATCACTGAGTTCTGACTCACAGAGATCCTGCGCACAACAGAACAAAACACTGCCTGGTCCTGCGCCGTGCTCACAGCTGTTGAGTTTCATCAGCCCATTGTTGCTGCCACTGTGTCACTCCATCGTCTTGAGGGTCTTCCTCTTTCTTACTGACCCTCCACTCTACCAAGCATGATGTCCTTCTCCAGGGACCAGTCCCTCCTGATGACAGGTTTAAAGTACGTGAGAGCGAGTCTCACCATCCTGTCTCCTAAGGAGCATTCCGACTACACGTCTTTCAAGACAGATATGTTCTGTATATTTAGACAAATTATACTGAATATTCTCCAGCAACAACATACATAACTCAGAGGCATCCATTCTTCTGTGGTCTTCCTTATTCATTGTCCAGTTTTCACATGCATCTAAATAAAGTAACTGAAAATACTATGGCTTGGGTCAAGTGCACCTTAGTCTTCAAATAGACATCTTTGCTCTTGAACACTTTAAAGAGGTCTTTGTAGCAGAGCTGCCCAATCTAAAACGTTGTTTGATTTCCTGACTCTAGTTTCTATGGGCATTGGCTGTTGATCCAAGTAAAGTGAAATCCTTGACAACTTCAATCTTGTTGCCTTTTGTTCCATTTGTGAGGATTTTTGTTTTAATTACGTTGAGGTGTAACTCATACTCAAAGTCTTTGATCTTCATCAGTGTTTCAAATCTCCTTTATTGTGAGCAATGTTGTACCATCTAAATTTTGCAGATGAAGCTTCGTTCATTCATCATATAGTGCAGCTTCTTGGATTATCTGCTCAGCATACAGACTGGTGAAAAGAATACAACCCTTCCTTGATATTAAACCACACAGGGCCCCCTTGCTCTGCTTGAACGAATGTCCTTTGTCTACGCACAGGTTCCTCATTAGCACAATGAAATACTCTAGAATTTATCTTTAAACCTCTACGGTTGCTGAGGTTCCTTTATAATGTTAATGTTCTGTGAGTAACATCATCTTGTACCCCTGTAACCAGAATCCCTATTATGGAATGAATTGTGTTCTCCCAAAATATGTCCTACAAATACTAACCCCTACACCCGGTGTAAGGAGCTCTGGTAGCGTAGCGGTTACGAGTTGGGCTGCTAACCTCAAGATCAGCAGTTCAAACCCACCAGCAGCTCTGTGGGAGTAGGATGAGGCTGTCTGCTCCGATAACACTGTACAGAAAGAGGCTGTGAGCTAGAACCGACTCGACAACAATTAACAACAACATACCTTTGGAAAGGAGCCCAGGTGATATACCAGGTTAAGCACTGGGCTGTTAACCTCAAGGTCAGCAGTTCAAATCCACCAGCAGCTCTGCAGGAGAAAGCTGAGGTTGCCTGCTCCCGTACAGACTGACAGTCTGAGAAACCCTCGGGAGCAGTTCTCCTCAGTCCTACAAGGTTGCTAGGTAGCCGTTTTCCTCAGTTCTATAAGGTCGCTATGTAGCCGTCCTCCTCGGTTGTATAGGGTCGCTATGTGTGAATCAGAATCGACTTGATGGCACTGGGGTTGGCTGGGGCTATTCCTGAGGATGTTATCCCATTTGGGAATAAGGTTTTCTTTGTTGTGTTGATGAGGCCACAGGAGTGTAATGTGTGTCTGAAGCCAATCACTTATATAAAATATATAAAAGCAGATCAGGCACAGACTCAAGCCGACGCTGTGGGAAGACAGGCATTTTCTGAAGATGAGGTGGCATGGCAGTTGACAAGTCCAAGAACTCCGAGAATGGTCAGCTAGAGAAGCTGCGGCAAGGACGCCTCCCCACAGCCCACAGAGAGAGAGCCTTCCCCTAGAGCAGTGCGCTAAATTCAGACTTCCAGCCTCCTACTTTGTGAGAATATAAATTTCTGTTTATGAAAGTTGCCCACTTGGGGTATTTCTAGTATTGCAGCACCAAGAGACCCAGACAGTACCGGAAGCTGTTTGACTGGACTGATGGCTCCTGACATCGGGCACTCTCCATCCCGGTGAGGGGCCACACTCCAGACCACTAGCCCCTTCTGTGATCACATTTTTCATGACACTTGCTCCCTGTCTCCCACCTCCCACAGGACATTTTCCTCACCTGGCTATTTCATCCTCCCCTTACTGATGATAATAGCATTTTTTTGGTTTTTAGCTTTCAACCATCACTCTGCTGATCAAACACAAACACTTTGAAAAATATGATGTTGGTGCCTTACAGGCGAGATGCTCCTTTATCAGAAATGAAGGGATACCATTAGTTTTAGGAAGGTGTTCATGGATTTATAGGCAGGACTTCCAATCTGTCCATCCACATACCTGAGTAAAACCTGGAACTCGCAGACCAGGGATGGGAAATTCTGTGGGTCCTAAAATATCTCTGTGGGTTTAGGAATTCTGACTTCAAGACTCAGGGCAGAGTCAGTACAAAAACAAACCCCCATCAAATTAAATAACGCCTCTTGCCTCAGTTTCTCTTCTTGTAGGAAGGAAGGAAACACAAACCAAACCACAGGGTATTTTCAACGACCACATATCCATGTGCAAGCCGGACAGTGAATAAGGAAGGCCATAGAAGAATCAATGCATTTGAATTGCGGCGTTGGTGAAGAATAATGAAAGTACCATGGGCTGTTAGAAGAAAAAAGCAAGTTGATATTGGAAGAAATGCAGCCAGATTGCTCCTTAGAAGCCAGACGTCTCTCATTCTCTGAGCGTATTGTCAGGAGGGACCAGTCTCTGAAGAAGGACATAAAGTGCAGGGTCAGACCCCAGCGAGGCAGCAGTAATGGGCTTCCATGCAACCATTGTGAGGTTAGCACAGGACCTGACAGTGTTTTGTTCTCTTGTGCATCGAGTTGCTGTAAGTCAGTAATGACTTGACGGCACCTAACAACAACAGTCACCTGCCTCACGAATTTCTGGAAAACGACAAAGACCATTCTGCAAAAGAGAGGAGCTTCAAGATGGCTTTCTCCAGGTATCATTTTAATGAAGTGTCCTAACCTCAAACACAAGGAAGCACGCATGTGCATCAGAAACGGGCTTAAATTCTAACACATGCAGCATTCTCATGAATTTGGGTTTCCAGAGGAAAAGTCAATCATCTCCGCTCCAGTGAGGCCCCTGGGTGAAGACATAGCCATTCTTCCAAATCCTGCAGGACAAGCAAAGCCAAGGTCCAGTTCCTTCTTTCCTTCACAACCAAGCCTTCTGGTATTTCCCCCAAATACCATCCTTTAGAGTTGACAGCTGGTTTCCAGTTCTCCCGTGCTGGGAGGCTTTTTGTTTTTAAGGAGATGACCAGGAATTCCAACATTCTCAGCCTGCATTCCTGCAGGAGACTCACTGCTTCCCTCCCTGGCATCAGAACGTGTTAGATGATTCTAGAATTGTCCCCCAAACAAGAACAGTACTCTCCCTCCCCTCCCCCGATGCAATTTTCTTCAAAAGCCTTTGTCTCTTCCACAAGGAGCCTGCCTTACCTCCTTCACAAACACCACAGAGCCAGGGGACATTGGTGAGCGCCACACTGGATAGAAGGCCCCTGGGTCTCCACACAGTTCCACGGGGTGTTGGGGGGTGGGGAGTGTCACTTTCTCTGATGTTCCCTGCAGCTCCTTCCAGGTCCATGCACTTGGTCCAGGATTTCAGAACCCAGCTTCCTCACCTGTGCATGAGGGACGTAGACTCCTATTTCTGAGCCAGTTGATGTAAAGGGAGATGCAGTTAACACACAGGAAGTTGGATGATGTGAACAGTCTCGGGGAAGGAGAGAATACAGTTCATGGCCTACAGAAATGCTACCTTCCTGTTCTAACAGCACAGTGCTCCTCAGGGTCCGGCTCCCCAAGGACAACACGATGGCAGGTAAGGAGTCAGAAACACCCACATCTGACTCCCAGTTCTGGCCACAGGATCTCTGGTAAATCAACCTCCTTTCCAAGTACTGACTTTCTTAAAAATAAAGCAGAGCTGTTAAGAGTCTTGGAAGAAATGCAATTGGAATGCTCCTTAGAAGAGAGGTTGGTAAGACTTCCATTCACTTAGCGAGCCACAAGGTCAGCAGTTCAAGCCCACCAGCTGCTCCTTGGAAACCCTAAACAAGGTGGCCATGAGTCAGAATTGCCTCGACGGCACTTAACAACGACGACTTTGGACACAACACCAGGAAAAATCTATCCCTAGAAAAGGATGTCTCATTTGGTCGACCATCAGCAAAAATGTAGAACACCGTCCACAGGATGAATTTGCACAGTAACCTCAACAATGGGCTCAAACATATCAAAGATGATGGAACTGCTGAGGGCCAGGCAACGCTGCTATACATCAGGTTGCTGTAAGTCGGAGCTGACTGATGATAACTAATAACCACACAACAGTGTGTAAAATGTGTGTAAATCAGGGAGTGACTTGTGACTTGTGTCAGATGAGATAATCAATGCACAATGTCAGGCCCAAAAGAAGAACTTTGGTTAAACCATAACTGTTAATATAATGCTCCTTTTTCACCAGAGACCAATAAAGCCAGTTACTGAAAAGACCAAGGAAACACCTATAGAACCCCCTTATTTCATGGACAAGTGCTTAAGTTGATGCATGAAGACAAAATGCTAAAGATCATGAGGTCGCATCCTAACAAGTCTGCAAGAACAGAGCAGGGGGCAGCCAGAAAGCCAGTACGGCAGCCGGGAGGGACTTCACAGAGGGCAGGCTGGATTCCTTTCTGAACAGACATCTGGGGTCTAGAGAAAGCTCATGAGATGCTGAAATGATTGTTGCAAATAAAAACGACACAAAGGGTGTTGTTCTTGCTGTCGGTTGCCCTTCCGTCAGAAGGAAGCTTAGCCCAATCCTGTTCCATCTTCACAAGATCCACACACTCCAGTTCATTGTTGCGACCACTGAGTGCCTTCCAACCTAGGGAGGGTGGCATCCTACACCACATCACACAACCTTCTGATTTCACCAGCTAATAAGATACCAGGCCTTTATTCCTAATCTCTCTCAGTCTGGAAGCTCCACTGAAACCTGTTCACCATGGGTGACCCTGCTGGTATGTGAAATGACAGTGATATAGCTTCCAACATCATAGCAGCATGCAAATCACACAGTACAACTGACAGATGGGTGGTGAATACAAAGGATAAGCTGCCATGTTGCGGGTGTGTGTATATGTGTTGTTCAATGCGATGAGTTCCAATGCACAGCAACCCCTGTGTATGACAGAATGCAAGGTCCTGCGACATCCTCACAATTGCTCTTTTGTTTGGGGCCCATTGTTGGGATACACAAATAAGAATGGGGGAAATGTTCAGAAAAAGACACCAAGAAAACTGGCATATCCCAATCGAATTAGCCATCTCTGTCACATTATTTCTGCCACCGCTCTTCATTCACGTAACAGAGTGAAGTAGTGTGCGGTACGCAGAGTGACAGCAAGGTGTGGCAGTCTTGAATCCGTAATAGTACAGACCATTCACAGCCCAAAGACTAATCATTAGGAAAAGAAAAGATACAATCATCCATTTGGAAGCAATTTTATAGTGAATATTACCCGCAGAAATAAGCAACATAAAAGGAAATTGGTAATGGCTAAAAATAAAACTTCACATCAAACAATTAAATCATCAGGAAAATTGGTCTTAGTAGAAATGATAGCTCTACAAGAAAATTCATTCATAATGACAACTTTTATAATATACAACAGAACTGATGAGCAAAACAAACCCTAGTTAGACATTTTAGGCGGAAAATAAATTACTCCAGTGAGAGTCGTTTTGGTAGGAAGGAAATGGGAATGGAAAAATATTGCAAAGAGTTTAACTCTGCAGGGCAGAAAAATGATTAATGTCTTAAATTGGCTTAATGATGTTTTACTCAAAAAAGTATTTTCTTCAACAAAAATCCATCTCTGTGGTTACAATTCTAATTTAAATGTTTCTAGTCTTAAACACAGACTTCTGCTGTGGCACTGTGGGTCAGCATTGGACTGCAAACCACAAGTCGTTCAAATCCACCGTCCGCTCCTTGGAAACCCTACACAGAGTCAGAACTGACTCGATGGCACTCAACAACAACACCCTACACACGGAGTCCTGGTGTAGTGCCGTAGGATACCCTCTAGACTAACTGCATGTCAGCAGTTCAAACCCACCAGCCGCTCCTTGGAAATGCCACATAAGGTCATAATGAGTCAGAACAGACTTTATGACTCTTAACGACAAAATCATTCTTAAACACAAAATCAAAATATCTCAGGGGTAAAAATATAAAACCTCTAACCAGTCAAATTGGTGGGTCCAGAACATCCTGTTCCCAGGGAGACTTTCTGGGGAATTATACTATCAAGGATGATGTAGGGGAATTTTGGTGATATGGTGGGGTAAGCTTTGGGATGCTAACCACAAGGTCAGCTGTTCAAACACACCAGCCACTTCAAGGACGAAAGCTGAGACTGTCTGTTTCTGTAAAGATCTACAGCCTGGGAAACCCCAAGGCGCAGTTCTACTCTGTCCCATAGGGTGGCTCTGAGAGGAAGTGACCTAGACAGATGGTGTAGACCTGTGTGGACAAGCCCAGTATGTCCACAGTATCAGGAAGAGCAATGAGTCCTGAAACCTAGAAGACATGGGCTTCAAGGAGTCATTTAGTAAACCACAAAAGATAAGACTTTCATCCTACAGATGGTGACACACTGGTCCCACCCACTACAAGACAAATTGCTAGACGCTGAGAATTGGACCAAAGGAGGTGGGGGAGAGGAGGAAGAGGAAGAGGAGGAGGAAGGAGAGGAAAACAGAGAATGGGGGAGAAGGATAAAGAGATGAGGAGGAGGAGGAGGAGAAGGAAAGAGGGAGGGAGGGACAGAGGCACACACAGATTCTAGGTTTCTCGGCTACCAGTGAGCTCATGGTCTGACTCATGGTGCCCCCATGTGTCCTGGAGTAGAATTGTGTACCACAGGATTTTCAAAGGCTGAGGTGCCTTTGGGTGGACTTGAACCTTCAGTCTATCAGTTGGCAGCTGATCTTATTAACCATTCGCACCCTCTAGGGCCTCCAGGCTCGGCATACTAAAAATCAAACCAAACCTCCTGCTGTCAAGTCAATTGATTCGGACTCACAGAATGGAGTAGAACCACTCCCTAGGGCTCTGAGACTATGGCTCTGACTATCTCATCTTTCTCCTCAGAGCTGCTGGTGGGGTTCTGTTGGGTTTGAGCCCACCATTGCTGCCACTGTGTGAATGAATATACCTTGTTGAGGGTTTTTCTCTTTTTCACCGATCCTTCACTTTTCCAAGCATGATGTTCTTCTGTATGGACTAGTCCCTCCTGACAATATGCCCAAAGTACAATACACAAAATCTTGCCATCTTTATTTCTAAGGAGCATTCTGGCTGTACTTCTTCCAAGACAGATTTGTTTTTTCTTCTGGCACTTGTTGGTATTTTCAACTGATATTCTCTGCTTTCAGCCAAGATCCATCAGACATCAGCAATGATATCCCTTGTTCCATGGCCTCTTCTGAATCCAGCTTGAACCTCTGGAAGTTCTCTGTCAGTGTATGCTTGCAGCAGTTTCTGTATTACCTTTAGTAAAAGCTT
>NW_006408635.1:6644490-6672716 GCF_000296735.1 Chrysochloris asiatica | reverse complement strand
ATATTATCCTATCACAGACAGCATTGTACCTCATGACTGATCTGGATATGTTCTTTTTGACAATGAATGCAACACCATTCCTTTTCAATTTGTCATTCCCGGCATAGTAAACCATGAGGTTGTCAGATTCAAACTGGTCAATACCAGTCCATTTCAGCTCACTAAGGCCTAAAATATCGATGTTTATGTGTTCCATTTCATTTTTGACAACTTCCAATTTCCCTAGATTCATACTTCGTACACTCCAAGTTCTAATTTTCACTGGCTGTTTACAGCTTTTTCTCTTCATTTTGAGTTGTGCCCCATCAGCAAATGAAGGTTCGGCGAGCTTTTCTCCAACGGGCTTTACTGCGTCATCATGGTCAACTCCACTTTGAGGAGGCATCTCTTCCCCAGTCACATTTTGAGTGACTTCCAACCTGAGGGGCTCCTTTTCTGGCACTATATCTGACAGTGTTTCTCTGCTATTCATAAGGTTTTCAGTGACTAAAGATTCGGAAGTAGTTTGTCAATCTTTCATCCTAGTCTGCCTTTGTCTGGAAGCTCATCTGAAACCTGTCCACCATGGCTGACCCTGCTGGTATTTAAAATACTGGTGGCACAGCTTTCAGAATTACAGCAACTCACAAGCCACCACAGTATGACAAACTGACAGATGCGTGGTGGAACGAAACAGTAGGGTTTCATAAATACTTATCAGTTTAGTTGAATTCAACAACCAGGAAGTAATCATCTCTGATCATTTTGTCCAGTTTTATTGCCGTTTTTGGGGAAGGGATATGCTGAGCTACTTTTTTTCGGAGGTGCTGGAAGTCTGGCTTGAAACCCTTTTTTCCTTCACTGGAAACAGGACTGGTTTCCTCTTTAATACAACATGGGTCTCTCATGGACGGCAGACCTCTGGTTCCACAGCTGGTTTCAAAATAGATGACTTCCTCTGAAAACTATCCATTTTAACAAAAACAAACAAACCAAAATGCACTTGAGTGAATTCTCTCTCTCTCTCAACTTCCTCCATGTTAATATGAGAAGACAAAACAGGAGCGCAGTAGGGAACTGTGGACTCGGGGTTGGGGGCTAGATCCTGGGCACCCTGCTTAAGTAGAGGGTTTTCCACAGAAAATACTGCGATTGCTGTAGAGGCAGTACTTAGTGAAGGGAGCTGGGCCTGACCTGCCTCGCTTGGGCAGGAACCAAGGGCTGGCCCCAGGGCGGCCTGGGTTCTAGGCTCCAGCTCTCCCACCTTTTCCCACTGAACCTCACTGAGACTTGGTTTCCTCATCAGTAAAATGGGAATGACTTTCCTCACAAGGTTGCAGGGATGTGGTAAGACACAGTGGTAGTCATGATGAGAGTATTACATTATTGAAGTATGACAAACTATAACCCATTATTATGAATTAGTGGTAGTGCAGTGGTTATGAATTGGGCTGCGAATCTCAGGGTCAGCAATTTGAAACCACCAGCTGTTACATGGGAGAAAGATGAGGCTTTCTGCTCGCGTAAAGATTTATAGCATCGGAAACCCTGTACAGGGTCGCTATGAGTCAGACCAACTCCACGGCACATAACAACAACAACAACAACAACAACTCTTAAGTCCCTAAAAGAGCCATTGGTGGAACAGTCGTAAAGTACTTGTCTGCAAACTGAAAAGTCAGCAATTTGAACCCACCAACTGCCCAGCTGGAGAAAGATGTGGCAGTCTGCTTCTGTCAAGACAGTTGTTGTTGTTAAATGCCGTCGAGTCAATTCGGACCCATAGCGACCCTGTATAGGGTTTCCGAGGAGCGACTGGTGAGCTTGAACCGCTGACCTTATGATTCAAATGACTTTGCAGTATGGTGCATTAACCCACAGTGCCAAGAGCCTTGGAATCCCTAAGGGACATTTCTGCTCTCTAAGGAACCGACCCCAAGGCACATAACCACCACCACCACTGAATCACAAGAGATGGGTCCTGGAATCCTTAAGATGGCTGAGAAAGAGACCATATGGTTTCTTCCACTGTTGCTTCTTCCTTTTCTCATCTCTCCTACCTCAGGATACAACAAAGCTGCAGCTGAACCAACCATCATCACAAACTCCCTCTATCATCTTCTTCATTCTTCCCCTGCCAGGCCACAGAGACGAAGATCTTGGCAGGACACAGCTGGACTTTAGCACCTGGAGAAGAGCTTTCTAACAAGATTCACACCTATATTGACTTGCTCTACACCTAAGGGTGCTTGCTGTTGCTTCAGTGAAGGCTGGGGAGGGAAGCACACAGAGCAGAAGGAAAACCAAAAACCTGCTGCTGTTGAGTCAATGTTGAGTCCCTGTATGACAGAGTAGAGCGGCCCCATAGGGTTTCCAAGACTAATCTTTACGGAAGCAGACTGCCTGCCGCAGCTTTCTCTCATGGAACTGCTCGTGGCTTTGAACCACTTACTAACTGGCTTTTTCAGTTAGTAGCCAAACTATTGTGCCACTCAAGAAAACCCCAAACCCTCTCTCTGCCACCGAGTCTGTGACAACTCCTAGTGACCCAATAGGGCAGGGCAGAACTGTCGCAGTGGGTTTTCCGGAAGCAGGAGCAGCTGGTGAGTTTCCACTGCTGAGATGGCACTTCATCTGGGGATTTCTCACACTCACACTTGTGCCTACACTGAGCCATCTCGCTCCCTCTGTCCCTGTCACCAAATTGACCAACCCTGCAAACGTTGGTGGTGTTGTCAAGTGCCGCCTGACTCATAACAACCCTTGATAGGTGATATAATTGAACCACTGAACTTGTGGTTAGCCTTTATGCTGAAAGAAACAATTCAAGCACAAAAGGACAAATAAGTATTATATGACCTCACTAATATGAAATAACTAGAGCAGGAAAACTATAGAGATAAGAATTTATTAGTGGTAAAGATGGGAGGTCTGGTGTGGCGCTATGGGTTAATGCACTGGACTGCAAGGTCAGTTTGAACAGAAATGTTGGTGGTTCAGGCTCACCAGCCACTCCTTGGGAACTCTATATGGGGTTGCTATGAGTCGGAACCGACTCGAAGGCACTTAGCGATAACAAATCTATAAAGATTACAGCTGAGGAAACTTCATGGAGCAGTTATATCTGCAACACGTGGGGGTGACCATGCGTCAGGGGCCAACTCAATGGCAGCTAGCAACAACAACCAGGGTAGAGGGAGGGGACGTGGGGATCGTGTTTGGAAAGCAGTGAGCTTCTGTTTATGGACATAGAAAATGTGGGAAGAGATACTGGTGATGGTTGTACAATATGGATGATATAACTGGTGTCACTGAATCATTGTTGCTGTTGCTAGGGGCTATCGAGTCAGTTCTGACTCATAGAGACCACATGCATAGAAGGAAACACTGTGCAGTCCTGTGCCAACCTCACAATTGTTGCTCTGTCTGAGCGCATTGTTGATGTCACTGTGCCAACCCATGTCACTGAGAGTCGTTTTCTTTTGTGCTGTCCCTCCTCTTGCCCAAGCATGACGTCCTTCTCCAGGAACTGGTCCCTCCTGACAGCAGGTCCAAAGTATGAGAGACCAAGTCTCACCATCTTTGCTTCTGAGGAACCTTCCTCCGACTGTACTTCTTCCCAAACAGATTTGTTTGTTCTTCAGGCAGCCCAGGGAACTTTCAATAGTCTTTGCCAACACCATAATTCAGCTGCTTCAATTCTTCTAGATCTTCCATATTCACTGTCTACTTTCACATGCATATGAGGTTATTGAAAATATCATGGCTTGGGTCAGGTGCACCGTAGTCCTCCAACTAACATCTTTGCTTTTTAGCACTTTGAAGAGGTCTTGTGCACAGATTTGCCTAATGCAATATTGTCGTTTGGTTTCTTGACTGCTGCTTCCATGAGTACTAGTTATGAATCCAAACAAAATGAAGTCTTTGACAGCTTCATTTTTTTCTTCATTTATCATGTCACTTAGTGAGGATTTTTGTTTTCTTTACATTGAGATGCAGTCCATAGTGAAGGCAGTAGTTTTAGGTCTTCATCAGTAAGAATTTTAAATTTAAATTCTCTTCACCTTCAGCAAGCAAGGTTGTCTCACTTGCATATCAAAGGTTGTTAATGAGTCTTCCTCTGATCCTGATGCCTGATTCTTTCTCATGTAATCCAGCTTCTCAATTATTTGCTCAGCATACAGACTGAATAAATACACGGAGAAACGATACAACTCTGACACATACATTTCCTGATTTTAAACCATTCCCTTTTGCTATTCAAACAACAGTGTCTCAGTCGGTCTATGGACAGGTTCCTCATAACCACAAGTGAGTGTTGTAGAAGTCTCATTGTTTGCTATATCCACACAGTCGAATGCCTGTGCATAGTCACTAAAACACTGACGGACTGAATCACACATGTGCAAAATGCTTACCTGGCAAATGTTCTATTATCTATATGTTTTCAACACTTGAAAACTTGAACATTTATGAATAAAAAAATTCACTATAAACTAAAACAATAAATTGACCAACAAATTCCACCAAAACCACCTTCTTACCAGCGCAATTTTTAAGAGCACTAGAGAGCAACACCCTCGGAAACCCTGTACAGGGTCGCTATGGGTCGGAACCGACTCGATGGCACTTAACAACAACAACAACAAGAGAGCAAGAAAACATCCTCACTGTATTTTAAATGAAACTAAAACACGACTTTAAAATGCTTATCTGTGGTGTCAGTTTATGTATTGGTAGCTTCAAAACAGATGGTTGTCAACTCTGTCCTAGGACGTTGATATTAAAGGAAAATAAAGCTATCTGTCTCACAATTTTCTTTCTTTCTTTCTTTCTTCTTCTTTTTTTTTTTTTTTGCTACACCTTCATCAAGGAAATTCTGGACCCAAGAGTGGACACTCCACAGCACAGCCTAAAATGTCATAGTTTTGAACTTTCCATCAGGGAAGGAGGCCAGAGTTGGGCGTCAATGACAATAAAAGGGAATAAGTCTCTTACACCTTCAGGTAGAGACTGGCTCTGGGAGCCAAGTGGGGCACTTGGGCTTCAGAGAAAGTTCCAGAATCAGGGCTCCCTGGAGGTGCCATGATGTGCATGATGAAGCCCAGCTTCAACCCACCGCCCCTCTGCCTTACCTCGGACACCTCACATCCCACCTCCTACTCAGGTTCTCCTTCTGCCTGACCGCCTCTCTACAGTGTGGACCACCCTTGCCCTCCTTCAACATTGCTGCGAAGGCCTGTGGACAGACCTCCATGGTTACCTATTTGCCTCTCCAGATCTGCTGCTTCATCAGGCGTGGCTCGTGGAAGGACACCAGGGTCACTGAAGCTGGTGCGGAGCAGCGTCCCGATCACAAAGAAGAACAGGATGCCGCCCACCACAGGGATCGCGGGCGTGATCTTCAGGGCCAGATACGGACAGCTGCCAACAGGTGGGAGAAAAGGAAAGAGACGTTAGAGGGCCATCAAAAATCAAAAACCAAATCTGCAGCCAAGTCCAACTCACGGCTACCCATGTGTGTCAGAGCAGAACTGGGCTTCTGAGAGTTTTTGATGGTGGCAATTAATCTTACAAACATAGACTGCCAGGTTTTTCTTCTATAGCGCCCCTTGGTGGATTCAAACTACCAACCTTGCAGAGTCTAAACCAAACCCGTTACAACTCATGGCAATCCCAAATGCTGTAGAATAGAAGTGCTCCATGGGGTTTTCTTGGTTACAATCTTTACGGAAGGAGACTCCCTGGCACTACTGGGTGGGCTCAAACTTCCAGACTTTAGGTTAGTCAATACGTCCAAACCATTTGTTCCGCCCAAGAACCTTTTGGTTTGTTGTTGTTTTGTGTGTCACTGTGATGAACTGAGTTCATATATGTGGCCTTTAGCTTTGATTCTGTGGAAAACCCCAGAGATTTTCCCACTAAGCCCTGAGGGGTTACCTTAACCCCAGTTTTCTACCTCAGAGGGTTTGTTAATTTTGTCCAGGTGCACTCACATTTCCTGGGGGAGCTGACCACTTTTTGTTAAGCCCTGGAATGCAACTGCTCTGTGGCTGGTATATACCTTCCAGGGATTGGTCAATAGACTATGCAAATGAGGTGAGTTATAGCCCAACTGCGCCTATTATGCAAATGAGGTGTCTGTGGCCTACTGAGAAGGGGCTGGTCAGTTTGTGTCCCTCACCCAAACACAAGGAGGTGTGTATAGAGGCTTGGCACACAGAAAGCAGCAGCATGGAACAGCCTGAAAGAGCTGCTACGCTGAAGACAGCGGGCGGCCTGGAAGGAGCCCAGCAACAGAGCAAACAGCAACAGATGGCAGGGCTGAGAACTCCTGTCCTGCAGTCAGGAGCTGAAAGAGCTGTCCTGCACTGAATACCGGAAACTTCGCCTACATGCTTCTGGGTTTCCAGTTGTAGCCTCTTCCTTAAGAAACCATTCAACTGTTAAGTATGGTCTATGAGTTCTGTGTGGTTACTGCAATGGGTTATCGAACCCAGAAGAGAACTAAATTGGTAAAAAACAAAAAAAATCCAATAGAGCGTAGAGGTACAGAGATCAGCCTTGGGCCGCTCTTGATTCATATTATACTCCCTCAAGTTACGACAGGTGCAGACACTGACATTATTACTACTATGAATGCTACCTAAGGAGCTCTGGTAATGTAGTGGTTACAAGTCATGCTGCCAATCTCAAGGTCAGGAGCTCGAAACTACCAGCAATTCTGTGGGAGAATGATGAGGCGTTCTGCTCCCGTAATGATTTACAGCCTCAGAAACCCTGGGCAGGATCATTAGGAGTCAGAACCGACTCCACAGCACTTAACAATAACAACATCAATGTTACGTACACTGTATGACCGATGGGTCAGTAGCGACTCTTAGCTACCTGTAGAACAGAGGAGAACTACCCCTAGGGTTTCCAAGACTGTCATCTGTACAGAAATGGATCCCTTCAACAACCGAGTACAAATGCCAACTGCTGGCACCACCAGGGATCTAGCAATCAGTATTGGTAGGTGCCGTCTTGTTGGCGCCGACTCACAGCGACCCTGTGTAAAACAGAACGCGACACTGCCCAGGCCTGAGCCCATCTCACAATCGCTGCTATGCTAGATGTCTTTGCTGCTGCCACCATGTCAATCCATCTCGTTGGGGGTCTTTCTCTTTTTCATGGACCCTCCACTTTACCAAGCATGATGTCCTTCTCCAGGGTCTGGTCCCTCCTATAATATGCCTGAAGCATGAGAGATGAAGGCTCACCATCCTGGCTTCTAAGGAGCATTCTGACTGAACTTTTCCCTACACAGATTGGTTTGTTCTCTGGCAGTCCGTGTTAGTTTTAATATTCTCTTCCAACACCATAAATTAAATGCATCAATTCTGCTATAGTCTTCCTTATTCACTGACCAACTTTCACATGCATATGAAGCTATTGAAAATATCATGGTGTGGGCCAAGTGCACCTTAGTCCTCAAACTGACATCTTTGCTCTTGAACACTTTAAAGAAGTCTTTTACAGCAGATCTGCCTAATTCAGTATACTGTTTGATTTTTTGATTACTGTTTCCATGAATGTTGATAATGGATCCAAACAAAATGAAGTCTTCAGCAATTTCAATCTTTTCTCCATCTATCCTGATGAAATTTATTGGTCCAGTTGTGAGGATTTTTGTTTTCTTTACATTGAGTTACAACCCATACGGAAGGTTGTGGTCTTTGATTTTCATTGGTAAATATTTCAAGTCCTCTTCATTTCCAGCAAGCAAGGTTGTATCATCTGCATATCGCAGGTTGTTAATGAGTTTTCCTCCAATCCTGATGCCATGTTTTCCTTCATATAAACCAGTTTTTCAGAATATCTGCTCAGCATACAGATTGAATAAAGTATGGTGAAAGAAAACAACCCTGGAACACACCTTTCTTGGTTTTAAACCATTCAGTATCCCCTTGTTCTGCTCGAAGGATTGTCTCTTGGTCTATGAAGTAATCATTAGTGAGCAGTTTATATTTTCTAAGAAGCTAAAGCTAAAAAGCTAAAGCCTTTTATTATTTGGAGACGTGAACCTGAATTTCATGAATTAGATGAATTTCATCTATATTAAGAATTTACATTTGAGGAAGAACTGCAGATCTCACTTATGGACAATTTAACTCTCCTTTCCGTGCCCTATAAAAGGAGACTTGGTGGCACAATGGTGAAACATTTGGCTGCTAACTGAAAGGTTGAGAGTTAAAATCCACCTCAGAGGAGAAAGACCTGGCCATCTATTCACATACAGATGGCAGCCTAGAAAACATTATGAACAGTTCTATTCTATCACATGAGGTTGCTACAAGATGAAATTGACTCAAGGGCTCCTAACAACAGCAGCCCTGTCTGATAGTGCTCAGAGGAAGCTGGCAGAGAATGAAATAACCCTGCTTGAATCATCACTCTAAGCTCTGCAGAACTTGTACAAATATACCTAAACCCTCTGCACTGTAAACACAGCCCTCAAGTCTATGTCATCTCTGTGTTCCGTTCCTGGGATTGTGAAAAACAGGAAGACACACACTTAGAACTGTCTTTATTAGACTCAACTTTTCCTCCTTGGGCCAAACTACTTTGAAATTTCAGCTAGAACCCCACACCAAGTACCACAATTAGCCCTCAAAAAGCTAGAAACCACTTTTCCAGATTTAGGAGCTATCAATGCAACAAAACGAGCTATGTAAATGAATTTTCTGGCCAGTTTCTGAAGAGGATTAAGGAGATTAATAAATAAACAAACAAACAAACAAACAAAAACCAGTTGGGATCAAGTCAGTTCCAATTCATGGCGACTCCATGTGTGTTAGAGTAGAAGTTGCTCCAGACGCTTTCATGGGTGGTGTTTCCGAAATACATTGCCAGTCATTTCTTCTGAGGAACCTCTGGGTGTATTTAAAGCTGCACCCGGCTGGCTAGCAGCTGAGTGTACTAGTAACATATTGCACTATGCAGGGACTCAACACGCACGGCAGGACTTGAGAATACTTGTTGGGTAACTGAATGGATGCAATTTAGTTGGCAGATTTAGTTGCAACACAGAAAAGATGAGCAAAGTCAATTCAGCTACATTCTCAACACCAACAAGGTGCATTCTGTACAGAACTCACCTCTCTGCTCATCTAAATTTGCTCCCCAGGCTGAGAGGAACGGATTGCCATTAGGTGTTGAGAGCATTCCAGATGTACACATGCTGTCAGTGGTAAACAGAATCTCAAACAGCCATCCAAGCGCTCAAGTTCTTGCAAGTGAAGCACCTTATGTTGGTACACCCTTGTAGGTGCCCTGTGAGGGAGGTGCTGAGTGGCATATATGGTTAAGCACTTGACGCCTTATTAGTTGAAAGCTTAGCAGTTTAAACCCACCTAGAGGTAGGTGCCTTGGAAGATAGTCTTGGTGACCTGCTTCCCAAAGGTCACAGCCTTGAAAACCTTATGAATCACAGTTGTACTCTGCCACACACAAGGTTATCATGAGTTAGGGTCGACTGGATGGCAACTAACAACAGTAAATGCTCCACAAAAGTCCCCCATTCTAGCAGCCTCTGCTGCGACAAATGGTGGCGTAGGAAGGGAGTGGGGATAATGGAGGTTCTCTTTCTGAGATCCTTTCCAAGCCCCATCACAGAAGCAGCAGAATTCCCAAGCCCCGAAACAAACGACGAGCCCCATGCGAATTGAACTACTTTAAGAATGCTGCCCAGATGAAGCTGAAAGCACCTGTAGTCCTCCAGAAAAAGAAATGCACGAAGCAGAACCTTCTCATATCATCCAGCAAGGCTGTGATGTCTGCGTATCTCAGGTTGTTAAGTGAGTCTTCCTCCAATCCTAATGGCCCTTCTGCCTATAGTCCAGCTTCTTGGGTTTGCTCAGCTCACATACTGAATACGTACAGCAAACGATATAACCCTGTTGCACACCTTTGCAGATTTTAAACCACGCAGTAGTACCTGGTTCTATGGGCAGGCACCACATGAGCATAGTTAAGTGTTTTGGAATTCCCAATCTTCATAATACAATTGTGAAGTTATCTATAATTTGTCATATCCACACAGTTAAATGGCTTCATATAGTCAATAAAATACAAGTAAACGTCTTTCTGGTATTCTCTGCTTCCAGCCAAACTCCACCTGATATCTGCCATGGTATTTGCAATCACACATATGGAAGTGAAAAGTTGGACAATGAATAAGTTAGACCAAAAAAGAATGTCTTTGAAATGTGGTGTTGCCAAGGAATGAATATGAACTATACCATGGAACAAACCATTGAATATGCCTGAAGAATGAACATACCCGTCAGTGAAGAAGTATAGAAGGGAGGATGGTGAGACTTCATCTCACATACTTTGGGCATGTTATCAGGAAGAACCAGTTCTTGGAAAAGGACACCATGTTTGGTAAAATAGGCGGTAAAGTGAAAACAAAAACAAAATGAAACAAAAAAAACCACCAGGCTCTAAGGAGTTGGCTTTAAGGATGGGCTCAAATACAGCAATGCTTGTGAGAATGATATGGACTGGGCATGTTTTCACCGGTTGTGCACAGGGTCACTATGTGTTGGAGTCAACTCAACATTACCTAACAACAACAGTAACAGCAGCCCACATCAGCAATCTCTAGACCGCAGGACAGAAGGGAGGCTAATGGCAGATCTCAGCCAACACAGTCACCAGAATGGCTGAAGAGCTTAAGTACCGTGAGCAGAGAAGAAAATTCTTTGCCTGAGCTCAGATGACTGGAATATGGTGCCTTGAGATTTCTGAGCAGCAGAGGATGGGTTCCCCATTCTGAACACCATCTGTGGGAGGAAAACTCCATCCCCAAAGGCCTGGATGGGATACAAGATGATGCAGACGCCAAAGATATAAACACCAAATGGAGCCCTATTTCCGTCTGGAAATTGTGACCTACATACAGCCCAAAAGAGTGAGGAAAACAGGTGACAGGCATCTTCATCTTCATAAAGTTCAATCAGAAAACGACAGGAGGGGGACCACAAGAACCTGGAAGCATAAATTTTCATCACGCAAAATAAATAAACTCATTTCGCTCTAGATGAAGCAAAGACAAAACTGCTGAGGAGCTGTCCCCCCTCCCCATCCTCTTCCCATCATTTCCATCAATCTGAGCTGCTTGTCTGTATAGGATGATTAAATACCTAGGTGCAAACTCTCGATTCACTGTACAGTCCAGGTAAAGAAAGGTTATTCCAGGTAATCATTAGAAAAAAGAAGACTTTTTTTTTTTTTGGGGGGGGGTGGTTCTAATAGCAGTCTGACCCAAGCCATGATATTTTCAACAACCTTCATATGCATGCAAAAGCTGAACAGTGAATAAGGAAGACTGAAGAAGAATTGATGCATTTGAGTTATGGTGTTGGAGGAGAATATTGAAAGTGCCATGAACCTCCAGAAGAACAAACAGATCTGTGTTGGAAGAAGTGCAGCCAGAGTGCTCCTTGGAAGTCAGGATGGCCAGACTTTATCTCTCATACCCTGGACATACTGTCAGGAAGGCCCAGTCCCTGGATAGGGGTATCGTGTTTGGTAAAGTGGAGGGTTGGAGAAAAAGAGGAAGACCTCCAACAAGATGGATTGGCACAGTGGCAACAGCAATGGATTCAGGTGTAGCAATGATTGTGAGGTGTGTACACGGCCAGGCAGTGTTTCAATCTGTTGTGCACAGGGTTGCTATGAGTCAAGACAGAGTTGATGGTGCCTAACAACAAACATAGCAGCCTATTGTTTATGGTTCAATGTTCACTATTTTCTGGTAAGTCTCCACTACCTGAAACCATGCATCAGTATATTTTGTCACTGAAAATACATATGTAATTATTTTACCACAAAATAGATCCTGTGATACCTGAATCAATGTTGCCATCAATTCTGCAGCTCTACTTACACACTGGAAGGAGCTTTGGTAGTATAGTAATTACAGATCTGATCGCTAACCTCAAGGTCATCAGTTCAAAACTACCAGTCATTCCATGGGAAAAGATAAGGCTTTCTGCTACCGTAAAGATTTACAGCCTCGAAAACCCTACTCAGGGTGGTTCAAATCTACCGGTTGCTCCTTCGAACTCCTATCCAGGGTTGTTATCAGACTTAACATCACTAACACTCTGGCTTTAGCTAGATGGGAAACCTGGATTTCATTACTGGAAAGCTAGGGCTCTGTGTTTTCCCCCAGGATAGTCTTTGGGGAAAGAAGAGCCTTACTTAACAGACAAAAACAAAACAAAACAAAAATACTAGCTTTTGGAGCACACAGGAGAGAGTCCTTGACCTACATCAAAACCATTCAAGGCATCTTGAGGGAACTGATCTACACATGAAAATGAAAATCTACACATTAACTTGGTAAATGTGTGTATTTTTATCAACAATAAGAAAAAACAACACAGGTCATCTTTTAAATTTATTGTCTGCAAATGGATACACATACAAAATGTTCCTATTAGTAGCTCCTGTTTCCTAATGACAATATGGCCTTCATCTTGATACTTTTCTGCTGTCGTATGTATACTGACTCCTACACTAACACACAGAGGTAAAACTCCGTATGCTGTTGTTTTAAAGTGCCATTGAGTCAGTTCTGACTCATAGTGACCCTGTATAGGGTTTCCAAGAAGCAACTGGTGAGTTTGAACTGATGACCTTATGTTTCAAACTGACCCTGTGGTACAGTGCTTATCCTACAGTGCCATACCAGGACTCGGTATTGGTATAAAATTTACAGCTATAGAGTCAATTCCAACTAAAGAAACGATTCCCTTGTTGTTAGGTGCCATAGCAATCCTATGAACAACAGAATGAAACCTCACCCTGTCCTACATCATGCCCACAAGTACTGCTATGCACGAGCCCATAGCTGCTGCCACTGTGCCAATTCATCTTGTTGGGAGTCTCCCTCTCCTCCGCTTACCCTTCATCTACCAAGCATGATGTCCTTCTCCAGGTACTGGTCCCTCCTGATAATATGTCCAAAGTATGAGAGATGAAGTCTTGCCATCTTGGCTTCTATGGAGCATTCTGGTTGTACTTCTTCCAGCAGAGATTTGTTTGTTCTTCTGGTAGTCCATGATACTTTTAATATTTTCCCCCAACACCATAAATGTATCAATTATCTAATTCCTTAGTACGTGATTATGTTGGTGCCTCTTAATTGTTGTTGTTGTTGTTGTTAGGTGCCATCGAGTCAGTACTAACTCATAGCAACCCTATGTAACAACAGAATGAAACACTGCCCAGTCCTGGGCCAACCTCACAATTGTTGCCACACTTGAGCTCATTGATGCAGCCACTTGGCCAATCCATCTCACTGGGGGTCTTCCTCTTCTTCTCTGACCCTCCACCTTACCAAACATGATATCCTTCTCCAGTGACTGGTACCTCCTGACAATATGTCCGAAGTCTGAGAGACAAAGTCTGGCCATCCTGACTTCCAAGTAGCACTCTGGCTGTACTTCTTCCAACACAGATCTGTTGGTTCTTCTGGCGGTTCATGGCACTTTCAGTATTCTCCTCCAACACCACAACTCAAATGCATCAATTCTATGGTCTTCCTTATTCACTGTCCAACTTTCACATGCATATGAGGTTACTGAAAACACCATGGCTTGGGTCAGGTGCACCTTAGTCCTCAAGCTGACATCTTTGCTCTTCAACACTTCAAAAAGTTCTTGTGCAGCAGATTTGCCTAATGTAATATGTCATTTGATTTCTTGACTGCTGCTTCCATGAGTATTGATAGTTGATCCAAGAAAACTGAAGTCCTTGACAACTTCAATCTTTTCTCCGTTGATAAAAATGTTGTTTACTGGTCCAGTAGTAAGGATATTTGTTTTCTTGACATTGAGATGTAATCCATACTGAAGGCTGTGCTCTTTGATCTTCATCAGTAAGTATTTCAAGTCCTCTTCACTTTCAGCAAGCAAGGTTGTATAATCTGCTATCGCAGGTTGTTAATGAGTGTTCTTTCAATCTTGATGCCATGTTTTTCGACATATAACCCAGCTTCTTGGATTATTTGCTCAGCATACAGGTTGAGTAAGTATGATGAAAGAATACAACCCTGTCGCACACCTTTCCTAATTTTAAACCATTCAGTATTCCCGTGTTCTGTTCGAATCATTGCCCCCTGGTCTATGACTAAGGATGTTGTTGTTGTTGTTATGTGCCATAGAGTTGGTTCCGACTCATAGCGATCTTGTACAGGCTTTTGGAGGCTATAAATCTTTACAGGATCAGAAAGCCTCATCTTTCTCCCGTGGACCAGCTGGTAGTTTCTAACTGCTGGCCTTATAGTTCGCAGCCCAATTTGTAACCACTATGCTACCAGAGCTCCTTATGAGTAAGGATACTTACCTATTATTGTTTTTAAAAAACAGCCCACCCTCCATATTTACACAGTGAGAGCAGATGCTTTGCTGCATCTTTGCTACACTTTAAGGAGATTTCTATGTTTAGAAATTCCAAAATATCTTATTTATATATATATATAAAGGTCAGAACCTTGATTTTAATATAATGGGAATTCTAAAAGTTCATGGAAAAATGACACTGAAAGAAAATGAAATTTTCCCACCAACTTTTTGAAGCCCTGTTGTCCAGCTTCACTAATAACTGGTGGTGGAGATGGCTATGTGCTAGAGTTCGTTCCGATTCACAGTGACCTTATATTTACAGCTCTGAAGCTATAAATCTTTCTGGGATCAGAAAGCCTCATCTTTCTCCCAGAGAGCAGCTGGTAGTTTCCAACTGCTGACCTTGCAGTTACAGAAGCCCAGTTCATAACCCACTACGCTACCAGGGTTCCCTTCAGTAATAAACAGCTAAAGCAAATGAGGAGAGAATGAAATTGTTCGCTACAGTCACTCATATCTGCCAGAATAACAGAGCTGCATGCAGTCTGGGGCGGGGACGCTGAGAGCTGTAATAAAAATCACCTTGGTTGTTCCATGGTAGTCAGTGTACAACAAATGCATTGTCACCTATAGGCAGGGACAAGGGTCCCATTCATTTTATGAAGTGTTCCTTAATCACATGCTTACGAAGAAATGTTCCACCACAGGCCAAAGAGAAGTGTATTTCCCAAAGACAGACAAAGATAAATAGTAGCAAAAAATGGGGGCAGGATTTAAAAATGAGCATTCCCTCACAACTCAGACAATCTCACAGAACTACCAAGAGCATCATTCTCCCTATAAACACCTCAGAAGGCCCCAAGCCCACCCCTAGCAGCACCTACTGTTGGAAACCCCTACTTAGTAACTCAGAAACCCTACACAGGGTCGCTATGGGTCTGAATCAACTGGACAACACTTAACAACAACAGCTTCCTAACTACATTTAACTGTCCCAGCTGGAAAGGCCTGCAGACACAGAGGGTTAAGAGGCACCATACAGCTAACCCAACACTCACCAGCTGTTCCTTGGAGAAAGAGGAGGCCATCGGCTTCCCTAAAGATTTACAGCGTGGGAAACCCTATGCAGCCGTTCTAGTCTGTCCTGAAGGATCACTGTGAGTCAGAATCAATGGGTTTCTGGTTTTATACCAGATGCATATAATCATGTCTCCACCGACACATGCACTGAAGGTGGAAATTTAAATAAATGGACCCACTGATCAAGGGGAAAATATTGTATGACAAAAGAAATCAGAAAGAAAAACCGTCAGAAGCTGAGGGAGGGGTGGGTGAGAAGCTTTCCCCTATAAACACAGGGACCGTGTGGCTAACTCATAAGCCCATCACAGGCAGACCAATGCCTCTCCACATGTGCCTCCTCTGAACTTTCTGATCCAAGAACTGCAGCTTTCAAGGAGCCCTGGTGGCTGCTAACCACAGCGTTGGTAGTTCCAATCCATCTAGCAGTTCAGCAGAGAAAGGGTTGGCCATCTGGTTGTTGTTAAAGTGCCGTTGAATTGTTTCCGACTCATAGCAACCCTGTCTAGGGTTTCCAAGGAGTAGCTGGTAGATCGGAACCACCAATCTTGTGGTCAGCAGTTCAGTGTCTAGAAAACTCTATGGGACAGTTCTACTCTGTCACATGACAGCTGCTCTGGATCAAAATCAACTCAATGGCACCCAACACCAGTCAGCTAAGGGTAAATCTCATCCTCCCAAGAAAACCAGAGTCTCTAATAGAGCTGGTTTCTCTCTACAGAAGGCCAACCGTCCCCAACTCGTTATCACAGGGACTTCACCTAGAGAACCCTGGGCTGTGGAGGAACTCCATAGAGCCTGCTGTCACTTGGTCCAGGGAGGAGTTGGGGAAGGGGGGAGGGAGGATGCTTTCCTTCCCATGTGGGTGGTCCACACACATTCCCCCTCATGCTGGGCCTCCCAGACCACCCAGGCAGATCCACACAAGGAGGCCAAGGCCTAACCTGAGCGTCTGTGGTTTAAATACAGCTTCAGAGTCACCCTCAGCTCTGAAGAATGTGTGAGGGCTTGTGAGGAAAACACTGAGAGTTTCAAAGTTTATTCCAAGAGATTCTGAGATTTAAAATACCAGGAAGCCACAGCCTTCTGGGAGGTTACAAAACACAGGAAGGACACTAACATTTTTCTGTACTAAAGTAGCTTCTTGGGGACCTACCATGATTACATGGATCCCTGGTGATGCAGTGGTTAAGCACTTCGTTGTTAACTGAAAGGTCAGAGATTTGAGCCCACTAGCTGCCCCAAGGGAGAAAGATTATAGCTTTGAACACTATATGGTACAATTCTATAGGGTACCATAAGGTTGCTGTGAATCAGAATCAACTAGATGGCCGTTTTGTTTTTCTTTTTTTGGGGGTTTAGTGTGACACAGAGGCATGACCATATGACAGCTATACATCCCAGATTTTCCCTCAGAGCCCAGCCTTCACAGGATGCTCTGTGCCATTTTCAGAACACACACGTCCACTGATGGAGTCCGTGGATGGAGCAAACAGTTAAGCACTAGGCTACTAACTGGAGGCCTGGTGGCACAACTGCATCCAGGGGTACCTTAGAAGAAAGGTCTGGTGATCTACTTCTGAAAGCTCAGCTACTGACAATCCTGTTGAGTACACTTCTGCTCGGACTCTCAGGGGTCTCCAGGAGTAGGAATCGACTGAAGACAGTGGATTTGGTTGTCATTTATTCAGGATCACGGACTAGTCATAGTAACTACCCAATCTGGCTTCCAGTGTCCCTTGGAACCACAGAGTAGGGGTGGGCCAGAAGGTTCTGGCCTGGCGTCTTCCCCTTAGGGATTCTGGGAATATGCACTGAAGGTGGCTTCAATGGGTTTTAGGTTGGACCAAAACCCCAAACTGAAACCCCCAAGCAGTGAGCTGATTCCGACTGATAGCTGCCCTAAAGACCAGATAAAACTGCCCTATAGGGAGCAGTTCGAAACTACCAGCTGCTCTGTGGGAGAAAGATGAGGCTTTCTGCTCCCGTGAAGATTTACAGGCTCGAAAACCCTGATCGGGGTTGCTATGGGTCAGAACCAACTCAACGGCACATAACAACAACAACAACAACAACAACAAATAGGGTTTCCAAGGTGTCATTGCTACGCAAGCAGACTGTCAGGTTTCTCCTGCTGAGTGCCTAGTGGCTTTGAACTGCCGACCTTTCGGTTAGCAGCTAAATGCTTGACTGCTGTACCACCAGGGCCCCCTCCTGTGTTCGGAGGCACTGAGAACACACAGGGACTGCATTCCTGGATCCAGCATGCCAACCACTGTGAAGATGGATCTGGGCCGGTAACGTGCTCTTCTGTTGTGGTTGGGGCTGCCTGAGTCAGAGCCAACTTGACAACAACAACAACAACAACAACATGAAGGTACAATTGTTCAGATCTTTTCAGCCAAAGATGTGTGAGTTTTAGAAGGTTTCTAGGGACAGAGAGCGAATACTGTGGATAGAAGATATCACCGAGCGTCCTTCATACGCTGAACACAGGCCAAATGGTACAGAGAACAGAAGAAGATGAAGACTGGATGTTCAGTCTACCAGAACACCCCCCAGTAGTTCACTGACAACAATGTAGCAAGTACAGGGCCAGTAAGATAAAGAGGAAGGCAAGAGACCAGCATACATGGGTTCCAGTCAGAATGAGGGGACCGCGACCACCACGAAGAAAGAAGAGTCAAGAGTGGAGTGCATCTTTTGGGTCCAGGATTCCTGCACAGAGACCCCTGGGGACACAGGGGGCAGAGAGACAGTAAGAAGCAGCAGCTAGCAGAACCAGGAGACGAGCAGGAGCCAGCAGAGGGGGAGAGCAGAGTGCCTTCAGGCAGCCACGGGATACCTTTACTACTGGTGCTCACGGCTTTTGTAACACTTGCTCAAGCCACACAGAGGTCGGGCACAGAGAGCCCTGCTTGGAGGCACATCCAAGAAGCTGTCATTACCAAAGAATAGTAGCTTGAGCGTTTTTTAATCCTGAAATACAACCTATTGTTGTTGTTAAGTGCTGTTGAATTGGGTCAAACTCACAGCCAATCTACATACAGTTTCCAAGGAGCAGCAGATAGGTTTGAACTGCAGACCCTATGATTGCAGTCCAGTGCTGAGCCTACAGCGCCACACACCAGGTGTCTTATAACCTATTGTTGTTGTTGCTATGTGTCATGGAGTCGGTTCCGACTCATAGCAACCCTGTGTAGGCAGGGTTTCTGAGGAGCAACTGGTGAGCTTGACCCATCGACCTCACAGCCCAGAGCATTAACCCACAACAGTGCTACACCAGGACGCCTATTACTTTCCTAATAAATCCCATAGAGGGTCAGTGAAAAAGAGGAAGACCCTCAGAGAGACGGATTGATAGAGTGGCTACAGCAATACCTGAGAGGTGGTACTGGACGGGCCAGGGCTTCCTCTGTTGTTGCAGGGACTCAGAAGCACCTAACAACAATCACAAAAGGGGGAAACAGAGCCCTGGTGCAGCAGTGGCTAAGTGCTTGGCTGCTAACTGGAAGGTCAACGGTTTGAACCCACCAGATACTCTCAGGGAGAACAATGTGGTGGCAGTCTGCTGACCTCTCAGTTAGCAGTCCAGTCACACTCTGACTGTCCTACAGAGTCAGTGAACTGTAATTGATTCAACCATAACAGGTAATGAGGGAAGGTGGGAGTTGAGCAGCTCAGGGCCCTAAATGGAAGCAGAGAGGACTGCCTGGAGGGGGTGCCTCCTACAGGAAGAGGGGCAGGGAAGGGCTTGGCTGTGCATTCTGTCCCAGGTCCCAGGTGACTGACTTTGCAGTAGCTGGCTGAGAGACAAGGTCCTCTGCCCACACATACCCAGCAGGAACCAGAGATGGGGGGGGGGGAGTTGCTGGTGGTTTCATCCCTGCCACACCCCCAGCACCTCCCACACTCCCTGCTACCACACAATGAATATTCCCTGGATTGAATTTCAGAGTCTTCAGAGCTGACCTATTTTGGGTGGTAAGCTACTCAGCAACTTACTGCAAATGTCAGTTATTGTAGTTGTTGTTGTTAAGTACCATAGAATCGGTTCCGACTCATAGTGACCCTGCACAGGGTTTCCGAGGCTGTAAATCTTTACGGGAGCAGAAAGCCTCATCTTTCTCCCACGGAACAGCTGGGAGTTTTGAACTGCCGACCTTGAGGTTTGCAGCCTAATTCATAACCGCTTAGTGGGCAGCTGGAAAAACCTGCCACCATGTGTGGAGACGGACAGATGGCCCTCTTGGTGTGTTCCATACTTCTGAGATCAGCACTCTACTTGACAGGCCCCTCCTTAGCTCAATGTTCTGCTCATCACCCCCATTCCTGAGGCAGAAAAGAGACACCCTTACTTTTTGCAAAGGAAGAAGAATTAGCACAAAAATCTTCCTTTATAGGGTTGAAGAGGGTTTGAGAATTTGGTTTGAAACATATTCGTCATCATAAATCTCTTAGAAATAAGTAATGGAGGATTAAACAGTGTTGTTGGTGTTGATGTTCTTAGGTGCCTTCAAGTCGGTTCAAACTCATGGTGATCACAGGTGTAATGTAATGAACTACTAACCTGTTCTGCCCCATCCTCACAATTGTTATATATGAGCTCATTGTTGCTGAAACCGTGTATTTCCATCTCGTGAGGCTCCTCCTCTTTGTTGTTGACCCTCCATTTATCAACCATGATGCCCTTCCTGACAACAAGTCCAAAGTATGAAGGCCAAGGTCTCACAATCCTCACTTCTAAGGAGCAATCCAGCTAGATGTCTTCCGAAACAGATTGGGTTCATTCTTCTGGCTGGCTGTGGTATTTTGAATATATTTTGTCAATACTACAATCCAAATCCATCGACTCTTCTCCAGTCTTCCTAGCTCACTGTCCAATTCTCACATGCATAGGAGACAACTGAAAATACCATGGCTTGGGTCAGGCACACCTTAGGCCTCAAAGTGCCATCTTTGCTCCTCACACTTTAAAGAGGTCTTTTGCAGCAGATTAACCTAATGAAATATGTTGTTTGATTTCCTGACCGCTGCTTCCATGGGTGTTGATTGTGGATCCAAAGAAGATTAAATCTTTGACAACTTCAATTATTTCTCCATTTATCATGATATTATTTATTGGACCAGTTGTGAGGAATTTTGTTTTCTTTATGGTGAGGTGCAATCCATACTGAAGGCTATGTATGGAGGGTCTTTGATTTTCATCATTAAATGCTCCAAGTCCTCTTCACAGAACAAGGTTTAAAATCAGGAATGGCGTGTGTCAGGGTTGTATCTTTCACCAAACATACTCACCCTGTATGCTGAGCAAAGAATGCAAGAAGATGGATTGTAAGAAGAAGAACATGGCATCAGCTTTCTGGGAAGAGTCATTAACAATCTGTGAAATGCAGATGACACAACCTTGCTTGCTGGAAGTGAAGAGAAGGATAAACACAGGCTAGAAACAGCCAGTCCTTTGGACAGAGCGGCTGGTGAGATTTGAAGGTGAACCTATTTTCACTTAAACTCACAAAACAATGTAGTTTTCAATAGTAGAGAAACTGTAACTGGCAAAGGAGTACATCCTATTTCTATAAAACGGAAATACAGTGCTCTTGAATAAGGAGGAAAAAGTCTATATATGTACTCAAGGGGGTCAAAAAGATTTTACAAGGAGGCTTAAAAAAAGTCTGTGGAAAAATGGAATTTAAAATAATTTTCCCACAAACTTTTTGAAAGCCATTTGTATTTCCCCTGCCCCACAAAAATGGAAATAGAAAAAAAAAAAAAAAATAGCAACTCTCGCTTTCCACTCAGGAAAGAACCCCAGTTCTAGTCTTATGTAAGGAAGCGTATGCTTAGCCCCGACCTGTGTGTCAGAGGTTTGCTATGAAGCTGAACCACCACTTGTGTGTCAGTTTGTCATGCTGTGGTGTCTCACATGCTGCTGTGTGGCTAAAAGCTAATGCCACTGGCATTTAAAGATACCAGCACGGTAACCCATGGTGGACAGGTTTCAGCTGAGCTTCAAAGCTAAGAGAGATTAGGAAGAAGGAAATAGTTAGCCATTGAAAACTTAATGACTAGCAACAGAACACTGTCAGATATAGTTCCCGAAGGGTAAATCACCGTGAAGAGCACCAGGATATTGTCAGATTTAGCGCCGGAAGATGAATCCCTCAGGTTGGAAGGCACTCAAAGTATACCACGGAAGAACCGCCTCCTCAAAGTACAGTTAACCTTAATGACATGGACGGAGGTTTTTGAGAGCTTCACTTGCTGATGGGGCTCAGCTCAAAATGAGAAGAAACAGCTCCAAAGATCCATTAATAATCAGAATATGCAATGTACAAAGTGTGAATCTAAGAAAACTGGAAATTGTAAAAAAATGAAATGGACCACATAAAGATGGATATACTGGGCACTGGTGGTGGTGGTGACAGTGGTATGCCATCAAATCAGTTCCAACTCATAGCAACCCTACATAGGGTTTCCGAGGTTGTAATTCTTTACAGGAGCAGAAAGCCTCATCTTTGTCCCACACAGCAGCTGGTAGATTTGAACTGCTGACCTTATGGTTAGCAGCTTAACACATAATCCAGTAACCACCCGGGCTCCTAGGCATTAGGGATCTGAAATGGACTGGTATTGGTCATTTTGAATATGGTTTACTATGCCAGGAACAATAAATTGAAGAGGAAAGGAGTCACATTTATCGTCAAAAAGGACATTTCAACATTTATCTTGAAGTATAAGGCTGTTTGTGATAGGATAATGTCCATACTCCTACAAAGAAGACAAGTTAATACCACTATTATTTAAATTTACGTACCAACCACTTAAAGCCAGTGATAATGAAATTGAAGAATTCTCTGACTCCTGGTGTGATGCTCTGGGATTAGCACGGGACCATGAACCACAAAGTCAGCAGTTCAAACCCACTAGTTACTCCTTGGAAACTCTATACAAGTCACTATGAGTTGGAGCTGACTCAAGGCACTTAACAATAACAACAACTAAACCCATCAGACATGCATTTAGGATACATTGATCATTTCTGGTGATTGAAATGCAAAGGTTGGAAACAACAAGGCAGGATCAGTAGTTGGAAAATACGGCCTTGGTGATAGAAATGATGCTGAAGATCATCACATGATAGAATTTTGCAAGACCAAATGACTTCTTCATTGTAGATACTTAAGCAACAGAAAAGGTGACTATATACTTCATCAGATGGAATACACAGGCATCAAATTGACTACATCTGTGGGAAGAGACTGTGGAAAAGCTCAATATCATCAGCCAAATCAAGGCCAGGGGCAGACTGTGGAATATATCATTAATTGCTCATATGCAAATTCAGACTGCAGAAGTGGAAAATGAAAGCAAGCCCACCAGAGACAAAATAAGAGCCTGAATATATACCACCTGAATTTAGAAATCATCTCAAGAACAGATTTGATGCATTAGACACTAATGACCAAAGACCAGAAGAGTTGTGAGATGACATCAGAACATCATACAGGAAGCACATCACACAGGAAGCAGTCACTCAAAACACAGGAAAGAGAGAAAAGACCCGAACGAATGACAGAACGTACTCTGAAACTTGCTCTTGAAAATAGAGAAACTAAAGCAAATGGAAGAAATGAGGAAGTAAAAGAGCTGAACATAAAATTTCAGAGGACAGCTCGAAAAGACAAAGTCAAATATTATAATGCAACATGCAAAGACCTGGAGTTATAAAACCATAAGGGAAGACCATGCTCAGCGTTTCTCAAGTAGAAAAATCTCAAACCTCAACTTGTAATATTAAAGGATTCCATGGGCAAAATAGTGAATGATGCAGAAAGTATCAAGAAGAATTGGGTGATGCTCAGTCATGTCAAAAGGTAAAATATAACCAAGAACCAATGATACTAAAGGAAGAACTCTAAACTGCACTGAAGACCCTGGCAAAAAAACAAGGCCCCAGGAATTGATGGAATGTAAATTAAAATCTCTCAACAAACTGATGGGAGCACAGAGGCACTCACATCTATGCCAGGGAACCTGGAACACAGCTAGCTGGACAAGAGATCCATATTTGTGCCCATCCCAAAGAGAATTTGTGCCTAACCAAATGCATAAATCATTGAACAATATTATTAATATCAGAGGTAAGTAAAATTTTGCTGAAGATAAATCAAAATAGTTGCAATGGTACATTGATGGAGAACTGTCAGAAATTTAACCTGGATTCAGATGAGGATGTGGAACTATGGCTATCAATGATGATATCAGATGGATCTTGGCTAGAAGCAGAGAATACCAGAAAGATGCTTGTGCTTTATTGACTTTGCAAAGGCTTTAGACTGTGTAGATCATGAAAAATTACAGATACCATTTAGAAGAATGGGTATTCCAGAACACTTAACCTTGTTCATGAGGCAGTTGTTACAATAGAACAAGGGAATAAGGAATGGTTTAAAATAAGAAAAGGTGTAGATCAGGGTGGTAACATTTTACCATACTTAAAGGAGCTCTGGTAGCATAGTGGTTACGAATCGGGCTGCGAACCGCAAGGTCAGCAGTTCGAAACTACCAGCCGTTCCACAGGAGAAAAATGAGGCTGTCTGCTCCCATAAAGATTTACAGCTTCGGAAACCCTGTACAGGGTCGTTATGAGTCGGAACCTACTCCATGGTATTTAACCATAACAATTTAATCTATATGTTAAGAAAAGAATTAGAGAAGCTGGGTTATATGAAGAAGAACATGGTATCAGGATTGAAGGAAGACGCAAATAACCTGTGATATGCAGATGATACAACCTTGCTTGCTGAAAGCAAAGAGGACTTAAAATACTTACTGATGAAGATCAAAGAGCACAGCCTTCGGTATGGATTACATCTCCATGTAAAGAAAACAAAAATCCTCACTACTGGACCAATAAATAACATCACGATTAACAGAGAGATTGATGGTGTCTAAAATTTCATTTTATTTGTATCCATATTCAACACTCACAGAAGCAGCAGTCAACAAATCAAAAGATGTATTGCATTAAACAAATCTGTTACAAAGACCAGACTAAGGTGTAGTTGACCCAAGCCATGGTATTTTCAATTATGTTATAAGCATGTGAAAATTGGACAAAAAAGGAATAAGAAAAACCAAAGAAACATCAATGTTTTTGAATTATGGTATTGGAAAAGACTATGAAAAGTTCTCATGGACTGCCAAAAGAACAAATAAATCTGTGTTGGAAGAAGTACACTCTTTCTTAGAAGCCAGGATAGCGAGTTTTCATCTATCATTTTTTGGCCATATTATCAGGAGGGACCAGTCTCTGGAAAAGAATATCATGCTTGGTAAAGCGAGGGTCAGTGAAAAAGAGGAAGACCCCCAACAAGATGGACTGACACAGTGGTGGAAGCAATGAGCTCAAATGTAACAAGGATTGTGAGGATTGGGCAAGATTGGGCAGTGTTTTGTCCTGTTGTACACAGGGTCACTATGAGTCAGAACCAACTTGATGGCCCTAACAACATGAGGCTGAGCAGGTTTCAGTAGAGCTTCTAGACTAAGACTAGGAAGAAAAGTCTGCCAATTTACTTCCAAAGAAGAGCCAACGAAAACCTAATGAATCACAATGCTCTGATCATAACCAATCATGTGGATGGCTCAGGACCAGCAGTGTTCCGTCTCACTGTACGGGAGGCTATCATGAGTCAGGGACAACGCTATGATCACTGACAACAACAACAACAACAAAGTAAGCAGACTAACACAGCCTAGAGCTTCTGCCCACTAAGCTGGAGAAGTTATGGTAAAGATGGTGCCAGGAATGCATATTTGGCAAAACAGAAAACCACACTGAATTTTTACGTAAGGTTTCTGGATGCAGGATTGCTATTCAGGACTGTTGTTAGATCTCCATCCAAGGGCAGCACTTATTATTCATTAATGGATAATGCCTTTCCCCACAAAAAGCACTGGCCATGGTATTGATGATGATTCTTTGCAAAGTGTCTTTGTATTAAAAACCAGAGAAGGCATTTCTCTTTCCTGCCAGTGAAGGGTATGGTTGGTAGATGCTGGGGTAAACTCAGAGTCTGGGTATTTGTTTTCCTCCAAATACTAGGGAAGAGTTAAGGATTTGGTGTTCTGGACAGCAAGGTTGGGTTGAACTGCAAGGTCAGTGGTTCAAACTCACCAGTTGCTGCTCAGAAACCCTATACAGGGTCGTTACGAGTCGGAACCAACTCGACGGTACTTAACAACAACAACAATGATATATTTATGGGATCCTGATATGGTGCTATAGGATGAGCACTGAGCTGCTAACTGCAAGGTGAGAGGTTCAAAACCCACCAGACACTTCTCAGAAACTCTATACAGGATTGGTCATAACTAACTCGAGGACACTTAATAACAACAAAATGATATATATTTTTTTCAACTTTTTTTGTGTGAATTGAGTGATCGGCAGTTTGACATTCAGCAAATTCTATACTTTGTTTCATGACATTGTTGCAATTCTCTCCGCGTTCCAACAGTGCACAGTATTGACCTCACTTTCCTTTAACTAGTGCAGTTCCCCCTTGTTTCTCCTGCTACCTTCATATTTCTTCTGCTAACCTCCCTCTTGTATATTGTCTGCCCTGAAATCCACGTTAAAATATATCTGTCCTCTAGATCAAGGAGCTCTGGTAGTATAGTGGTTAAGAATTGGGCTGCTAACCTCAAGGTCAGCAGTTTGAAACTCCCAGCCGTTCCGCAGGCGAAAGATAAGGCTTTCTGCTCCTGTAACAATTTACAGCCTCGGAAACCCTATTCAAGGTCGCTCTGAGTCAGAACCAACTCCACGACACAAAACTACCACACTACTCCAGCCAATGAATAATCCTCCGTTACCACCGTAACCATCATAGATTGTTTCTCTTTATTATCAAAAATAAAAAAAGCATTTTTTGTAATCTTTTAACTTTCTATGGAACTCTATGAACTCACTGGGGACTATGGTGGCTCCATATGCTAAACACAGGACTGTCAATCACAAGATTCACGGTTTGAGCCCGCCTGCTGATCCTCAGAAGAAAGATGAGGTTTTCCTGATCCTAGAGAACTATAAAGCCTCAGAAACCCTACACAGGGCCGCTATGAGTTGGAACTGACTCGATGACACTTAACAACAGCAACCATGAAGTCATTGCAAAGAAACAATCTTAAAGAGCTTGTGTGTTACTGACCAATTAATCTCTAACAATGCCCTCCCCCCACCCCGTCCTCATCTAGTTGTGCTTTCTCAAGCATAACCTTCTCAATATAAGTGTTTTCCTGTAAGCCCCCAAATTCTAAGATCAAAATCTTTTCAGTTCCTTTTTAAGGAGTACAGAAGGGTTCCCGAGGTCTGTCTGCTGGCAAACATGACTATTAGTTAAAAAAATTTTTTTTGAAAGATGGGGTCAAAAGACAAAGTAGCAATCAGCTCGGGGGGAAATCTTGCAAACACTTTAGGGGACCCAGTCAGGACACCTCCGGGAAAAGCAGATTTCATTAGAGATCACCAACAGGGATTCTGGTGAAGGAAATCAAGCCTGGCTCTCCTCACTGGAAATTTTGGAAACGGTCACAACCACAGAGGTACAATAAATGAAATGCCTGCCACAGTCTTTGGATTTTGCCAAATTGGTGACAAAACTGGAGAAACAATTGTAAGTTGGAAATGGTACAATGCAAAGAGGAAACTATCCAAAAGGTAGCTAGCGCCTGGGTCAGTAGACTGTACACCGGGGCCTTCAACAAGCCTGTGGAAGTGTCCGGGACAGGATGGCAGAGTTGGCAGATGCAACAAGCCATGGGAGACCCAGTGAGACAGATGGTGGTCCTGGAGTCCTGAGCATCACAGGATACCAGAGAGAGAGGTGGGCTGAGTGCCGACTGGGAGAGGAGCAAGCTGCATAGGAACAATGAAGGGAAGAAAACAGGCAATTGTGTGCCGGTGTGGAGAGGCAGGGCCATCTTCAGCTTCTGTGAGCAGCTGTTTACACAACGGCTAGCGGTTGGCAGTAAAGGAGATACAATTACTCTTGTTCCCCTCCCCCCCTCCTAGTACTCCCTATTTGTAGCCTCTGCCTGGGGTCAGATTCCTGGCTTCTGGAGTGTGTGAACCCACCCTAGCTGTGCTCCATAAACAGTGTACAGAGAACTAACAGCATTTACATTTCAAGTCTCTGCCACATCCAACAAGAAACAGGTGGTAAGTACCTGAGAACACACTAATATTCTCACTTATCCACTAAATACAAATATAACACAACAATGTCTCGGAGAAAATGATTTCAGCTTACACAAAATAACAAGACAGAGTGTCTCAAAACAGTCACCAAGATACAGAGTCAGAAAATAAAACACCAGAAATGGTATCAGAACTACCTGATAAGGAATTTAAAAGAATGCTAATTACGCCACTTCAACGGATTGTGAGAAATGTTGAGAACACTGTTGATGAAATCGAGGAAAACAGAGGCAGACTACGGATAATTTCAGGAAATATACTGACAAAATAATTGAAAAAATGGGAACCATACAAAACCAGCTACTAGGAAGCCAGAAAATTAACACTAAGGCATCAGAAATAGATAATACTCTGAGAGGACAAAGAAATAGAATTGAATCAGAGCTGAATTATTGAGCTTGAAGAAAAGTCTCAATATTTATCTGCTAAAGCAACAATTGGCAAAGTGGCAGCATTAATGGGCTCAAACATGGCAACGATTGTGAGGTTGGCCCAGGATC
>NW_006408635.1:6628052-6644285 GCF_000296735.1 Chrysochloris asiatica | reverse complement strand
CTTCCTTAACATCAGGAAAGACAAAAAGATACCCATCCAAGAAGTTGAACAAAATCCAAACAAGACAGATCCCAAAAGAAAAACACTAAGACATAATCAAACCTTTCAAAGCCCAGGACAAGAACAGAATCCTGAATGAAGTTACCTACAAAGGAGAGCTAATAAGACAAAGCTCTGATTACTCAGCACAAAGCATCAGGTAAAAAGACAATGAGATAACAAATGAAAAAAAAAAAAAAAAAGAAATTAAATGAAAGAAAAAATTGCCACCCAAGAATCATATATCCAGCAAAACTGCCCAACAAATATGATGGTGAGATCAGGTCATTTTCAGAAAAACATTTATGAAAAGAGTTAGTAAAAACCAGGCAAACTTTAGGAAAAATACTGCAGGGAGTTCTTTGGAGAGAGAACCAACAACAACCTGAAACTAACATACATGACAATATCACCCAGAACATAATCCAGATATGTTGTTGCTGTTGTTAAGTGCTGCCGAGTCAGTTCCGACTCATAGCGACCCAGTATAGGGTTTTCAAGGGGCAGCTGGTGAGTTTGAACCATCAACCTTGTGGTTCAAACCGACCTCGCGGTCCAGTGCTTTATCCCACAGCATTCAAAGTAAAACAGAGCTATAAGAACCAGAGATACAGTTGCAACAACAAAATACCCATAAAGCAAAAAGAGAAAACAGTACAGTTACAGAATTTCTAAAGGAAGAGTAAATCAAAGAGATTTCAAGAAAAAAATAAAAAATAAACCTAATTGTGACCCGTAATACTAGACCAAGCCTTACTCCTACCTCAACCCTTAAACTATAACCGTAACAATACACAAAGTCCTAGGCCTAGTCTAGATGTAGTGATAGTCCCAACCTTAACCCTCATTCCTTATATCTACCCACCCCTTACCCCACAAAAAAGGCTATGGAAAAATGGAATTAAAAGATAATGGATTTTTTCCATGAACTTTCTGAAGCCTTTTCCTATCTCTGAATAGATTCAGGACTCCATCCCTACTCATCCTGGTTGTTGTTGTTAGGTGACACTGAGTCGGTTCTGACCATAGCGACCCTAGGTACAACAGAACGGAACACCACCTGGCCCTGTGCCATCCTCATAGTTGCTGCTACACTTGAGCCCACTGTGTTGCCACTGTGCTAATTCCACCTCCTTGGGGGTCCTTCCTCGTTTTCACTGACCCTCCACTTTACCAAGCATAATGTCCTTCTCCAGGGACTGGTCCCTCCTGATAACACATCCAAATACTGAGAGACAAAGTTTGGCCATCTTGGCTTCTAAGGAGCATTCTAGCTATATTTCTTCCAACACAGTTTTGTTTTGTTCTTCTGGCAGTCCATAATATTTAATAATATGGACTTTTAATAATATTCTCCTCCAACACCATTCAAATACATCAATTCTTCCATGGTCTTTCTTATTCATTGTCCAACTTTCACAAGCATATGAGACTAACTGAAAATACCATGGCTTGTGCACCTCAGTCCTCAAACTGATATCTTTGCTCTTGAATACTTTTAATAAGTCTTATGCAGCAGATTTACCTAATGCAATACATACATCCTTTATTAATTGCTACTTCCATGAATGTTAATGGTGGATCCAAGCAAAATGAAGTCTTTGATAACTTCAATCTTTTCTCCATTTATCACGTTATTTATTGATCCAGTTGTGAGAATTTCTGTCTTCTTTATATTGAGGTGCAATCCATACTGAAGGCTGTAGTCTTTGATCTTCATCAGTAAGTATTTTAAGTCCTCATCACTTTCAGTAAGCAAGGTTTGTATCATCTGTATATCACATGTTGTTAGTGAGTTCTTCCTTCCTCCAATCCTGATGCCATGTTCTTCTACATGTAATCCAGCTTCTTGAATTATGTGTTTAGCAAATAGACTGAATAAGTATGGTGAAAGAAAACAACTCTGGCACACAATTTTCCTGATTTGAAACCATTCAATGTCTTCTTCTCGTTTTCGAACCACTGCCTCTTGGTCTATATGTCCAGGTTCCACATGAGCACAATTAAGTGTTCTTGAATACTCATTCTCCACAATGTTGTCCATAGCTTATCATAATCCACATAGTTAAAAGCCTTTGCATACTCAATAAAGCACAGGTAGGCATCTTCCTTATATTCCTGCTTTCAGCCAAGACCCATCTGACATTAGCAATGATATCCCTCGTTCCACGTCCTCATCTGAATCTGGCTTGAATGGTACATTGGCAGTTCCCGGCCAATGTACTGTTACAGTCAATTTTGAGTTATCTTTAGCAAAATTTTACTTGCGTGTGATATTAATGACATTGACTGATGATTTCTGCATTCTATTGGGTCACCTCTCTATGGAATGGGCACAAATATGAATCTCTTGCAATCAGTTGGCTAGGTAGCTGTCTTCCAAATTTCTTGGCATAGATGAGTGAGTGCCTCCAGTGCTACATCAGCTTGTTGAAATATTTCAGTTTGTATTCCATCAACTCCCAAAGCTTTGTTCTTTGCCAATGACTTCAATTCATCTTGGACTTCTTCCTTCAGTATCACTGGCTCTCGATCATATGCTACCTCCTGAAACAACTGAACATTGACCATTTCTTTTTGGTACAGTGACTCTGTGTATTCCTTCCACAATTCTTTGGATGTTTTCTGCATCATTCAATATTTTGCCCAAAGAATCCTTCAACTATGCAAACCAAGGCTTGAATTTTTTCCCTCAGTTCTTTACCCTGGTGTGCAGCACAAACTGAACTTTACAAAAGAAATGTAGGCTATGTCCTTGTTTTCTAAGCTATAGTCTCTAAACACCTATAATAACCAAACCTTAAAATTTAACTGTCTTTGATAAGGACTCCAGACCACACCTAACAAGTTTAGGTGAGGTGATTCTGGAGTGGGAGACTGTGGCCACAAAGACCCACGATGTTAGACCTTATGACCACCCTGTGTTATCAGTCAACCTTAGGGAAGAAGGCTCAGAGTTTAAAGGATGCAATGGTATGGTTTGTTGCTCGGTGCCACCGAGTCAGTTCTGACTCACAGTAACTGACTCACAGTAAACAGATGTTCAACAGAACGAAACACTCATCAGTCCTGAACCAGCCTCATAACTGTTGTTAGTTTCAACCCATTGTTGCAGTCATTATGCCTATCCATCTCCTTGAGGGTCTTCCTCTTTTCACTGACCTTCTACTTTACCACGATGTCCTTCTCCAGGGACAGGTCCCACCTGACAACATGTCCAAAGTACATGAGATGAAATCTCACCATCTCACTTCTAAGAACAGAGTAGACCTCCCCGCTACAGGATTTCCAAGACTGTAAATCTTTAGGGAAGTAGACTGTTCTATCTTTCTTCCACAGAAACCCTGGTAGGTTCAAATCACTGATCTTTTGGTTAACAGCCAAGCACTTAATCAATCCAGCATCAGGCCAATCACAAATGAGATCCCCAATGGAAGCTCTGAACACAGAAGAAGCTCCAATAGCTTGCGGGTTGGTGACAGACATCCGTGCACATGCGAGAGCGAATGCTCCCTTTGGAGGACATGGAAGCTTCTTGTTGGGAAGCCTCCCAGACCTCACCCTAGGTATTTCTTCATATCTATCCTTTTTTTCCTACAATAAAGTTATCCTAAGTACTGCACTTTCCTTGATTTCTGCCAGTCATCTCAGCAAATTATCAAATTCAAAGGAGGTGGGGGAGCCAGCAGATCAGAAGTGAAGAAACCCAGGGGTGGGGGTGGGGGTGGGGGATGGGGGTGGAGAGACTCCCAAGCATGTGATTGACATTTGCCTTTTTGGCAGTGAAGGTCCTTTTTAACTTGTGAGATCTGCCCCGGCTCCAGGTGGATCGGGTCAAAGAGAATGAGTTCTGTGGGGGCGAATGGTGTCAGAATGGCGAGGACTTGGATTTATGCGGATGCTTTTCCATGCACCCGATCTGTGCCACACAGATTCCAGTTAGTTCAAACAGTCCATCGAATTAGTGAGCTACCAAAGAGCAGTCATGTTCCAAGGGCAGTGTAACGTTTCCAGAAACCACTGCCTGAGAGAGCTGCTAGGGAGCTGTCAAAATGCTCTGTTCTTGTAAAAGGTTGTGAGCTAAAAGAGCAGGGTCCACTGAGGATGGTACGTGGGGGTAATGGTTTTCACACGCTCCAAGAGCTGTGCCTACAGGCCCAGTGAGAATATCTAGTGGATGCAGCGCTTCTCTGGACAGTCTTGAGGACGTTTTCATCCATTTCTGTGTTGACCCTCATCTTCCCTCAGTGACAAGTTTGTGTGTTATTGCCTGCTGCAAAATCAAAGGATCTTCATGCTGTCAAAATAGGGCAGCAAGCTTTGCAAAGCGCTGTTTGGAAGATAGAAGTTCTTGGGGAAATGGGTCAAACCCAAGCAAGGACTATCAAGTGTTCCACCTCCACAAATGAGGCGAGAACTCTGCCTCCACTGCTCACTCAGAGTAGAAAGAAATCTAGCAGGAGGAGGCCGCACAGGTCCAGCGGCCTCCAGGTTGCTGATCCTCTGCATTCAGGCTGTTGGTGGCTCAGGTGAGGCTTCTGAAGGTGTGCTCTAATAGGAGAGGAGGCGGAGTCTTACACAGGTCAAAAGCTTCACATTTTGTGGGGAGAAGACCCTAAGATTCTCAATGGAGTTTATGTCCCTCAAAATATTACAAACCTCCACCCTTAGGACCACCTTACATCTGTCAGTGTGTCCTTCTACTGTGCCCTGTGTGTTACTCTGATGCTGGAACCTATGCCACTGGTATTTCAAATCCAGCAGGGATACTGATATTCTTGTTGTCAGGCGTCATTGAGTCGGTTCCGACTCTTAGCGACCTTCTGCACGCAAAACAAAACACTGCCAGCCCTTGTGCCAACCTCACAATTGTTTCTATGCTTGAGCCCATTACTGCTGCCACTGTGCCAATCCATCTCATTGGGGGGTCTTCCTCTTTGACTATGACCCTCCACTTTACCAAGCATGATGTCCTTCTCCAAGGACTGGTCTCTCTTGACAGTATGTCCAAAGTATGAGAGACAAAGTCTTGCCATCCTGACTTCTAAGGGGCATTCTGGCTGTACTTCTTCCAATACAGATTTGTTTGTTCTTTGGGTGGTCCATGGTACTTTTAATATTCTCCTCTAACACCTTCACTCAAATGCATCAATTCTGTGGTCTTATTTATTCATTGTCCAATTTTCAAATACATATGAGGTTACTGAAAATACCTAGAGAGGACAGATTTCAGCAGCTTCCAGACTGAGACAGACTAGGAAGAAAGGCTTGGCAACATATTTCTGACAATCAGCCATTGGAAGCCTTATGGATCACCATGGAAGACTGTGGGATTCAGTGGTGGCAGGTATGGAAGGTACATGGTGGCCACAACAATGGACTGAATTGTGGAGCTGACCCAGGACCAGGCAATGTTCCATGCACTGTTTTACAGACTGTTACCCTAAATTGGAGCAGACTGAAAGGAAGGCATGCCCCGGTGTGCCTCTCTAGAAACACAGTTCTCCACTGGTTGGTAAATATACTGCCTAAGTTCCTCAAGTGTTCCCCAGCCACCAATAGCTGCCTTGGTCCCTCTCAGCACACCCAGGGGCTTTTCTGTGAGCAAATCACAGTTAACAGTGTGCCCTAGGAGATGCCTGCAGGCCCCTGCTCCGACAGTTGTTAAATATGTAGGCCTTCAGCTCAGAGCTGACCAACCTTGTCTTCCAAGCCTTGATGGATACCAGAAAGGACAAGAGAGGGGATCCCCATCACTGAAGACAAAGGGGGGGGGCAACTTAGAGGTGATGCAGGTAAGGAAGCCCCTTCTTCATCTATGGGCTTGGAGGTGGGCAACACTGCAAATGCAGAGGCAACTTCTGAGTGAATGGGAGAAGTCGCCCAAGGCCAAACGAGCGTGTGGGGCAGGTTCAGGAAGAGGCTGAGGAGGGCTACCACTCCACCCACAGCTATGCGTGAGGTGTCTGAGAACTTCATCTTAGCAGACTGATAAAGACAAGAACCAGCTCACTTCCATCCCAGAACCAGTGGATGGGCCACAAAGCGTTCCTTGGCCTGGTAGGAAGGCCTTCGACTGTCCAGCTTCCACTGTGAAATGTGACCCTTACTCTGTAAGCTTCTCTCTGAGTCTTAGTGTCGGTGGATTGAAGCGGAAGAGGGTACATGGCGGGTCGTGGTAACACTCTGTCCTGTAGGTTTGAGTGTGATCGGGTTAATGTTTGAGATATGCCAGCAAAGCCTGTCAGTACTTGATACGTAGCTTCTCCTTCTTGGGAGAGCCCGCCCTGCCCTCAGGTGGGATGCTGGTGATTCTGCCGACTTCTCCATCATTTCTCAGTGTGGTTTCGTTCAACAGATTCCCGGGGCTGGCCTGTCAGTGCCTCTGACAGTCTTCAGTTGTTTCTGAGACCAGTGGGACTGAGCAGAGGCTCCTAGGGGAAGTCAGGCGGGAGAGTGATGGGTTCCTGAAAAGTCGGTGAGGAGAGAAGCGTGGTGGGGTCAGGGCAAAAGTCAGGAAGCAGCAGTGGGAACAGAGGAGCTGTGTCCTTGCCCTTCTGGGGCCCAGAATCCCTGAGAATGGACTGCTATAGAAGGCAGCCTATTAGATGGGTCCTTCCTGATACTCACACTCACCCGCGTGAGGGCAGAACCTTCTAGAATATGGCAAAAATGATGGGATGTCTCTGCCAAGATTGTTTTTAAATGCCGCCGAGCCGCTGATGACTCATGACAACCCCATGCACGAAGATAGCAGGCTCTTAATGTGAATCGTAGGATTTTCATTGGCTGGTTTTTGGAAGCAGATCACCAGGCCTTTACTCCTAATCCATCCTAAATTAGAAACTGCAGAAACCCACTCAGAATCACAGCAACACCCAAACCTCCCCTGACAGATGGACGGTAACTGTGTATAAACTGGGCCAGGTCTCCTATGTGGAAGGTGAGAATTCTGCCACTGAGCCATCACTGCCCCAGTCTCTGAGATGGTTGTTGTTGTTGTTGTTAAATGCCATTGGATTGATTCCGGCTCATAGTCACCTTGTATAGGGTTTCGGAGGAGTGGCTGGTGAGTTTGACCTGCTGACCTTGCAGTCCAGTGCATTATCCTGTAGCACCACACTTAGACTCCAAGATTTTGTTGTTGTTGTTGTTGTTGTTGTTAGGTGCCAATGAGTCGGTACTGACTCATAGTGACCTTATGCACAGCAGAACGAAATACTGCCTGATCCTGGGTCATCAATGCTGCCACTTGGCCAATCCATCTCGCTGGGGGTCTTCCTCTTTTTCTCTGACCCTCCACCTTACCAAAAATGATATCCTTCTCCAGCAACTGGTCCCTCTTGACAATATGTCTGAAGTATGAGAGACGAAGTTTGGCCATCCTGGCCTCCAAGGAGAACTCTGGCTGCACTTCTTCCAACACAGATCTGTTGGTTCTTTTGGCAGCTGATAGAAAAGATTGTTGCATCTTTCTCTTGCTCTCTGACTGTCTCATAGGGAAGACAGCTGTTATTCTGCCAGCTGCCCCACGGAGGGGCTCATGTAGCAAGGGGCTGGGGACAGCCTCCAGTCCAACAGGCAGTGAGGACCTGGGGTCTGCCAACAGCCATGTGAACTGTAGGAGCAGACCCTCCCAAGAATTTGCCTACAGGCTCTGAGAGACCCTGTGCCAGGAGACACATCAAAACTGCACCTGGATCTCTGACCCACAGAAACGAAGGCAGCACATATCTGTTGCTTTAAGCCTCCAAGTTTTGGGGTCATTTGTTATGCAACAATGGAACCCTAACACACATGGCTCCACCACGCACACGCTAATGAGAAATCATATAGGCTGAATGAAATACGACCACAGTCACAGGTTTGTTTCCGGCTGGGAGAAAAGCTCATGGGTTAGGAGACCTGTGATGCCATGGTGAAAGCATTTGGCAGATAACTGAAGTCTGAAGTTCACACTCCACACAAGAAAGGTGACTCTGCTTCTGGTAAGACTTCCAGCCTCGGAAGCCTTACAATTCTTTCTTATAGGGTTGCTATCAGTTGGAATCAAACTCGACTGCGGTGGGGTTTGGATGAAATGGAACACTCTTTTCCTACAGTGAATGCAATGGATCCACAGGGCAGGGAATATACTGGGGACATTCTTTCGATCTGCCAGTTCCTTTGAGCCACGTGGTTTACAAGCTGCTTCTAAAACAGAAGGTAAACATGAATCTAGGCTCTCCCACTGATGAACAGAACCTTGAGTGGCTCCGGCCTGTGGAAAAGGCTAGGCTCAGTGATATTGTGAAAACTTTTACAGAAACCATGGCTGTGAAATGGGACTTCTTAATACATAAACAAAGAGCTTTAATGCGTAAAGAGAAACATGTGTTTTACACAACCACATGCCACAGAAGAGACCTTAAAACTGAGCCAGGAGCTGGAGACCTGGGACCTATTAAAAAACTGGAAGGTACAGAAGTACCATGAATAACGCAAGCATGCGTAAACCATCCTGGCGTTCCCTGCAGATCTGCTTACAAATCTGTCTCTCCTGCACTTCCTTCAGCCAGTGCTACATACACCAAGCGTTTACTTTTTCTCTTTGACTTTTCTCAGAAAACATTCCCATCTTTATACAAGATATAACAAGATATACAAGATATAACAAGAGATAACCATTTACCAGTAAGGTTGTTTGTTTGTTTTAAATAAGTTCAAAGGTTTTTTTTTCTCTCTGGAGTCAGGCTAGGCCAATTTTTATGCCCTTGTGAGTTTATCTTATTGTAAATGACTTGAGAGAAAAAAGAACGTTGTAAGTGGGATTTGCAGCTGATTGAACATGTCTGGGACCCCTGCTCCCAGCCCCTTGTGAGAACCACATGACAGTACACAGGAGAGAAATATGTCAGCAGCAATAAAAGCCAAAGAGAAGAGAAGCCCATAGGCCAAAGTGCAGCAAGTCTTCTGTTAATACGCTGCAGATGCAGATGAACTGAGAGAGACTTCTGGATCTCACACCACACATTCTATGTTCCGTGAAACAGAATACAAGCGCTGGTCCCGAAATAGACAGGAGAGACCTCAATACAGAAGACATCAAAATACCCATGAATTTCACTAATAATGGAAGAAAAGAAACTTAAAAACAAGATCTGTGGATTCACATGGACAAACACCCCTAAGGCTGCACACAGAGAGAGGTTATCTCCATTTTCTGGCAGGAGACTAGAGATCAACAGTCTTTCTAGCACCAAAAGCCAATCCGGCTGCCATCGAGTGGACTCTGTGATTCACGGGTACCCTATGGAAGGCACTCTGAAATAAGAACCAGGAGCCTGGCCAAGTTTGGAAAGGAAAAAAGGAGGAGGGCAAGGAGGGAGTAACTGGTGGGTTTGAACCACTGCCCACTGGATGAACAGCTGAGCACTGTGACCACTGCACCACCAGGGCTCCTTGTGAATTAAATCAGCTGACCCTAACTACAGCACATTAGCCTTCACAATGTGGATGGCCTTAATAGCAAAAAAAAAAAAAAGATATGGTAGCATAGTTATGAGCAAGGTTGCTAACTGCAAGGTCAGTAGTTCGAATCTACCAGTTTCTCTGCAGGAGAAATATGAGGCTTTCTGCTCACATAAGGATTTACAAGCTCAGAGCCCTCTATGAGTCAAAACCGACTCGGTGGTACATCACCACCAGCAAGAGCACAGAGAGCTTCCCTAGCAATTTTTAGGTTCCTTTGGATAATGGGACTATTGCAAATGTTCTATCTTTACTTGCTTTATTCTAGAGCAAGCCATCAAAAGTATCAAAAGTAGACAGAGGAATACACAGAGTCATTGTACCAAAAGGAATTGGTCAATGTTCAACTATTTCTGGAGGCAGCCTATGATTAAGAACCAATGGTAATGAAGGAAGAAGGCCAAGCTACGCTGTAGGCATAGAGAAAAACAAGGCCCCAGGAATTGACAGAATTCAACTAGAATTGTTCCAACAAATTGATGCAGTGCTGGACACACTCACTAGTCTATGCCAAGAAATTCAGAAGACAGTTACCTGGCCAACCAACAGGGAGAAATCAATATTTGTGCCCATTCCAAAGATAGATGACCTAACAGAATGGAGAAGTTATCCAACAGTATCATTAATCACACACAAATAAAATTTTGAAGATAATTTAAAAATAGCTGCAAAAATACATTGATAGGGAACTGATAGAAATTCAAGCTGGATTCAGAAGAGGATGTGCAACAAGGGTTATCACTGCTGATGTCAGACGGATCTTGGCTGAAAGCAGAGAATACCAGAAGATGTTTACTTACGTTTTATTGGCTATGCAAAGGCATTCAACCTTGTGGATCATAACAAACTATGGATAATGTTGCAAAGAATGGAAATTCCAAAACACTCAGTTGTGTTCATGAGGAACATGTACATAGACCAAGTGGCAGTTGTTAGAACAGAACACAAGTAAAGTTACTGATTAAAAATCAGAAAAGGTGTGCACCAGGGTTGTATCCTTTCACCAGATTTACTCAATCTGTATGCCAAGCAAATAATCAGAGAAACTATACTACATAAGTCCTGGTGGTGCTGTGGGTTAGTGCGCCAGACTGCAAAGCCGTCTGAACTGCAAGGTCGACAGTTCAAGCTCACTAGCTGCTGCTCTAGAGGGTCGCTATGATTCAGAACCAACTCGACGGCACTTAACAACAACAACAACGTACTATATGAAGAAGAATATGGCATCAGGAATTAGAAAGACTCATTAACAACCTGCGATTGCAGATGACACAACCTTGCTTGCTGAAAGTGAAGCGAACTTGAAGCACTTGATGAAGATCAAAGACTACATCCTTCAGTACAGATTATAACTCAATGTAAAGAAAACTACAACCTTCAGTACAGATTATAACTCAATGTAAAGAAAACAAAAATCCTCATAAATAACATACTGCGAATTGGAGAAAAGTCTTAGCGGATTTCATTTACTTCGATTCACAATTAACATCCATGGAAGCAGCAGTCAAGAAACCAAATAACATATTGCATTGGGCAAATCTGCTGCACAGGAGCTTCTTAAAGTGTTGAAGAACAAAGATGTCACTTTGAGGACTAAGGTGCACCTGACCCAAGCCTCGGTATCTTCAAACCGCTTACATGAATTTGAAAGATGTACAACGAATAAGGAAGCTCAGGGAAGAATTGGTGCATGTGAATTATGGAGTTGGGGAAGCATACTGAAAGTACATGGACTGCCAGAGGAACAACAAAATCTGTGCTAGACAAAGTACAACCCAAATTCTCCTTAGAAACAATGATGCTGAGGCTTCATCTCATATACTTTGGACATGTTGTCAGGAGGGACCAGTCCCTGGAGAAGGACATCATGCTTGGTAAAGTGGAGGGTTAGTGAAAAAGAGGAAGCTCTTCAATCTTCAATGAGATGGATTGACCCAGTGGCTGCAGAAGTGGGCTCAAACATAACAACTGTGAAGACTGTTCAAGACTGGGCAGTGTTTCATTCTGCTGTACAAAGGGTGGCTATGATTTGGAGATGACGCCATAGCACCTAGCAACAACATTATGAAGTCAGGAGCCCTGGTGGCATAGAGGATAAAGCTTTGGGCTAACAGAAACATGAGAGGCTCCATGGGGGAACAATAAGGTAGTCTACTCCAAACACCAGATGGAGTAATTCTACTCTGTTGTAGAAAGTCGCTATGAGGTGGAACTTACAACCAAGCTGGCCAGCAATACTTTCCAATGAATTTATGGTTTATTAATCACAATTTCAACTACATACAGAGGTTAGCATTTTAATGCACATCCAACAGAGACACACCAGGAATCCAAAACCTGGGTATCTGCTTCCAAATGGAACCGGAGTTGAATCCATTCACATGTCTTGAGGGAGATGGAGCAGGAGCCAGATGCTCAGACTGCAGCACAACTGGGAGATGGCCCAGGAAGAAAAGCAATGGCAGGTGGGTGGTGTTTGTTCTATCAGGTCTCCCAGGCAGGAGGAACCTCAAGCCCCAGGAAAAGAAACAAAACTGCAGGCAGCCTGCTGGGTACCAGGAAGTCAACAGGGCTCAGTTCACAGCCTCCAGCTCCTCCGACTGTGCGCACACACCCTCACACCTCCTCACACCACACATGTACCACACACACATGTATCATGTGTACCACATGTGCACACACCTCCGCACACACATGCATCATGTGTACCACACACCTCCTCACACACACACCACATGCATCCCACACACCATATCCCATAAAGCACACACTAGACACATATCACATGTTCCAATCTCCATACACTACACACACACACTACATACACATCTCCACACACCACACACACATATCATATGCACCACATCGCCACACACTACACACATACACACACTACACACACATATCACATGCACCACATCACCACACACTACACACATACACACACTACATACACATCTCCACACACTACACACACACACTACATACACATCTCCACACACTACATACACACACACTACACACACATATCACATGCACATCGCCACACACTACACATACACACACTACATACACATGTCCACACACATATCACATGCACCAACCACATCGCCACACACTACATATATATCTCCCACACACCATACAAACATATCACATATACCACATCGCTACACATTACACACACACACTACATACCCATCTGCCACATACCACACACACACATATCACCTGCACCACATCACCACACACTACATATATATCTCCCCCACACCACACAAACATATCACATACACCACATCACTACACACTACACACACACACTACATACACATCTGCCACATACCAAACACACACATATCACCTGTACCACATCATCACACACTACACACACACACTATATACACATCTCCACACACCACACACACATATCACATGCACCACTTCTCCATGTGTGTGCACACACACACCCTCACACATCACATTCCCATAAACGACACACAACATATGTACACATATTCATCACATGCACCATGTCCCCACATAATCATACACACTACACATACACACCCAACACAATACACACCACACATCATATGCACATATCACACATACTTCTCCACACACTACACACACCCACATTATATACACATACACATCATACACACCACACACCCATATCACATGCACCACATCACACACACACCCTCACACATCACATCCCCATGAACCACACACACTACATATGCACATATACTCATCACATGCACCATGTCCCCACATCCACACACAACATATCACACACACCACACACATATCACATGTACCACATCCTCACACACACTGTATCGCTTACATCACATCTCCACATACCACATAGACTATACACACACAAACCACATGCACCATGTCCTCACACACTCACGCCACCCCCCACAAGCAGTCATTACATGCCCCACACTCCACACATCACACACACCACAGCCCCACAATACTCTCATACCGCATACAGTACACACATATACACACACACCACACACTCTAACAACACATACACTACATATTTACACACCATACACAAACCACTAACACACACTGTCACATCATATGCAGTACACACACAGCACATCCACACACCCTCCTGTGATATACACTATGTACACACACCAGACACACATCAGATACACAAATACACATTCACACCATACACACATACACCCAACACATACCACATGCCACGTATACACACATATACACCTTCACACCACACACAGATATCACACATATATACCACAGAAACACACACACAATGCACACAACACCTACACCTCACACACACTATGCACACATCTTTGCAAAGAGTTCATAGGAGACCTTATGATCTTTTTAAATGGCTCTCAGTGACCAAATCAAACTGTGGTTGGTGTATGGGACTTTGATTAGACACATAAGCCATGTCTACAGCAATAACAATACTTTAAAAAAAAGGATAAATAGCCGGGATCAGAAGCAGCTCTGGGAAAAGGGGTTCAGAATGCAGTAGGGCAGATACCCCTCGATCAGCCTTTTATTCAGGTTTGAAACTGGCTGATATCTTAGTTCAGGATCAGGAGGCATTGACCTGCAGCGTGGCTGACAAGTGTTAACACACACACTATGATTAACTGCTTGGGAGCCCTTCAGAGTAGGTGGCTCTTCGGGGCAGACCCTCCTCACCCACCACAGCCGTTACCACTAGGAAAGGCAGTGTCCCTTTCCATACTGCAATGGTTACATGAAAATCCTTTGGAAACTGTTTTTCCCCAAACTGCTCTTCTCTCACAATTTCCTGAGGAGCAGTTAGGGAAGTTCTCCTCAAGGTGACAAGAGTAGGGCCCTCAGTTAGCCTGACATTCACCTCAGTGATATCGTCAGATGCCTGGGATGTGGGCCTCCTGGTCCAACCACAGTTTAATGGGCCCCTTCACCCTCCCCTGAGAACTCTCAGTACACCATGTTTCTAGAGATTTCTGAAAGGGGTGAGACCCCTAATGGCACTACGCATTTGGTGTTTGTCGACTACGGATGGGACAGATTGAGGAATACATCTGGAGGGTGACAGTCACACCTGGAAGAATTCTGACTTTAATTAACTTAAAGCATCTCATTATTTCTAGAAACTAACATATCTCTAGACAGCATGTTTGGCCAAGTAGAGGGTCAGCGAAAAAGAAGACCCTCAACAAGATAGATTGGCATAGGGGCAGCAAACATGGACTTTTAAAGCATAACAACAATTGTGAGGATGCACAATTATTGCAACATCGCGCGATACTGCAATAGTTACATAAGGATACGTAACCTTAATTTTCCTTTTTCATCACAACCTGATATTCTGGAGGGTTCATTCTCCCATCCAAACATATATTCAAAGTCATAGATTTTGTCCCACAAAAATATGTGTCAATTTAGCTGTGCCATAATTCTTAGTGGGTTGGCAGTTATGTAATGAGTTAATCTGGTAGTTATGTAATGACATAATCTGGTACCTGTGTAATGATGTAATCTAGTACCTATGTGATGATGTAATCTGGTACCTATGTAATGATGTGACCTGGTAGTTATGTAATGATGTAATCTGGCATTTAGGTAATGATGTAATCTGGTACCTATGTAATGATGTAATCTGGCAGTTATGTAATGATGTAATCTGACATTTAGGTAATGATGTAATCTGGTACCTATGTAATGATGTAATCTGGTAGTTATGTAATTCTGTAATCTGGTAGTTACGTAATGATGTAATCTGACATTTAGGTAATGATGTAATCTGGCAGTTAGGGAATGATATAATCTGGTGGTTATGTAATGATGTAATCACCCCATAATAGGATTTGACGCAATCAGTTGTCAGGAGGATTAGGTTGGGACACAACACCCTTACTAGGGTCACAGCCCTGATATAATGTAAGGGGAGTTTCCCACATCACCGTTTACAAGAGATCAAAGGTGAGAGAATGAGCAGAGAGGAGGATCCTAACTATCACAGGAAAGAAGACCCCGGATCTTTGCGCTGAGAACCTCCTAGACCCAGGGGAAACGTGATGCCAAGACACATGGACATTTCCAAGGGATACTGGGCCTACAGATGTTGAAAGGAGATGAGCACTTTCTCCCCTGAGCTGACACAGAGAAATCCTTCTCTGGGAGTTAGAGCTCTGAACTCAGACACTGTAAACTGTCAGAGAATACATTTCTGCTGGGTGAAGACACCCAGTTGTGGTAATTCTGTTATAGCAGCAGGAGAGAATTAAGAGAGCTAATACTTAAGGATCATTTCCTGGGCATCAGGTGAGATGCTCATGGGATTACACTCTGGCAGATTGGCTAGGCACACAAATCGCGTCATGGGGAGGAGGTGGGAAGCAGAGAGAGCTCTGCCTGACCCTCAGGATTCTGCACACACACCCCACCCCACCCCAGAGCTGTGAGACACACTCACATTTAAGAAAGCACATTTAGGGAGACACAAAGTATCACTCATTCACCCCAATGAAATACAGATAAGAGTGCTCATAGCAACACTACCCTGGATACCCCATAGCTGAAAATAACTTAAATGTCCACCAAGTGTTGTTGTCAAGCGCCTTCCAGTCAGTTCTGACTCACAGCAACCCTGTATTAGGTTTCCAAGGCGCGAATGGC
>NW_006408635.1:6618291-6627366 GCF_000296735.1 Chrysochloris asiatica | reverse complement strand
GTGTTAGGCAAATCTGCTGCATGAGACCTTTTTAAAGTGTTGAAGAGCAAAGATGTCAGCTTGAGGAGTTAGGTGCACCTGACCAAGCTATCGTATTTTCAATAACGTCATACGCATGTGAAAGCTGGACAGTGAATAAAGAAGACAATAGAATAATTGATGCTTTTGAGTTATGGTGTTGGAGGAGAATATTGAAAGTGCCATGGCTGCCAAAAGAACCAATAGATCCGTTTTAGAAGTGCAGCCAGAGTGCTCCTTGGAGGCCAAGATGGCCAAACTTAATCTCTCACACTTAGGACATATTGTCAGGAGGGACCAGTCACTGGAGAAGAGTATCATATTTGGTAAGGTAGAGGGTCAGAGAAGAAGAGGAAGACTCCCAACGAGATGGGTTGGCCAAGTGGCAGCATCAATGGACTTAAGTGTGGCAACAGTAGTTGGCAACAGTTGTGGCAACTCAAGTTGTGGCAACAGTAGTGAGGTTGTCTCAGGATCAGGCAGTGTTTTGTTCTGCTGTGCATAAGGTCACTATGGGTCAGTGCCGACTCAATGGCACTGACTCATAACACCATAACAGAATACTATATAACAAGGGTATCAAGAACTATTTGCTGACAGCAGCAACTAGAAATGCCTTAGACATCATGCTGAGCTATGAGAGTACAACCATGAGTTTCACTTCCCCACAGCTCAAAAAGAGGCGAAATTAATTTATGATGTAACTGGTCAAATTTGATGGGGGTGCAGGGGAGACCTCTGGGGTGTTGAGAAAGTCATATTTCTTGATCTGCGCTGGGCTACAGGGGTCTACTCACTTGGTGAAAGTTGATAAAGCTGTGCACCTTTCTGTCTGTGTATTTCACACCAACAAACTGCTTACATGAAATGTACACAGGGTGCCTGGAGGCTATGTGGAAACATCTAGCTAAACAAACCTGGATGTTTGTTCCCAGTTGGTTCTGTTACTACTCTCAGAAAGGAAGTCTAACATGGGAGGATAAGAAATAGGACATTCTCAACACCCCAGAAGTCTCCCCTGTACCTCCACCAAAGCTGACCACTACCCTGACTGCTTACATCATAGGTTAATTTTGCCTCTTTTTGAGCTGTGCGGAAGTGAAACTCATGGTTGTACTCTCCTAGCTCAGCATGATGTCTAAGGCATTTCTTGTTGCTGCTGTCAGCAAATAGCTCTTGATATTTTTATTTCATAGAATTGTTATATGTACATACAATTTATCATGCAGTTCTATACCTGGAGTCTGGATGTGGCACTATAAGGTAAGCACTGGACTGTTAAATGCAAGATTGGTGGTTCAAACCCGCCAGTCACTCCTTGGGAACCTTATACAGAGTCACTATGAGTCAGAACCGACTTGACAGCACTTACCAACAACATTCTTGTGAGGCAGAATGTAATGAGAGATCCTGTGTTCTACCAAGAGACATGGAAGCAGAAGATTTAGAGAGAACTGAGAATTAACCTGTTCTTGTCCCTTCATCCCTCACGGCCTGGCAGAGACGCTGCCTTGGGAAGACATTGCCTCAGGATATTCTGATCACTGGGGACACACGTCCCAGATTATCAGTAAGGCTCGCCAGCTTGATCCGCCATCACAAACCCTTCCTTCTCACTTCAGTCACTAACCAGACTCCATTCCTCTGGCCCAGACACACTGGAGAACTGAAAAGAAACATCCTACACTCTATAAAATGGCAGCACTAAATAAACTTACATCCTTCAGGTACCAGGGTGGTACAAACGGTTAACACATTTGGCTGCTAACCAAAAGGTTTGGAGGTTGAAATCCACCCAGAAGTGCCTTGGAAGAAAAGCCTGGCAATATGCTTCCCCAAACCCAGCCATTGAAAACCCCATGGAGCACAGTTCTCTTCTGATACAGGCGGGGTCGCCAGACGGCAACTGGTTTCCTGGCAGACCCCACAGACACCTGTGAGGCCCGAAGTCAACACCCCTGCAGACAGACAGTGTGACAACATCGAGTCTGTGGACCTGCCAGGACAAGACTGTGGAGACTCCACCGAAGCCCAGCACCCCCAAGACCCTGTAGAAATGCATGTGTCACATGAATTTTAGATCCTGAAAACTCTTCAGTCTTGGAAATGTTAACTCAAGAGTTGCTTTAGTGCCTGACCCATTGATAGCTTGAATACCACCCACCCACCACCCCCTAGCTGGGAAGAGAGGTCAGGCCAGTCCAGTGGGGCTTTCTAGAGTCAGGAGACTTACATAGCCAGGGTCCATTCAAACTGTAGAACGTGAGGCATGGTCCTCTCTCATCCCCATGCCCACTGACACTCATCAATCTGACTGCTCAGTAAGGTCACAGAATTAAACAATTTGTCATATCCAGCTGGTTTTGTTCTTTTCACCTCTGAATCCACATTTTCCACATATGCTAGTGAAAACTCAACTTGTTTTGTGTCTGTAGGGGGAGCCCATTCTGATGAAACAAACATAGTCAAGCACACTGAGGTGCCTTATCAGAGGCCGTCTGAGAAGAGAGGCACAGGTCACATAGGACAAGTCTGAAGATGGTTTCTAAGTCCCCTTCCAGTTCCACTGCAGACAGTAAAGAGCCTGGTCTTCAGTCAGAAAGGCCCTGGTTCTGACCTTTGACTCTATCTCCAGGCTGCTATGGACTGAAGTCTGTCCTCTGTATCCCCGATACAGGACCTTGTTTGAAAATAGGGCCCTTCTTTTGTTACCAGTTACATTAGACAAGGTTACACCAGAGTCAGTGAATCCTAATCTCTTCTGAGTGGTTTCTTATAAGAAGGTCACACCTTCACACAGAGAGGAAGACATGGCATAGGGTTCTGTCTACAAGTCAAGGGACGCAAGAAGCACCAAGAAATGCTAAGAAATGCCGAGACAGTCAAAAAGAGAGACACGAGACAGGCTCTCCCCCCAAGAGCCTATAGAGAGCAGGAAGAATGTGTGTAACTTTGTTGTTGTTGTTAAGTGCCGTCGAGTCGGTTCCAACCCATAGTGACCCTGTACAGGGTTTCCGAAGGTGTAAATCTTTACGGGAGTAGAAAGCCTCATCTTTCTCTCGCAGAGCGGCTGGTAGTTTCGAACTGCTGACCTTAAGGTTCGCAGCCCAATTCGTAACCACTATGCTACCAGAGCTCACCTTGAATTCAGATTCTCAGCCTCCAAAGCTATCTACTTAGTGGTATTTTCTTATGGCAGCCCCAGCAAACAAAGACATTCTTGAAATCTCAGTTTCTTAGTTCGGAAAACAAAGCCAGTAATAATCTTACCTCCAGACAAGCAATGAGGATTTGATGAAATAAATGGCTAACGACATTTCAGCAAAGTACAGGTAAACATGAAAATAAATAGTAAGACCTGTGAGTCTACACTTCAGAGACTTACATGTCAGTGTGGATGGGACAAAGCAGAGAGTAGAACATGGAATGGGCCGCAATGCTGGTACCATGGTCAGCTCTGCCCCCAACCTTTGAATTGCCCAGTCCTTGCTTGCTGGCGGGCATTAACAGCCTCAGTAATGGCAGCTCCTGTGAGTTTAGAATGCATTAAGAAGGCTAATGATACTATAAGCAGGAGAATGGTGCTGAACAGTCAATTTTGTTTTCATTTTACAGAGAATGGTGAGCTATTAAGAGCAATCTGTGCTTAACAGCAAGATACAATGAACAAGCTGGGATTGGCTCTCCTGGTAACAGCAGCCAAAGACTCTCGGTGAAAATAACAGCATCCATTTAGGAAGGGATGCGTTCTTTAAAGAACTGAGGCATCCACTCGTTATTCTGAAACACAGATCTGACAGTTACGCACATGCCTGGCTCAGTGTCCCAGAATAATAGGATTTTATTACCATTTCTGAGTTCTTTTGAATGCTTTTGTCATTGGGTATGTCTTACTAATCGTATTGTTGTTCCGACTCATAGCAACAGCTTCTGAGGAGCAGCTGCTGGGTTTGAACTGCCAACCTTGTATGAGAGGTCCAGTGCTTATCCTACAGTGCCACACCAGGACTAACTGTATGCAAAGGTGAAAATACATGCTTTTGACAAGAAAATATTTCACTGGAATATGTAAATAATGTAACTTCACAAAAAGGATGATAAGAACGTCTTAAGAATATTTTGAGGAGTCCAATTCTAAATTCTGCAGAAGATGAGGCTCCCGGAAAAATTTACAGCCCTGGAAATCCTATATAGACTCACTACAAGTTCGAACCAATTCAATGACAAAAACAATGAAAACAATTCTAAGTTTAGATGCACACAAATTAGAATGTACAGATACTGAGAAGGAGCTCTATTTTGATTTGTTCCAACAGCTTCACCCATTTCTAAATAACCTATTCAGTTGTTACTTTCTCTCAGACGAGCCCACCTGGGTATGTATATGGGTATGTGCTAAGCTTTGAACTATGTTTACAGGGAGGAGAAATGGTCCATCTTTGGGCTAACCGAGGTCCCCATGGGAGGCCACCGATGGAGATTTGAGGATGAAGGCAGAGAAAAAAGGATGCCAGCAATATGTGAGGCCATGAGCTATGGAAGCAGTTTCTCAGACGGGCCAGTCAGCTTGGCAGGGGAGGCCCAGCAGTCAGGGAAATGGGTCCTGAGTCCAGGTGACCCCATTAACATCCTGGCTGTCGACTTACTTGCCATGTGCCTTACTAAGTCCCCTCGCCTCCCTCTGCTTGAGTCTCCTCAGTTCTAAAACAAGGATACTAATTGGACCTTCCTCGGGAAGGAATGCTGAGGATCAGAGTGCTTCCCATCACTGCCTTACCTAGAGCATGCTATCAACGCATTTTTTTAAAAAACAAAACAAAACACTTTTTATTGTGAATTGAGTGAAGGGCTACAGAGCAGATCATCAGTTTCACATTCAACAATCATATGCTTTGTTTCATTGTTGTCGTTGTTAAGTGCCATCGAGTTGATTCCAACCCATAGTGACCCTGTACAGGGTTTCTGAGGCTGTAAATCTTTACAAAGGGAGCAGAAAGCCTCATCTTTCTCCAAAGGAATGCTGGTAGTTTTGAACTGCTGACCTTCAGGTTAGCAGCCTGATTTGTGACCACTACGCTATCAGAGCTCTTTACTTGGTTGCAATCCCCTCCATGCACCAACATTAACAATATTTGCCTCTCTTCAATCCAACATCTGCATTCCTCCTTGTATCTCCCGCCACTATCCCCATCTTTCCTGACGCTCACAAATCACTCCTTGGAAACCCTCTAGAGGGTCGCTATGGGTCGGAACCGACTTGATGGCACTTAACAACAACAGCAACTCCGGTTGTATATTGCATCTGCTTTTAATAAATCAAAACCATTAAGATGCAAAGCTGACTCCACCTCCTCCAGCTACCATGAATTTGATCAATAGCGTAAAACCCAACTCAACCAGCTGCTGCTGAGACAATGCCCACTCATAGCGACCCCATATATAAGACAGAGCAGAGATGTTCCCTGGGGATTCTAAGGTGGTAAGTCTTCACAGGAGCAGACAATCTTTCCTCTATGGAGTGGCTGCTGGGGTTGAACCACTGATCTTTAAGTTAGCAGCCCGATGCTTAACCCACAGCACCACTGGGGCTCCTTGAGCAATCTCACAAGTATGATTCATTTAAAAACATATTTGTTTATGAAAATGGAGGAGTGCTGAACTAAACACAGACACTTGGACCCTCCAGAAATCCCTAGAACTTCACGGTCCCATAACAACAGACACACCACTCAGCTTATGCATCAACCAAACTTGAAAAGTAAAAATTCTAAGCATCTACAACATTGGTGAGGGAAAACCAGACAAGTTTTCCCACATGTATTCTCGAACCCTTACAATTCCATTCTTCCCACCACCACGCCCTCTGAGCAGCTTGATTGCTCTATTTTTACATGATAAACCCAAGAACAAAAATGTGACAAGATAAACATCTAACACAAGGGGATGCTTCTTCCTGCCTCACACCTTAGTTTGGTCTGCCAACCATCCAGATGGAAAATTCTGGTAAGTAATCCCTTCCTTTCTGCCCCCACAGGATGGCTCTGGGACTCACCCGCCCACCCACACACAAATCCAACCTTACAAGCAGACTCAGATTTCACTTAATTAGAAAGTTCAGAGGTCTGGGGTCTGAAGTGGAGACTGAGGTTGACAAAGGTGGTGTTGGTGACAGAGGCTTTGCATTTGTTTAATTTCTGAATCATAAAAGAAACTTTCATTCAAAAAAGTTATTTTATTTTGTTTAAATACTAAAAAGAGAAACAACTGAAGGGGAAACGCTGTTGAAAAAAACCATTGGGAACAAGCAGCCTGACATGGGACCGAGGAGGCAACTGAAGTCAGATTTCTGTGGAGAATGCATAACCGGAAACTGAGGCCTTGTAGCCGGATGTGCCCTCAGGTGGGGAGGAACTGCCCTGCAAACTAACTGTCTGGTGGCCCATTTCTGGTGACCCTGTGCCTCACTCATCCATGGTTCTGTCTGTCCCATAAGGCATAGGCACTCCCTGTCTTTGTGGGCTTCAAAGAAGGCTAATGTTATTATTATTGTAAAGTGCATGTATAGGATTTCCGAAGTGTGGCTGGTGGACTTGAACCACCCACCTTGCACTTGACAGTCCACTGGTTACCTTATAGCACATCAGGACAATTTGTTGTTGTTGCTGTTAAGTGCTGTCAAGTTGGTTGTGACTCATAGCAACTCTCTATAGGGTTTTCAAGGAGCAGCTGATGGGGTTCGAACGGCCTACCCTGTGGTTGGCAGTCCAGTGCTGATTCTACAGCGCTACACCAGGAGTCCAAGTAGAGGAAAATCCACAAAAGGGACTAGATAAAATGGTCAGAAAGTAGGAGGACGACCCAAGAGAAAAGCTGCAGAGCAGTCAGCAGAGAATGTTCCAGAAGGGGCATGGCTATGCCATCAGACACTGAGGGGGTTACATGGGATGTAGCCTGGTGAAAGCAAAGTGAGTTTATGCCTGTCTGCAGTAGGTCTGGTGAGGGATCAGAGTGGGAACCAGGGTGGAGAGTAATCTTTCCAAGGGTTTGGTTGGGAGGGGATGAACAGCTGAAGCAGGAATTTTAACAGATGAACGAGAACTGAGGGTGGAGTTTGGGGGTCAGCAGGCATGGGTACATTCTTTGGGTTTAGAACAACCTCTGAGGGGGATGAAAGTGAGCGCCAATTGTGCCTTGGAGCTTGGGAAGTTCCTTCCCACCTCCATTTCTCCACCTGCTAAGGAGAAATATGCTACATGCCAAATGACATGTTTTCTTTTTCAATTAACTGTGCAAGGTTTGCAAACATTATGCTAAAAAAAAAAAAAAGACTAGGAAGAAACCACATGAAAAACCAAAAACAAAGACAAAAAAAAAAAAAAAAAAAGGGAACACCCCAAAGGCAAAAGCACTCTATAGCTAGAAAATGAAAAGTTACTTCACTACAAGTTTTACACTTTTCACATTCAACTTTCCAGTCTCTAACACTTTGCAAGTTCACAGTGTGAAGACACCTTCTGTCATCCCACCAGTGATTCAGATGGTATCTCATAGCATTTCAGTTGCTCACAGAGAGCTAAGTGTGAACTCCAGAGACACAATGCTGGGTTTGAATCCTAGGCTCTGCTACTTACTAGCGGCGGATGATCTTACAAAGTCTTTTAACATCTCTGGACCTCTGTTTTCTTGCTTTTAAAATGGGGATTATTAACACTGGTGTGGTGCTGTAGGATAAGCACTGTATAGCAAACTGCAAGGTCAGTGGTTCAAACCCACCAGCTGTTCCCTGGCAACCCTATACAGGGTTGCCATGAGTTGAAACCAACTCAAAGCACTTAATAACAAAAACAACAATGTCATAAAGTTTATTTTTTTCTTTTTAAAATAACACATAAAATACCTGTGTCACACTGTGGTGGCTTAAGCATTGCCATGGTGTGGAAGCAATGCTACCAGAATTTCTACCCATGGTGTGGACAGGTTAACTGGAGCTTCTAGCCTAAGACAGACTGACTTGAAAAGGGATCTGGTGATGTACATTCAAAAACAAGTTAGCCAGGAAAACCTCTTGAGTGTCAAAGAAACACAGTCTGATACAGGGCTGGAAGATGAATAAGGAGGACTGAAGAAAAGTTCATGTTGAGTTAGGGTGTTTTATACCGTGGCTCGCCAGAAGAATGAGCAAATCTGTCTTAGAAGAAGTACAGCCAAAATGTTTCTTAGAGGCAAGAATGTGAAGACTTCAACTCATGTATTTTCAGCATGTTTATCAAAAGTGCCCAGTTCCTGGAGCAGGACATCGTATTTGGTAAAACCAAAGGTCGTGAAATAGAAGAAGACCCTCAATGAGATAAGTTGGCACGGTGGCTAAAACAGTGGGCTCAAACAAAGGAATGATGGTGTGGGACCAGGCAGTGTTTCATTCTACCACGTACAGGCTCAGCTATCTGAGTCGGAACCTACTTGGCAGAATCTAATGACAGTAGCAACATTGGCAAAGCTGTGGGCTCTAAGAACCAGTGGCTTGTTAAATCCACGATCTTCACATAAAAGGTGCTGGTCCTGTCTGTGTGTTCCAAAATGAAACCACGTTGGCGCTGGAAACACAGGATCACCTGAGTAAAAAGGCACTCTTTAATCACACCATGTGTTCCTACATACACAGTAAGAGCTGATTCAATGCTGATATCAAGGTTGAAATTCCAAGGAAATGTAATTTACTAACCACAGGCTGTAAATTTCAACTTACAGAGCAAACACATCTCCAAAGATTCAGCTAATTTAAAGTGGAAAAGATTCCTGGAATCACTGTTTAGTCAGAGAAAGACTAATGACTGACACATGTCCCTCCCCTGTCCCCAAAAGACACATTATTTCAAATTTGTACATTTTTATAAAAGCAGCTTAAGCAATGTATTCTCAGGAACCTTTAGAAGTCATAAAAGTACACAAAATTAGTTTTTATAAGGGAACATCTGACAAACAGCCATGGAGGAAGGGAAGGACTCATGACAGAACAAAAGACAAGGAAACAGGAAATCCAAAATGAGTCCAGTCAAC
>NW_006408635.1:6617215-6618191 GCF_000296735.1 Chrysochloris asiatica | reverse complement strand
TTATTTTAAGCCACAGAGTCTGTGCAAATTTGTTACGGCAGCTTGGAAACTAATGTAATTGGTAAATTGTGTCATCGTTCTAAACACTCTGCTTCCTAGCACTTCCATCACTAGTTCAAGTCCACCTCAGAGCTCAGCTGGAATGTCCCACTAGCTTCAGCCTTCCTGATTTCTCTCCTGCTCCCCTCTGTCCCATTTCCCATAAAGCAGATACCGGATTTCTGTGAAAGACTTCCTATCATACTCAGAATAAAGTCTAGTATCTTTTCATGGTCTATAAATGCCTATCTCATATGTTGTTGTTGTTAGGTGCCATCGAGTCGGCACCGACCCACAGCGACCTTATGCACAGCAGAACGATACACTGCCCGGTCCTAGGCCAACCTCGCTATTACTGCCACGCTTGAGCCCATCGATGCTGCCACTTGGCCAATCCATCTCACTGGAGGTCTTCCTCTTTTTCTCTGATACCCCACCCTATCAAACATGATATCCTTCTCCAGTGACTGGTCCCTCCTGACAATATGTCTGAAGTTTGAGAGACAAAGTTTGGCCATCCTGGCCTCCAAGGAGCACTCTGGCTGCACTTCTTCCCACACAGATCTGTTGATTCTATGGGCAGCCCCTGGCACTTTCATTACTATCAAGCAAAAGAAGCAGTAAAAGAAACTCAATTTCTCCAATCGCACTAAATAATGAACTTGGTAATGAGCCCATCGTAATAGGGCTCTTCTTCCTGGAAACTGTAATTTACTTTTATTTTTCTCACTAAAGAACATCTGCTGTGGATTTGAAAGGTTGCTAAGGGAAGGTTTTAAAAAGGTGATATAAAGCAAGCCAAACCGTTATTCTATTCTTTGCTGGAAACGTGTCACATTTAAATTTTAAGTTTAATTTAAGTGGTGAAAGCCATGTATGTAATGCTCTGACCAGCCCTCATTCACTAAAAGTTGTTTCACTGGGAGGATATGTTTCT
>NW_006408635.1:6610457-6617115 GCF_000296735.1 Chrysochloris asiatica | reverse complement strand
GTCCAGCTTTCGCGTGCATATGAGGTTACTGAAAATACCATGGCTTGGGTCAGGTGTACCTGATTCTCAAGCTGACATCTTTGCTCTTCAACACTTTTTAAAAGGTCTTGTGCAGCAGATTTGCCTAATGTAATACGTCATCTGATTTCTTGACTGCTGCTTCCATGAGTGTTGATAGTCAATCCAAGAAGAATGAAGTCCTTGATATAGTCTCAGGCTATTTCTCTGGCCTCATCTTCCACCACTCTTTCTTCCCATTGCTCAATGCATTCTAGTCACAATGACTTTCTCCCTGTCCTTCAAAGATGCCAAGTTCATCCCTTTGTACCTCCTGTTCCCTCTTTCTAGAAAGTTCTTCCTACAGATGCTCAAAAGTCTCAGCTCCTGCTGAGTGTCACCTCTTCCCAGATGGCTTCTGAAGGATTCTGTCTAAAACAGACTAATCTCTCCACATCACAGTCTGCGACTTAACTCACTTCAATTTTCTTCTAACAGATATAATAATCCGGTATTATACTATTCATACATTGTGAAGGAGCCCTGGTGAGGAGCGCTTAAATCACTCAGCTGCAGACCCAAAGGTCAGTGGTTCAAACCCACCAGCTGCTCCAAGAGAGAAAGATGTGATAATCTGCTTCTATAACGATGGCAGTCTTGGAGACCCTGCAAGGCAGTTCTACTCTGAGTAGAAATCAACTTGAGTTAGAATCGACTTGAAAACATGGTGTTTCTGGGTTTTGGTAAGTGTGATGAACTGTTATATTGTTTGTTATCCCCTAACAGAATACAAGTTTCTTGAAGTCAGGGGCATTGTTCCGTTCATTGCTAAATTCTTAAGTATGAAGAACAATGTCAATAAATATTTGTTGAATGAATGAATGAATCTTTCTGTTGGCCTCTGAGGTAATGCAGACCTAAAAGCTACAAAATTCAAACAGATCCTGTCATCTTCCAACGACATACTTGGGGCATGGGGCATCCTTATAAGTAGGTGATGTATACTTAGGGTGACCCAAGTAGTAACAAATACTGCATGGTGTGGCATGGTACTCACCACTGCTGTCTTCATGCCTTGAGTTCACCTTACCCTGAAGGCCTTGGGGGTCCTCCCAGAAGACAACAGTCTCAGAGCCAATGTTGCTCAGTGACAAGGGCCCCTACAGCAGTGTCCACACAGTGCCCTAGGTTCCGAGTAGGAGTTAACAAGAGTTACATGAACTGTTGAGGGCAATATGGTTAAAAGTGGGCAGGAGGTCAGCATTTTCTGGTTTTCCCTGAGTTTTCAGAACCGAGTACATTATCTAACCACAAGCATAGTCTTAAACATGGTTCTGTTGTCCCAAAGCAATTAAAATAAAATTAAAAACCCATTAAAATAAAATAAAAAACCCATGCTCATCAAATTAATGTGCAGTATAGGGGCCTAAATCTGTCTTGGTGTTACGATGTAGGATAACCAGTGGACTGCTAACTACAAGGTCGGTGGTTCAAACCCACCAGTCTTTCCTCAGAAACCCTATACAGAGTCACTATGAGTCAGAACTGACTTCATTAACACATAACAGCAACAATCCCCAGTTAACAACCATTGGAGTGAATGCAAGGTAAACACAGGCAATACCCAGGACCAGCTTTAAATCTATTAATAAGTCTCCACGTTGAAGCTAACAGACCCTTTCACACTATTCTTTGGCTATACTGCCACCTGTATCTGAATTTACTATGATCTATTTTACCTTTTGTACATGCAAAAGGAACAAATCAGGACAACAGGGAGTATGAATAAAGCCCTAATATCTGCTTCTAAAACAGTTTTTTTTTTCCTTCCTGCTCAGTGCAATACACATTTATTGAGAGATTCCAAAGATAAAGACCTTCTATAATTTTTTTTAATCTGAGCAATGACAAATCTATAATTATACTAATTTTTTGGGTGCAAATTCCTCCAGTCACTCTGATTTGGATTTGACCCCAAATACTGGCTGGAAGGTGCATCCACTCAAGCCAATCTGTTTAACCTTCTCTCTACCCATCATGCTTTCCTGATTCTTTTCATATTTGGCCTTCTTAGACACCCAGGGACCCCTCCTCAACCACAAACACCACCTGACCGGCAGTGACCAAGTCTATACAATTGTCTCTCTCCTCTGAACTCTTTATAACACTCAAGTCGTGCAAACGGTGAGGCATTTGGCTGCTAACAGAAAGGCTGACACCTCAGGAAAAAAGGGCTGGCGAGCTACTTCAAACCAAAACAAAACAAAGTCACTGAAAACCCATGGACACAGTTTTACCTGGACACACATGGAGTCACTCTGAGTCTAAAGTGACCCACTTAGCAGCAACTGCTTTGGGTTCTCCATAGTGCATATTAACCGTTTTCAAAGAACTTTCACATAACAAGTGCAGAAGACAAACATTACTCTGTATTAATATAAATGGAGAAAAAGATGGCTCTGTGGGTTAATGGAAGGCTCAGCTACTTTCTATTGTCTTCATTGTCTTCATCAAACAGTGCTTATTTGGGGGTTGTTTCTCTGATTAGCTTATAGGTGATGAGGAAAAAAAGAAAGTACATTTTACAGCATTGGCAACAGATTAATTGCTCTAAAAGTGTTTACTGATCAAGATTGTGGCAAGAAAAGCAGAAAACTGGATTTTGACTTATTATCTTTAGATGTAGGATTTGCCACATGTCACTAAAAATCAGATTCCTCATCTGTTGAATATTAGCAGTATCATGAATTGAAATAGGTCCCTCCAAAAATGTTGTTGTTGTTGTTGTTGTTGTTAGGCGCCATCAAGCTGGTTCCAAGTCACAGCAACCCTCTGTACTAGAGAAGGAAGTACTGCCTGATCCAGCCCCATCCACACAATTGTTAGGGTTGATACCATTGTTGCAGCCCCTGTACCAGTCTATCTTGAGGGTCTTCCTCTTTTTCATGGACCCTCTACTTTATATCAAGCATAATGTTGGTTTCCAGGGACCAGTCCCTCCTGACAACATACCCAAAGTACATGGGATGAAGTTTCGCCATCCTTGATTCTAAAGAACATTCTGGCTGTACTTCTTCTAAGACAAGTTTCTTTGTTCTTCTGACAGTTCGTGGTAATTTCAATATTCTTTACCAACACCAGAATTCGAATGTAATCATTCTTTTCCAGTCTCTCTTCCTCACTGGTCAGCTCTCATATGCATATGCGGTGACTGAAAATACCATGGCTTTGGTCAGGCACACCTTAGTCCTCAAGCTGACATCTTTGCTCTTCAAAACATTAGAAATGTCTTGTGCAGCAGATTTGCCTAATGCAATTCGTGGTTTGATCTCTTGACTGCTGCTTCCATGAGTGTGGATAGTTTCTCCTACAAAGTGGCTAATTGGGTTTGAACTTCCAATCTTATGGTTAGCAGCCCAACACCTCAAACCAAGCAGTAACTCTCACCATCAGAGAACCTTGAAGTATAGAAACCTGAGGTTATTTTTTATTTCACCAACTCTACTCCAAGGACATTCTCGGCACAGCTTCCAATCCAAGCCCCCTCCGTCGTCCCCAGTCTGAGACCTCCAAGTGGCCTCTCAGCAACTCTTCCCAGCTTTTCCTAGTTCACCTTACTCACAGAGGATGAAATAACCCCTACTGCCTTATCTCTAGCCCCCACAGAATGTTCTGGGTCACTGTGTTCACAGGGAGGGCAGATGAGAAGAGGTGATAGAGAGAAAGTGGTAAGAAAATAAGAAGTCTGTGACCAGTGACCAGCGTGGAAGGAAGCCCTTTGAAGTCTTATGCAAGTTGGTGGGGGAGGGGTTGACAAAGTCTCCACCCACATACCATGAGCTGTGCACACATTCTTCAGCCAGTTTGGGGTGAACCACTATGCTTGACTGGACCCTGTCCCCTTCAGAGCTCTATCTAGTAAGGAGACAGAGCTGGTACTCTAGTTGGAATTCTTGGCCCCAAGAGAGAAGGTGTGGAATTGGGTACAATGCACATGAAGAAATAAGCTTTACAAACAAAAGGCCCCAAATGCTTTTTGATGTTTTCTAATCTTTGGCCAATAAACAACATCATGATAAACAGAGAACGGAAGCCATTTTGCTTGGCTCCACAATCAATACCCACAATGCCCAATGCAGTCAAGAAATCAAATGATGTATTGTACCCAACAAATCTTCTGCAAAAGATCCTTTTTGAAAGTCTCAAAAAGCAAAGATGTCACCACTTTGAGGACTTACATGCACATGATTCAAGCCATGGTATTTTCAGTCACTTCATATTCATGAGATGGCTGGAATGATGTCTTTGAATTCTGGTACTGGTGATCAATATTGAATATACCTTGGGCTTCCAGAAGAACAAAGACATCTTCCTTAGAAGAAGTACAGCTAGAATGATCCTTAGAAGTGAGGCTGGGGAAACTTCGTTTCACTCACTAAGGATATGTCAAGGGTCCAGATCTTGGAGAGGGGCAGTGAAAAAGAGGAGGACACTAAAGATGGCTGACACAGTGACAGGAACAATGGGCTCAAATAGAATGATTTGAGGATGGCACAGGACTGAGAGAGCTGCTTTCTGTCATATACAGGGTCTCTATGAGCTGGAACTGACTTGATGACACCTAATAATGACCATCTTTGGCCTGGTGAGCCGTTTGCTCATCTTTCACTGTGGCACTAATATACCAACTAAACAGCTGTCCCATCGTGCCCACAGCCTTCCTGTCTTTCATTGTTGTTGTGTTCTGAGTAAGGATGTTAAAGCGTGCTCCCCCCATACAAAGGAGCTCTGGTAGCATAGTGGTTACGAATCGGGCTGTGAAGCACAAGGTCAGCAGTTCGAAACTACCAGCTGCTCCACGGGAGAAAGATGAGGCGTTCTGCTCCTGTAAAGATTTACCGCCTCAGAAACCCTGTACAGGGTTGCTATGGGTCAGAACCGACTCCACGGCACATAACCACCACCACCACCCACACAATGCCAAGCTGCCAGAAAACCACCCAAAAGGCATTTTATCTCTTATTGAAAGCAGGGGGACAAAAAGGCCAGAACAAAGCCCCAAGCTCGTTTTGCCTTCTCAAAGTACGGCCTTTACTGGCCTAAGAACATACAGGCCTTGTTGTTGTTGAATGCTGTTGAGTCAGTTCTGACTCATAGCAACCCTGTGTTGTACGGTTTCTGACAAGATGCTGGTGGGTTTGAACTGCAGACATTGCGGGCCAAAGTGACGTTGGGGTCCAGTGCAATCTTCTGCAGTGCCATACCAGGACTCCATACAGACATTGTTGTTGTTGTTAAATGCCATCGAGGGGGTTCCAACTCACAGCAACCATTTATATGGTTTCCGAAGAGCAGCTGGTGAGTTTAAACTGTCAACCTTGGCGTTCAAACCGGCCTTGCAATGTAGCACATTAGCCTGCAGCGCCACACCAGAACTCCAGATGCACATTAGATGATATGAATGTTAGTTATTTTAGTTGCTGAGTTGAGGCACGTTTTCTAAATAATGCTATTAAGTATAGGTCTTTAAAAAAAAAAAAAAATTCTCATTTTACGACATTCAGCAAAGATTTGTGGAGCACCACTCACCATACTAAAATAAAATGAAGTACTTTATAAACATGCCTCTGGGATTCAGTAGGGCAGTTTATAAAACTAATGCAAACTGAGACTTGACCCTAAACAAAACACTGCTGTAGCTGAATACACACTACTCGGTTCCAACTCATAACAACCTTATATAGGGTTTCTGAGGAGCGGCTGGTGGGTTTGAATCACCGACCTTGTGGTTAGCCTCTGTCCAGTGTTTATTCTACAGGGCCACACCAAAAAAAATTTTTTAAGGTATCTTAATCCCTTCTATGGAAAAAGAAAAAGTTCTATACATAGCAACTGCTCACTGCAAACCTGTTTACAAAAACGATGGTTGAGAATTAGAGTATTTATAAACTTAAGCCACAGACTTTATTGTGAGATATCATTCTATGTGGACTAACAAACAGCATCCATGGAAGCAGCAGTCAAGAAATCAAACAATATATTGCACTGCACAAATGTGCTGCCAAAGACCTTTCCAAAGTTTTTAAAAAGTAAATAAGTCACTTTGTTGTCTAAGTTCGATCCCAGACACCCTCTTTAAATGAGCCTATATATGTGAAAGTTGGACACTGAAAAGGAAGACACTAGGACTGTGTTGTTGGTGAAGAATAGTCAATAGACCATGAACTGCAAGGCTTCTGACAAAACAGTCTTAGAAGAAATATAACTAGAATGTTCCTCAGAAGGAAGGATGGCAAGGTTCTGACTCAAGGATTTGGGCCGTCATGTTGAAACCCCACAGGGAGGGGAGGGGAAAGAACCAGCATCCGAGCACTTCTGGGTACCCAATCCTGCTGGATACACCCCCTTCTGTATCTCCTTGTGCCCCTCAGGAGGTGGGCACACTGATGGAGCAATACAGGATGTGACTACAGGGACCTGTGAAGAGCCCCACTGGGGGGGGGTGGGGGTGGGTACGGCGCAGGTGGCAGCCCTTCATTCACCAGGACCCTCAGGACACACACCTGGATACTGCCTCGCCTCCCCAGGACCCTCAGGACACACACCTGGACACTGCCTCGCCTCCCCAGGACCCTCAGGACACACACCTGGACACTACCTC
>NW_006408635.1:6597387-6610077 GCF_000296735.1 Chrysochloris asiatica | reverse complement strand
CAGGACACACACCTGGACACTGCCTCCTCTCCCCAGGACCCTCAGGACACACACCTGGATACTGCCTCTCCTCACCAGGACCTTCAGGTACACACTTCACTGTCAGACACCCTCACCAGGACCCTCTGGGGTGCACCCTGATACCACCTCTCATCACCAAGACCCTTGAGGGTTCACCTAGACACCACCTGCCCTTAGCAGGAACCTCGGGGATATACCTGGATGCCATTTTCCCTCACCAGGGCCTGTCTCCCCTTAGCCCACTTTTTTTTTCCCTGCTAATTTTAAAACCCAGCATTCGTGTCAAGGGGATTTCTTTGATGCTCTTCCAACTCTGGAGAAGAAAGAACCAGCTTTCTGTAGCAGGGGAACATACGATTTGTTCTTTCAGTACTATCTTCACATTTGTCTAACAATGTCAACTGTAAATACATAGCCCCATTTGCAAAGAGCGAGAAGGAAGCGAAAAGGAACAACTCCTGAGATTTCCTGCAGGTTTTTGGAAATAGTTGTTAATCAGCCGGGCAGGCTGTTTACAGTCCCAATTTACATACATCTTTACTATTTCAGACCGAGTTCTGCTGACAACAAGTCCATTTACTTGTGCAAAATGCCATCAAGCCACTCTTGAAACAGATGCCATGCGGCAGCAGGTTATCTTATGAGTCCATTACAACTCTTTCTCCTGCTCACAAAACACACATCTCCAATTAATGGGTGGAAAAGACGTTTATGGCATGATTGCTACATGGGCAGCCCTTGGGCATCTCCGCACCGGGAAGGGGCGCTGTCCGGAGCCGGCCAGATGAGCCATCCACCACTCTCCTGTCAGTTTGTCCTGCTGCGGTGGTTTGTCTGCTGCTGTGATGCGAGACGCTATATTACCAGTATTTCAACTACCATCAGGGTCCTCCATGGTGGCCAGGGTTCAGCAGAGCTTCCAGACTAGTGCAGAGTAGGAAGATATGCCTGCAAACCCACTTCTGAAAATCAGCCAGCGGAAGCCCTGTGATCACAACCGAACACAGCTCAATCTAGTGCTGGAAAATGAGCCCCCCTAAGTTGAAAGGCACTCGAAATAGCAACTCGAATGTATCAGTGATGGTGAAGGCATTCTGTAGTCCATCGAGCCATCATGAGTCAACGCTGACCCAACAGAGGCATGTAGCCCATAGCTTCTGGTTGTTATGTGCTGTTGAGTCGGTTCCAACTCAGAGCAACCCAGTACAGGTTTTCTGAGGAGCAGCTGGTGGATTTAAACCACCAACCTTGTGGATAGCAGTTCAGTGTTTATCCTATAGTAAAAGTCACTGTTGAAATAACCTGCCCATCTGCCCCTTCTGCCATCTGGTCATGTCCATCCTAAGAAGCGGCTCAGCTCCCACTACACCAGGCCACCTCCGGTCCTCTCCCCTTCATCCACACTGTAGTCACTGCTCCTCCGTCCCGGCCCTGCCCTGCGTGTCTACCTGGTTAGGTATTTTCCAGTCCACTCACTGCCTGCAGCTCTCTGAAGACTGACTGAGGTCTGTGCTCTTCCTATTTCCTCCCCTCAACCATGTTCCTGCACCTCTCTATCTCTGCACCCCACTTCCGAGCACTCCAGAGGAGCTTTCTAAGTGTCCAATGAAATAGAAACAGACAGGCTGATTCCGTATCTAACTTGGAGCATTATGATGTTCATGTACAGAGAGAAGACATAGCAGATGGTGGAACTTTAGAGCCAGAAGCAATATTCACCTTCATTTTGCCTAGAGCAAGACTTGTCATCTAGAGATCTGCCCATTGCCCAAGATTGCACAGGTAGGAAATGCCTTACCTGAAAAGGTGGCAACAGAGGTAGAAAACTCAGTATCTAAAATATGGCCACCCTTAGCGACTAAGACTAGTGATGTGACTAGCTATAACAATATGGTAACTCTTACATCACAGGGTTTTGGCTCTCAGTAGCCTAAACCTAATATGGGATTACCATACGATCCAGTAATCTCACGACTAGATATATATTCCCAGAGGACCTACATCTGTGATTCATTCTATCCATGTTCACTGCAGCATTGTTCACAATAGCAAAAAGATGGACACAACCAAAATGCCCATCAATGTAAAATGGATACACAAAGCACGGTACAATGGAAGACTAAATGAATCTGAGAGACACCTCATAACATGGATGAACTGGAAGGATATCATGTTGAGTGAAATACATCAATCACAAAAGGATAAACATAGTATGAGACTACTATTATAAAAGTTTTCACACAAAATGCAATTCTCTGATGGTTACCAGGGATAGGAGGAAAAGGGAAGGGAAGACACTAGCTAGTGGGTCGACACTTGGGTGAAAGGAAAGGAAATACACAATAAGAGAGCGGTGCAAAAAATTATGAAAGCAAAGGAAGGTACTGGAAAAGGTGGAAGAGTTAGAGAAAACAGAGGTAATGACAGTAAGCGCACAATCCTGAAATGGCAATTATCTCTGGAGTGGAAGGAGCTTTGGTGTAGCACTGGAGGATCAGCTCTGGACTGCTAACCACAAGGTTGATGGTTCAAACCCACCAGCTGCTCCTTGGAAATCCTCTTCAGGGTTGCTATGAATCAGAACTGACTCGATGGCACTTCACAATGACATGGAGTGGATACACAGACAGATATGCAAACTGAGCAGATGTATGATGCAGAGGGAGACAAATATATGTAGGTCTGACAGAGGATACTTCTACTAAGTATTTATCTTTATTGCAAGCACAGCCATGAGTATAACAGAGCATTGTTGTTAAAGTGCTGTTGAGTCAGTTCTGAAGACTCAGTACAGGGTTTCTGAAGGTTTAAATCTCTGTGGTAGCCGAAAGCCTCACTGTTCTCCCATGGAGTGGATGGCAGACTCAAAGTGGGGATCTCGTGGTTCACAGCCCAGTGCTTATTGTATGGAGCCACTGTGCTCCCATAATAGAGCATACAAGGGGCAAAGCTATGAAAAACTTCTTAGACATGATCGAACACCTGAAGGGAATGAGTTGCTGGGCCCGGAGAATCAGGACCATAGCCTCAGGAGACATCAAAGCCAAATATGATAACAAAGTCCACAAAGACAGGGTTCTATATTACTTTGGTGGGTGGTAACCGGGGTCTGTGAGCATCCATGTAAGATGCAACTGTTGGTCTCTCCCGGTCCAGAGAAAAGAAGAGTAAACTACATTGAAGATGTGTGGATGCAATTAGTCCAGGGAATAAATGCGCCTCCTGAACCTCGGAGACCAGAAGAACTAGATGGTGCCCAGCTCCCACTACCGACTGCTCTGAATGAGGTCACATTAGACGGTCCTGGGGAGAGTGGAGAAAACTGTGGGACCAGGCTCAGCATTATAAAACAAACAAGTCATACTGCTCTGAAAGAGGCTGGTGGGATCTCTGACCTTAGGACCCTCAGTCACCAGTCAGGGCTGAAGCTGAACGCATCCACGTTGTTCAGCTTTCAGGCAAACAATAGGCAGGTTTACAGGAAAACAATAGCACTATTCTAAGGAGTGTGTATGTCCCTAATCAACTATTTGAGATCAAAAAGGGTAACATTTGTCCAAGGACAAAGTTCAGAAGGGTTAGAAAAGAAGGAGGCGTGGAAATAGGAGAAAGTAGGATAAATGATATCACATCGTGGGCACTGCAATCAATGACATGAAACAAAATGTCTATGAATTGTCCAGTGGAAAACTGATCTGATCTGTAAACCTTCACCCAATTCACAATAAAAAGTTTACATGCAGGACATACCTGGGAGTCAGTCCTCACACCCAAAGCCTCCTACTTCACTGAATGCTCCCACAGAGCTGATATAACAGCAATCATTCATTCCCTATGTGCCACCTGGGCGGGCAAGACCACAAAACACCCACCTTAGAAACATCCCCACAGAGAGATCTATCTGCCTTCACAAACAACCAGAAACTGGGGAGGCACCCATGTGGATTTTAAATGATACTTTTTAAGGAGTTTTATCCTTTTAGGATTCAGTCCCTAGGGCTCACCACACCTCTAACAGAGACACAAAGTCAGTGAGGGAAAGCACACTTCTCAGAGCAGGCCAGGGAGAGCCATCAAACCAGCATTACAACATATATATATATATATATACAAACTCCTTGTCCCAGGAGCAAACAGGGAAGCTAAAGAAATGGCTTTTGCCTAAGGCTCTGAAAGGGAAATTTCAAAGAGCAGGAAAGACCCCAGCAGAGCAGGGACACCATCTCCCAAAAGTCCTGATGCTTGTTTCCTTGTGGAAGCATTTCCACGAGCCAAACGCCGCCCCCTATCCCCCACATCGGCATGGATGGTCAGTTAAGTCTTCCCCACACAGACTCTAGGCCACTGTCTCCCACATCTCCTGAACTGCCCCCAAACTCTACATTCTCTTTCCAAACCCTTCGGTCTCATCCAAGCCCCTGAACTCTCCCCAGGCCATGAAGTCTTCCCCAGACCCGGAGGTCTACCCCATATCCCACAGTCTCTCCACTCCCAGGTCAGGAGTTCAGTCCGGGGTTAGGGTTTTAAGCTCATTCCTAGTTTGGGGACTCTGTGATTCCAACATGTGTGTTATTTTTAAGTGAACTAAATTCTCTCACTTCTGTGAACTTCACTATCCTTAATGATAATGTAGGAACAACTTCTAGAAGACAGTCTCTGCCATAGTGTTGCTCAGTTGAGTTTGTCCCACAAAGACCTAGGTGCTATGATGCCTACAAGGAAGACCACTTAATACCATTGTTACTCAAACTTATGCACCAACCACTAAAGCCAGTGATGATGAAACTGAAGAATGTTTAGTCTGAAATTGATCAAACATACAATCAAGACGTATTGATAATTCCTGGTGACGCAATGCAAAGGTCGGAAACAAAGATAAAGGATCAGTAGTGGGAAAACATGACCTTGGTGATAGTAACAATGCTGGAAATCACATGACTGAATTTGGTAAGACCAATGACTTCTTCATTGCAAATACCTTGTTTAAACAACATAAAAGGAGACTGACTATACACATGGACCTTACCAGAGGGAATGCACAGAAATCAAATTGACTACATCTGTGTAAAGAGACAGTGGAAAAGCTTATCATCAGTCAAAACAAGGCTAGGGGCCAACTACAGAACAGATCATCAATTGCTCATATGTTAAGTTTAGGATGAAACTGAAGAAAATTAAAACAAGTCCACGTGAGCCAAAATATGACCTTGACCAAGGCAGTGGTGGTTGTTATGTGCCGTGGAGTCGCTTCTGACTCACAGCGATCCTATATAGGGTTTCTGAGGCTTTAAATCTTTAAGGGAGTAGAAAGCCTCATCTCTCTCCCACAGACCAAAGATAGTTTCAAACTGCTGACCTTGAGATAAGCAACCTGCCTCGTAACCATTATGCTACCAGAGCTCCGTGACCTGAATTTAGAGATCAACTCAAGAACAGATTTGATGCATTAGACACTAATGACCGAAAACCAGAGGAGGTGTGGAATGGGATCAAGAACATCAGAAAGGAAGAAAGCAAAAGGTCATTAAAAAGACAAAACAGAAGGAAAAGACCAAATGTCAGAAGACTCTGAAACTTGCTCTCCAGCGTAAAGATGCTAAAGCAGATGGAAGAAATGAGGAAGTTAAAGAGCTGAACAGAAAATTGCAAATGGCAGCTTGAGAAGATAAAGTCAAGTATTATAAAGAAATGTGCAATGACCTGGAGTTAGAAAACCAAAGGGGAAGAACATGCTCAGCATTTCTCAAGCTGAAAGCACTTTAGAAAAAAAAAATAATAATCAAGCCTTGATTTGCAATACTGAAGCATTCTAGGGGCAGAGTATTGAATGATACAGAAAGCATCAAAAGAAGATGGCAAGGATACACAGAGTCACTGTACCAAAAAGAAATGGGTAATGTTAAACAGTTCCAAAAGATTTCATATGATCAAGAGCCATTGATACTGAAGCAAGAAGGCCAAGGTACACTGGAGGCATTGGCAAAGACAAGGGTCCTGGAACTGATGGAATACAAACTGAAATCTTTCAACAAATTTACATAGCACTACAGGCACACAAGGAGCTCTGGTACCTTGTTGTTGTTGTTGTTAAGTGCCATCGAGTCGGTTCCGACCCATAGCGACCCGTACAGGGTTTCTGAGGGTGTAAATCTTTACGGGAGTAGAAAGCCTCATCTTTCTCCTGTGGAGCGGCTGGTAGTTTCGAACCGCTGACCTTAAGGTTCGCAGCCCGATTCGTAACCACTACGCTACCAGAGTGGTTACAAAAGGAACTACTAACCTCAAGATCAGCCATTTGAAACTACCAGCTGTTCCGCACGAGAAAGATTTACAGCCTCAGAAACCATACACAGAGTCCCTCTGAGTCGGAACCGACTCCAAGGCACATAAGCACCATCTCCATAACCATAGGCACTCACTCAGCTCTGCCAAGAAATTTGGAAGACAACTCCCTGGCCAACTGATTGAAAGAGATCCCTATTTGTGCCCATTCCTAAGAGAGGTGACCCCCAAAAATTCAGAATTGATCAGAAAATATCATTTATGTTACATGCAAGTAAAATTTTGCTAAAGATAATTTAAAAACAGCTGTAACAGTACTTTGATAGGGAACTGCCAGAGATCAAGACAGATGCAGATGAGGACGTGGAACTAAGGCTATCACTGCTGACATCAGACAGATCTTGGCTGAAAGAAGAGAATGCCAAAAAGATATTTACCTCTGTTTTACTGACTACAGAAAGGCTTTCAGCTGTATGGGTCATGACAAACTATGGCCAATATTGTGGAGAACAAGTATTCCAGAACACTTAATCGTGCTTATGAAGAACCTGTACATAGACTAAGAGGCAGTGGATCAAACAGAACAGGAACCACTGAATGGTTTAAAATAGGCAAGGGATGCCCCAAGAGTTGTATCCTTTCACCAGGCTTCTTCGGTCTGTACGCTGAGCAAATGATCCAAGAAGGTGAATTCTATGAAAAATTATGTGGCATCGGAATTGGAGGAAGACTAATTAACACCCCACGATATGCAGATGATACAATATTGCTTGCTGGAAGTGAAGTAGATGTGAAATACACAGCCTTCGGCATGGATTGCATCTCAATGTACAGAAAACAAAAATCCTCACCACTGGACCAATAAAAAAAAACACATCAGGATAAATGGAGAAGACATTGGCTGGACCATGCTTGATAGAAGAATTGATGTGTTTGAGTTAGGTATTGGAGGAGAAGACTGAAAGTACCACAGACTGCCAGGAGAACAAAGAGATCTAGGTTGGAAGAAGTGCAGCCAGAGTGCTCCTCAGAAGCCAGAATGGCCAGACTTGGTCTCTCATACTTCAGACATATTATCAGGAGGGACCAGTGCCTGGAGGAGGAAATTCTGCTTGGTAATGTGAAGGGTTAGCGAAAATGCGGAAGACTCCCAATGAGAAGGCTTGAACAATGACAACAGCAATGGGCTTAATTATAACAAAAATTGTGAGGTTGGTGCAAGATCGGGCAATGTTTCGTCCTGTTGTACACGCTGAGTTGGAAGTGACTCGACAGCACCTAACAACAACAACAGGGTGTCCTAGCATATCACAGTAATCATCATGCTTTCCCAGGCAGGGCTCTGGAATCAGGTAGCAGTGGTCATGAACTAGCCATACAGGCGGGACCATGTCTTTTAGAGGTTCACTGTCACCATTATTACTGTGTACTTACTTCCCTACTGTGGTCAGCTATGAAGGAAAGCAAGACACCAGCTCAGAAGGAAAAGAAAAAAAATAGGAGTATATTTCATCTAATTTCAAGGGTCTCTCTTTTATGAAGATGAATTTTATGGACAAATAATGAAGAACCTGAGGCTCTACGGCAGACACTATAGATGAAAACTGCTGGTTATTTTCAGGCCCCAACATCCCCTGCACAGAACAAGTCCTGTACTGAAATGCTACTGTTGTTGTTGTTAAATGCCTTCGAGTTGGTTCTGAATCACAGTGACCCTGTATAGGATTTCCGAGGAGTGGCTGGTAAGTTTGAACCGCCGACCTTGAGGTTGAAACCAACCCTATGATGGAGGGCTTATCCTGAAGGGCCACACCAGGACTCCCCATGATGCTAATGTTTCGAATGCATACGTTGATGAGAAAAGGACTGAGACGGCAGGGATGGCTGTGTCTGGTGTTTCAAGACCCTTGGCTCTGCCCTATCAGAGAAGCTCACTGAAGAGCAAGGTAAGAAATGCAATCAGCAGGCTATGCTGTAGCTAAAGCCAGAGTTGAGAACAGAGCAAAACCTTCACACCGGGAGCAACAATTCCAGCCAATTAAGCTAAGGCGATGAAGGGCTGTGAAGACAGCCAGTGAGGACCAGCTTGAACAGAAGGTCCATTATTTTAAGGAGAAAACAACGTGTGAAATGCAGACATGAGAATGTCCTTCACTCTTGGCAGGTGTCCCCCTCTAGTGCAGGGATTTGAATCAAGCATTTCAGAGGCCAAGTGTCAATGCATTTTACATGCTGTTGTCAGAAAGAAGACAGTAGCATAGTGCATTTACACAAATACCTGGGATGGGGAGAGGAGGGAATGGTTGGCCAACAAACATACAAGGTGAGTCTCCATGGTAATTTACCAGGAAGCCTCAAGACCCACCACTTGAAGATGGACCCTGGATCACTTTTTCCAGAGTTTTAAGTAGCATCAGTGGAATGTCACATGTCATTAGCAGGTGACGTTGCCCCCTCCCTTCTCAGTGGAAATTTGTGCGTCTCTGACGTTCAGCGGGTTTCAGTGAAGTTTCCAGACTAAGAAGAAAGATCTGGTAATCTGCTTCTAAAACTCAGCCGGTGACAGTCATAACAGTCCTGTGTGTAAGGGGTCCGGTGACAGTCACAACAGTCCTGTATGTAGGGGGTCGCTGTGAGTCGGGGATCAAGTCCATTCCAACCGCATTAGAGCCTGTACACATCACCTGTACACAGACAGGGCCCCGGTTCATCACAGGCATCTCAGCAAGCTGATGAAGGAAACAAGTGTTTTCATAATTTCATCAGTTCTTAGTATGTTGTAGCCCCACCTCTGGGGAGACTGAGGCCTCCAAGCTCTCTGTTAAGTGTGTGAACCATTTGCATCATTCAGGTCGGACTCCTGTTGAAGTCACAGAAACCCCTGCAGGACCACACCACCCCGGAGATGCCTGCGGCCCCCCAGGTCAGGAGGAGAGGACAATCAACCTGGTGCATTTGCCTGTGCACACAACCACCCTGAATGGGTATTTGGAACCTGAACACGATTTCTTCAGTGACACTGGGTGGAGCGGGATGTTGGCCCTGATAAAACACCGGCTCCCATCCTCACCACCGTCATGAAGCAGAAACAGCTTCCTGTGAGCTAGGCAGCAATAGCTGGAGCTGGACTGAGCTGTCCAGAGCGAAGGGGGCTGTGGGAACAAGAGGCTCCTCAGAAGGTTCGAGGGTGAGAGAGGCAGGGGGCTGAGGGAAGGACAGGATCCTCAGACAGTTCAAGGGTGAGTTTAGGTACTGCTCACCCACCTGTGTAGACTGTCGTTGTTATTAACTGCCATCAAGTCAGTTCTGACTCATAGCAACCCCCTATAGGGTTTCCAAGGAGCGGCTGGTGGGTTTGAACTGTCAACCTTTCAGTTAGCAGTCTAATGCTTAACCAGAAGCCACACCAGAACTTCTATGCTTGTTCAAAACCAGTCAGAAAAGTAGGTACCCCCATTTCCTGCAAAGTTCCTTTCAGCATTTTGATGAGGAGGGAAAACAGAAGCCTTAAGTCTGCCTCTCTGCCTTCCTTTTTAAAGACAATAATCATGAAATCAGCATAAGTAGTTAAGTCTGGGGGAAGGTAAGAGGTTGTGGGAGAATCACAATAGTATTGAGAAGCTGTCATTCCTGGATGAAGGAGCCCGAGTGGTGCTGCGGGTTAAGTGTCCAGCTGCAAAGCAGAAGATGGGCGGTTCAAACCCAGCAGTTCCTCCCATAAAGATTTCCAGCCTTGGTCCTGTAAGGTCACTCTGAATTGGAATGACCTCACTAACAGTCAGCTTGGTTTCTGGGGGTTTAGTTCTTATGTCAGAAGGTGGGCTTACAGGTGCCTGTTTCCTCATTATGCTTCATAACTTTTACAAACAATATCAAGTAATTTATAATCAGAATCTCTCATCATCGGCCTCTTCCTGAGTGGAAGCCACTGACGAGTTCATGCACTGCCAACTCCTGACACGAATTGTCTGCAAAGCTCTCCAGTGTCCGGTGCTGTCCTCTTAAATTAGGGCCAGGAGGCGGCCACCAAGTCTCTTAATTACCTAGCAGCAACGTGTTGTAATCAGATGATTTCAACAGATAGTTTTATTAACTGAACAGTGAAGGGTATTTCATTAAAGTCTACTAGGAATCCTGAGGAGTCCAACTGTGGCACTGTGGGTTAATGCGCTAGACTTCAAAGTTGCTTTGAACTGCAAGGTCGGCGGTTCAAGCTCACCAGCTGCTCCTCGGAAACCCTATACAGGGTCACCATGAGTTGGAATGGACTAAATGGCACTTAACAAGGACTCCTGGTGTGGCATTATGGGATCAGCACTGGACTGCAAACCACAAGGTCGGCAGTTCAAACCTACCAGCAGCTCTTTGGAAACCCTATACATGGTTGCTATGAGTTGGAACAAACTAGATGGCACTTAACAACAACAAGAGGAGTCCTGGTGTGACACTGTGGGATAAAACACTGGACCACAAGGTCAGTTTGAACCACAAGGGCAGTGGTTCAAAGCCACTAGCCACTCCTCAGAAACACTGTACAGGGTCACTATGAGTTGGAACCGATTTGATAGCACTTAACTACAACAAGGATAATACGGTGCAGATGGATAAGCACTGAACTGCTAAACTACAAGGTCAATGGTTCAAAGCCACCAGCCACTCCTCAGAAACCCTGTAACAGTGTCACTATGAGTCCGAACTGACTCAACGACACTTATCAGCAACAACAGAAGAAAAACCACAGCAACATACACAATAGAAGATTGCTGATAATTCGGCATCTGTCTAAAGAGAGTGACCCTCATTTGTACAACAATATGATGTTGTTAAGTTGTTAAGCCATCAAGTAGTTCTAAAGCTGGTAGATTTGAACCACCAACCTTGTGGTTAACAGTCCAGTGCTTATCTTACAGCGCCACACCAGGAGTCCACAACAATGATAGAGCTCCTACTATATTAATGAAACAATCCAAAACAAAAACAGGAGCTACTGAGTCAACTCGGACTCACGGCTGTGTGCCACAGGATTTTGATGGCTGATTTCATGTAAGTTGGTCACCAGGCATTTCTTCTGAGGTACCTCTGCATGGACATGAACCGCCAACCTTCCCATGAGCAGTGAATGCATTCATTACTTGCACCACTCAGCGACTCATATGTTGTTGTTGTTGTTACATTCCAAAGGCATCTAAGCTTGCCTTCCACTCACCACATTGGTCTACTGGTGAGTGGAAGAGGGGGAAAGGCAGTAATAAAGAAATGGGCTGAGTTCGACCACAGTCCATAGACTCCCACTGACCTGGAGATAAGAGAGAGAAGAGGAAGGGCTGGTTGGTCCAAAGTGTGGTGAGATCTGAGGACATTTGAGCCCATGGACAAGGAGATAGCCACAGAGGGCTAGAGCTGAGAGTGAAGCAGCCAGCTGATAGGAAGTGAGGGGAGATGCACAAGAACACTCAAACTTGTAGATCATATCCATTTGACCTAGCCTTGATGGCTTGATAATCAGAACTTGACTAGAGGAAGATTAAAAAAACAAAAATTTTTTTTGATAAAGGAAACAAGGGTAAATTGCTACAATTTGATGAACCTGACCTATACTCAAGGATGTTGTTGTTGTCATGTGCCGTGGAGTTGGTTCCAACTCATAGCAACCCTGTACAGGGTTTCCAAGGCTGTAAATCTTTATGGGAGCAGAAAGTCTCATCTTTCTCCTGCAGAACAGCTGGTGGTTTTGAACTGCTGACCTTGTGGTTCACAGCCCGATTCATAACCACTATGCTACCAGAGTAGCTCAAAATGCCAACAGAGACGGAAGGAGTTTTCACATCAAATATCAATCCTATCCCCTCTGTATTCAGGGTAGATAGGGAAGGGCAATTTAGATATTGGCTACCTAAAATGAGGGGACGATAAAGGTACAAAGTGACTGGTTTACAAGTTTTCAGATGGAAGTTTAGTTTTAAGATTGTGGGGGGGGAGATAGGGTCTCCACTGAATAGTTTTCATCTTGTCTAGAAGGGTCTGTTAAAAGAGATGGGGATACGATGCTTATGATTCAATAGTGAGAAATAGTTATCATGACTAATTACGACTGTCACAATTGTAAAGGTAGAAATTTTGTAACAAAAATGGGGAGCAGTTAATCTCACAGTCCAGAAATAGAGGACCCTAGGACCATCAAGGGAGAAGAGCATGAGTGGAATGTGGGACCTTATCCAGAGAAGCAGCCACACCAGAGATGGAGGCAGAGATGAGAACATGGAGAGAGGGAGTAGCTGAGGACTCTAGGTTCATGGGAAGGGAGGGACTGAGAGCCGGCGGCCAGGAGGCAGGCTTGCAGAATGTCCCTTTGGTGGTTTAAATTATTACATATGCCTGAGTATTTTG
>NW_006408635.1:6566085-6597277 GCF_000296735.1 Chrysochloris asiatica | reverse complement strand
GTATATGATTTGTTGAATGTAAAACTGATGATCTGCCCTGTAAACTTTCACTCAATTCACAAGAAAAACTTTAAAAAAAAAAAAAAAAAAAAAAAGAGCCCTGTTGTGGCGCTGTAGGATAAGCACTTGACTGGTAATTGTAAGGTCGGCAGTTCAAACCTACCAGATGCTCTCAGAAACCTTTTTAAGGGGTCAGTATGAATTGGAACCAAGTCAATGGCATGTAACAATATGAATAAATGACAAAATCCCTTGAAAGAAAAGACTGTGTCAAAATTTAGTAAATGTGTAAGTCAGCACTAGATCTGAGTGGGTTTCATATCCCACAGGCCAGAAGCCCAGAAACAGTGCCAATAATGGATTCCAAATGTATCCTCACTATGTCTCTCAGCCAGTACATGCTGCATGAATGCTTTATTATTATTATTATTACTTTAATGACAAGGATAAGTTTAAAAGAAAAAACAATTATATTTACTGAAAAATTAAAAAAACAAAAAATACTCCATTATCACACCAAAACCCATTGCCTTCAAGTCAATTCGGACTCCGAACGACCCTACAGGACAAAGCAGAAATTCTCTTCAGGGTTTCCAGACTGTAAATCTTTTAAAGAATCAGACTATCTCATCTTTCTCAAGTGAAGCAGCTGGTGGTGGGTTTGAACCGCCAACCTTGTGGTTAGCAGCCCAAGACGTAACCCACAGCACCAATATACCAGGGCTCCTTTTCCTCAATACAGATCAAAGAAAATAAAATGAAGACTGTGTTACTGTGGATTCATGGGAACATGGAGAAATCAGTAGTGAATGAAACTCTTGAGGCCCAGACTCTCAGAAGCACCAATTATCTTGTTATCTTTGCTTTTCAAAGCACAGTAGCCACAGGACACTGGTTTTATTCAGAAAAGAGAAACAAAGGCCACAAGGTCCACCCCACACCACTGTCTCCCCAGGGGGTGCTGTCTGGGACTTGTGCCTGGTTCCAGATAGCTGGGGACCTCCCAAAGTCCCTGCAAGGAAGGCTGCCTGTGTCTGTCACCAGGAGCCTGTCTTCTGTCCTCAGTGAAGGAAGGGTTCTGCTTCTTCAGTCTCCTTGCACAGCCCAGGTGCCAGCTCCTGGCAGATACCACTCCCCAAGCAATAGCAAGGGAAGAAGAGCCCTTATGTTGCGGTTGTGAAGTGTTGTTGAGTTGGTTCCAATTCAAAGCGGTTCTGTATAGGGTTTCCTAGAAGCAGCTGGTGGGTTTGAACCTCTAGCCTTGGCATTCAAACTGACCTTGCAGTCCAGTGCTTTATCCTACAGCAGCACACAAGGACTTCCTTCTAGATGGAGTAAAAACAAGTCACTTGGTGTACTAACTTCCTAAGTCTGCCATACTGAAGAACCACAGTCCCAGAAACCAACCCACCAACCTCACTGCCATCAAGTCGATTCCAATGCCTAGTAACTCTATAAGACAGACTAGAATTGTTATTTCTGAGACAGTAAACATTTACAGGAACAGACAGCCTCATCTTTCTCCTATGGAATAGTTGATGGGTTTGAACCATCAACTTGGGTTAGAGTGCTTAACCCACAGCAACACCAGGACTTCTTTCTTGGAGTCTCAGTCAGAAACCAAACTTCCTGCCATGGGATAGATTCTGACTCATGAAGAGCCTACACAGAGGGTTCCGAGACTGAACATCTTCATGGAAACAAGCAATCTCATCTTACTCTGTAGGAGGGGGCTGGCGAGTGCAAACCGCTGACACTCTGGTCAGAAGTCCGAATCGGCGTGTCCGCAGGGCCATGCCCTCTCCAGGACCCCAGAGAACTGTCCTTCTCTCCCATCTCCTGGTGGCCCCAGGTGTTTCTTGGCTAACTGCAATGTCACGTGGCTCTTTCTTCTGTTTATCTTCTCCAGTGTGACCTCGTATTTACTGATTACACCTGCAAACACGCTATTTCAAACAAGGTCACGTTCATAGGTTCAACGTATCTTCTTTTTGCGGGAGGTATGCAATTCAATCCATTTGTTGTTGTTAGGTGTTGCCAAGTCAGTTCCAACTCAGAGACGTCATGCACAGCAGAAGGAAACACTGCCTGGTCCTCGGTCAGCCTCACAGCTGTTGTTATACTGGACCTGTTACTGCAGCCACTGTGTCAGTCCATCCATGTCACTGAGGGTCTTTCTCTTTTCCACTGACCTTCCACTGTACCATGCGTGCCCTCCTCCTCCAGGGACTGGTCCTTCCTGACAACATGGCCGAAGTACGTGAGATAAAGCTTCCCCATCCTCACTTCTGAGGAAGACTCTGGCTGGACCTCTCCCCAGACAGATCTGTTCATTCTTCTGGTAGTCCCCGGTACTTTCAATATTCTCTGCTGACACTGTAATTTAAAGGCAGAGATTCTTCTTCTGTAACACACGGTAGATGTGGATTCTGGTTTAACAGCACTGCACGAAAATGGAGTCTTCTCAGCCTACTGGTGTATAACTCTTGGGAGCTATTTGTCAGGCCGAGTACACAACCTACATAACACATGCATTACTACTTGTAGGCGCATCCTGGCCCCACATCGGGTCTGGGTCTCCACCTAGGCTAAGAGGCCAGAAGACTCAGGGAACATGTCTCTACCCAGCTGTTGGACCCTTCTGCAGACCACGGGAAGGTAGCTCCTCCCTCGTGCCAGCCCCAGCCACCAGTATTGCCACCTGCAGACAGGAGTAACTAAGACAGCAGCCCCCTTCTCTGAGGCAGTGTGAGCAGGGTCCCCAGGTGGAGCCTAGACCCCTGCAAGAAGCCACATGTGTTCTCAGAACAGAGAGATGGTAGCAAACCTGTCGGAGTTTCCACCAGCAACAGATCCATACCGCACACACAGCATTCTAGTAGGTCTTTAGGACAAAGGACGAGGTTCTCACACTTCCTGCCACCATCAGCTCACCTGGATCTGGCTAGAAAAGGCTAGCAGCCCAGGTGTGGAGGGGCATTTTCAAAGGCAGAGATGATTAAACTTTTGATTCATCCCCTCTTTTCCTGCCTCCACAGCATCTTTTCTCCCTGGATGTTTTATAACCACTGTGCTCAGCAAAACAGGTTTAGTTTTCTTCACAAAGACAGCCATTCTCCCAGCTATTTCCAGCCCTCAAACTCTTAATTTCAGAGAGCTCCCTCCTGTGATAATTTCTTTCCTCTCAAAGAAGATGGCATTAACTGATACAGAAGCGCTTGTGAACAGATGCTGGGATTTCTGTGTGAAGACCAGTTGTGTCATGTAAACTTTGCTGGCTGGGGGCCCTGGCAAGTGTGTGTAAGTGTGCGTGTGCGTGTGTGTGTGTCTTGGAGGTATCTCCGTTTCTTGTTAAGTGCCGTCAAGTTGGTTCCAACCCATAGCAACCCTGAACTGGGTTTCTGAGGCTGTAAATCTTTACGGGAGCAGAAAGCCTCGTCTTTCTCCCGTGGAGTAGCTGATAGTTTCGAACTGCTGACCTTGTGGTTTGCAGCCCGATTCGTAACCACTACGCTACCAGAGCTCCTTATCTCCATTTCTTAGTATTGCTGTAACACAAATACCACAAGTATGTGGTTTTTGTTGTTGGTGTTGTTATTAAGTGCCGTCAAGTCAGTTCCGACCCATAGTGACCCTGCACAGGGTTTCCAAGGTGTGAGTGATGGGCTTGAACCACCAACCTTAGGGAACAGAAATCGATTCTCTCTCATAGTTGAGTCTGGAAGTCTGAATTCAGGAGGCCAGTATAGAGGGAGGCTCTCTCTCTGTCTCTGTCACTCTCTTTGTCTATCTGTCGGCTCTGAGGAAAGGTCCTCATTTCGTTCAGCTTCTTGTCCTCAGCATCAGTCTTTCTTCCTTTGTTTGTGCTTCCTCACTTCTCAGTGAGGAAGTGGTGCAGTGGATTAAGCATTCGGATGCTAATCAAAAGGCTGGAGGTTCGAATTTATCAGCCGCTCCGAGGGAGATGAGAAGGCAGTCTGCTGCTTCCGGTAAGGTTTGTCACCTAAGAAAGCTAGGGAGCAGTTCTACTCTGCACTAGAGTCAGAACTGACTTGACAGCAGGGGGGCTGGGGGATTTCTCTAGGTCTAATCTGCACTTAACAACAACAACAACAACAACAAAATCTGCCCCTTTAAGGCGCTCTGGCAGCGTAGTGGTTACGAATCAGGCTGCGAACCGCAAGGTCAGCAGTTCAAAACTACCAGCTGTTCCGTGGGAGAAAGATTAGGCTTTCTGTTCCCATAAAGATTTCCAGCCTCGGAAACCCTGTACAGGGTCGCTATGAGTCGGAACCGACTCCATGGCACACGACAACAACAATCTACCCCTTTTGGGAGTACTGGTGTGGCGCTGTGGGTTAATGCACTAGACTGCAAAGTCAGTTTGAACTGCAAGGTTGGTGTTTCAAGCTCGCTAGTCGCTCCTTGGGAACCTTCTACAGGGTCGCTATGGGTCAGGACTGACTGGACAGCACTTAACAACAACATCAACAATCTGCCCCTTCTAGATCTCAAAAGTTATTTGCTTAAAAAGTACAGCCTATACTGCTAAGTCCTGGGGTGGCGCTGCGGGTTAATGTGCCAGACTGCAAAGCCGTTTGAACTGCAAGGTCGGCAGTTCAAGCTCACCAGCTGTTCCTCGGAAACTCTATATACAGGGTTGCTATGGGTCACAACAACAAATACTGATAAGGCCTATTAACACAGCAAAGGAAACCCCATTCCCAGGTAGGATTATATCCCCAGGGTCAGGATTTACCACACATGTGTTGCATTTGTGAGACCACATCAGACCCATGGAGGAAGACTGAGGGACAGGGACAGGGACAGACACCAACCTGCCCTAAGGACAGACTGTCTCAGCCCATTAGATCCAAGCGAGAGCCTATGGCACCTCCGGACTGACTGATGTCGGAGATGTCTATTTTTCCCTCCCTGTCTCTTGCTGAATGGAACGATGCTAACTACCCAGAAGTCACTGCTCCTAAAGCAGCCCCTCTGAGGAAGGACTCAAAAAATAGCCAATTTCTCCTGTTTTCTTTCATTTCACAATTTTCTCAGGTCCTGGGGGAAATGTGTGGTCCTAGGGACGGTTATTAGTTTCATGGGCCACAGTTCTTTAACTGCCTCTGATTAGATTTCCTGCCCCTAGAAGCTTGTTCGCAGGAAAACACCCCCTAGAAAGACGCTTACAAGATACGAGAGTCAGGATCTCAAATCGGTGAGGCTGCTGCTTGCATTCATAGTGGTCACATAAGCACACTCGCTCCAAAGTGGGACAACATGTTGTTGTGAAGTACCATCGAGTTGTTTCTGAATCATAGCAGCTGTGTATGATGTTTCCGAGAGAGACTTTGAATCACCAGCCTTGCTGATGGTTATCCTACAGTGCCACACCAGGACTCCCAGGACAAGTTAGGTTGGACCTAAAATCACCATAATCTAAAAATGCATGGCACAATGGGAGAACCAAACAAGGCTGTGCTTACCCTAAACAAAACCATGTCTCTTCTGCTCACTGACCCAGTCCTTGCTGTTGTTCTTATTATGTGCCGTGGAGTTGGTTCCGACCCATAGTGACCCTGTACAGGGTTTCCAAGGCTGTAAGTCTTTACGGGAGCAGAAAGCCTCATCTTTCTCCCGCGGAACAGCTGGTAGTTTCGAACTGCTGACCTTGAGGTTAGCAGCCCAAGTTGTAACCACTACACTACCAGAGCTCCTTAATCATTAACGAGCAATCATTAAAATGTAAACTACATGCTACTGTTTAATATAGCCTCAAAGATGGTGAGACTCTGTCTCTTGTACTTTGGACATGTTGTCAAGAGAGACCAGTTCCTGGAGAAGGACGTCATACTTGGTAAAGTGGAGGACCAATGAAAAAGGAAAATCCCCAATGAGATGGCTCAAGACGGTGGCAGCAGCAATGGATTCCAACATAACAACAAGTATGAGGCTAGTGTGGGACTAGACAGGGTCACTGTGAGTCAGAACCAATTCAACAGCACCTAACGACGACTTTTTAATATGTCAGGCAGGCAGATTAAAGACGACTGCATGCACTTTGTTACTGCTCACACTGAAGTAAACTCTAGTTGCCCTCGCTTTGAACGTAGACCGCTATTTGTGACTTGCTTGACCAACAGGCTATGGGCGAAGTGGTGTTCTAGGATACCATTATTTATGGCTAGCTCACGAGAAACCTAGAAGCGTCTGCCTTGGTGGCTGGGAAGATTCATTCTGAAGTTCACCCAAGACCCCCATGACATCTAAAGTTGGCCACACGAAGGGGCCACAAAGAAAGCAACTCCAGCTGTCCAAATCACCTCAATAGAAAACTGAAACATGTGAGAGCAGAAGCCATGGTCTCAAAGCCTATTCAAGGCTTCAGAAGACAAGCCAGTATCAAACTGCAACTGCATGGAAGAGCCCAACCAAGACTCACCCAGCTGCACACAGTCAAGTCCAGGAACCACGAGATGGTACCAGTTCTGGGTACAGTCCTGGAGTGTGCTGTGGGGTAAAGCGCTGGAATGAACCACAAGGTTGGTTTGAAGAACAAGGTTGGAGGTTCAAATTCACCAGGTGCTCCTTGGAAAGCCTATATAGGGTCATTATGAGTTGGAAACGACTCAAAGGCACTTAACAACAACAACAACAACAACAAAGTTCTGGGTCTGGCACCATAGGATATGTGCTGGACTTTGAACCACAAGATCAGTGGTTCAAACTCACCAGCTGCTACTTAGAAACCCTATAGAGGATCACTATGAGTCAGAACCAACTCGATAGCACTTAACAACAACAATAAAAAGTTCAGGAGTGGTTGCTATTGTTGTTGTTAAGTGCCATCGAGTAGGCTCCGACTCAAAGCAACCTTACAGAGGGTTTCTAAGGAGCAGCTTGTGAGCTTGAACCACTGACCTTGTGGTTCAAATCGACTTGCAGTCCAGCACATTAACCCACAGCACCACACCAGGGCTCCAGGGGTGGTTGTTACACAAATAAATAATTGGAATAAGCCTAAAAAGAGAATGCAGTTATTTTTCATAAATTATCATTTGCAGTAAAAAAATAAGAGATGTGGACAAACATATTCACCCTTTATACCAGCCGCTCCTCCGACGCAACAGCACTTAACAACAAACAAAATAAATCTACTTCATAGGTTATGTTGTTGTTATGTGCCATCAAGTTGTTTCCGACCCATAGTGACCCTGTGTAGGGTTTTTGAGGAGCAACTGGTGAGCTTGAACTGCTGACCTCGCAGTTCAAATGGCTTTGCAGTCTGGCGCATTAACCCACAGCACTACATAATAAGGTATAATTTCAAGAAAAAATGTCATCATTCAATCAGTCAATATTTTTTGAACATCTGCTACATGCAAAACGAAGAAACTGAATATTAAATCAGAAGAACAATTTGGTGCATCCTTGACTGAAAGAATTATAAAACAGATTTAGATCGAGGCGCAGAAAAGAATACCAACATGAAGGTTCTCAAAGTCCTAAGGTGAAAGCAAAGATTCAGCATGTAGTACGGACAGCTATGAATATGCCTGTGTTAACAGATACATGAATATTCCAGGCTGTGTCCTTTGCAGTGCAGGGAACAATTCTAATTCGTCTCTAGAAACCTCAGAGTAGAGCTTCCAACATATATTTGTGGCTATAACAGTAAAATAGTTAATCATGGACTAAAATTCTATTACGGTTTTTACATTTTTTTTTTCAAGGTTTAACATCAGTGTTCTTTCTTAGATCTTCCTAATAAAGTGAGTGTCTGTGTGTGTGGGGGTGGGGGTGGGCGTAGGGGCAGGTGGGGACAATGATTTTACACTTCAGACCACATTCACTCAAGTAACCCTTTGAACTTAGAAGGACCTTCTTTTAGGGGAATATTGCGATTGAGACACTAGATTATTTTCCTTCGGGAAGATTCTCTATGATTAATAATTGTTAACGCTTTTGGCAAGTAAGAAGCTGAGAAGGGGTGGGGGTAGAATTTGGTAAAACACTGTGTAGAGAGGGCTTGGGAGCAGTGTCTGTCCCCCTCTGACTTCACAAGGGGGAAAGAAACTCAAAGCTACCATCAGTCCACGACCGACTGCTATGAGGCAGTGGTCAAACATTTCTCCATCTCTAAGCTTCCTTACCAACTGTGACAGAAACCAGAACCGTCTCTATTTCTCAGCTGGGTTTGAAAACTCATTGCAGTGGCCACACAGAACTCACAGACCAGACTCACAATTATGGGATTATTGGGGAAGTGAACAGATTACAATTCAGACTCCGAAATGCTCAAGACACAGTTCTCTGGGCAGGACAGCCTCTTCCCAGCCAGGCCTAAAGGCAGGTCCTCTCTGGTCTTTGGCCACTCAGCCTCTGCCCTGCTTGGGCAAGGTCATCTAGTTCTCTGAGGGCTCTAACTAAATGCCCAAAGAGCATTCAGATCCACTGTAAGCTTCAGTCCCAAGGCTCTCGTTCTGTGGGTGGGCAAACATAACGCCTTAATTCCAACGTAGCTGCAGGGGAGCCTCCTGCCAGAAGGGACTCGTGAGCTGGGAAGCCCAGTGTTTGGCCAGCTGCTCTTGGTACTGCTACTATTCCTGTGGTATCACAGCTGTTTTCTGGCCCAAGGAGGGATTCCAGGGGCCAAAGGAGACACTCCGCTACGGGCTCTGCTTTCTTGTTGGTAGTGAGAATCTCCATCCCTGCTGCTGAAATGACTCATTTTATACCCAGCAGGATTGCAAAACTGACCAATCCCCTCACTAGATTTCCAAGTTTTTACTATCATAATTAAGGAGCTCTGGTACCGTAGTGGTTAGGAGTCGGGCTGCCAACCTCAAGATCAGCAGTTGGAAACTACCAACTGTTCTGTGGGAGAAACATGAGGCTTTCTGCTCCTGTAAAGATGTACAGCCTTGGAAACCCTGTACAAGGTCGCTATGAGTCAGAACCTACTCCATGGCACACCACCACCAACACCACCATCATAATTAGGCCTGTAAACAATCACCCCAACTAAATCACAGAATCCTTTCAGCATCTTCCTCCACCTTCTCTCATTCGGATAGATCCATCAGAAAAAAAGTCATTTGATGGGAGTTGCAAAGATTATGTATGGGTAGAAGAGCTATCTTCAATAACTCAGTGTGCTGCACGCTGCTGCTACTGACATATAAATGAGTAAGACGAAGGATATGGGCTCAAGAAACAATTTTCACTTGTGAACATTCCTCCCTATGCCACAGGCCAAACACCAAGGATACAACAGAAAGAATAACTGGCATTTTCCACTCCCTCACGTTCTCAGATCTTCCGTTTCCAAGGTTGTAAGTCTTTCAAGGTACAGACTGCCACATCTTCTTCCAGTGGAGTGGCTACTGGGTTTGAACAACTGACCTTTCAGTTAGCAGGCAAGCACTTAATGGCAAAGCCACCAGGACTCTCTCTATAAAAATATACCAAAATCAAACCCACTGACAGAGAGCCCAGTCCAAGTCATAGAGGGTTTCTGAGATTGTCAATCTTTACGGTGCACATAGCCTCACCTTTCTCGGGCAGAACTGCTGCTGGGTCTGAACCACTGACCTTGTGGTTAGCAGTCCAGTGCTTACCCTACAGCACCACCAAGGTTCCTTATAAATACGCCTACACACGGTATATTGGTAATAGATCGACTTGGACTCGGCTGCCATGAGAATTCCACTGGAAAAGGAACTGCTATCTACTTGCCATTATCTTCATGGGATTTCAGGAAGTTCCATTCATAATGAAATGGGACCATTTCCTTCTCAATGATTCTGTGTAACATGTAGTTAAGCAATCAAACAGCACCAGCTGAATCTGCACTGTGAGCGAGAACACCGAGCGGACAGTCCATTCATGCTGGGTGGCTCTGCTCAAAGCTGCAGCAAGTCCAAGCCACTGAAGAGGTCCTGGGGGACAGAAGGGAGCACCCCCTCATCCCATTCAGGGCTGGCGTGCTCTGTGCCAGATACATTAATCAGCATCTCGTCTTCTTTCTCTACTTCCAGAGGAGCTGGTTCAGAGCGTAGACCTCTGGGGGAAGATTTATAAACACTTTAATTCTTGTTTAGCAAAGCACCGCAAGGATATACTTAATCCTCCAGAGAAGTCGCCAAGAAATCTTCAGATGCCAGGGAATAAGAACTGTCTTTTCCTTGCCATAAAAGAGCTAGACATTTAAAGAAAGTCTTGGGAAAGCTCATCTTGTCAATAAAAACTATGAACCCAGGATCACATTGCTCTTACACCTGATGTGGGTGCAAATACCCCAAAACAACGAAGAAAAGGAAAAACTCAATCTTCCTGTACGTGAACATACTATAAGTATACAGTTTTGAGGCCAATTTCTGTTTAAATTCTCAAGGCATCCACACCTAACGGTCACCATGTGGGTGCCTGAGGTGACCACCTGTAGGAAACATGTGAGGAAGGGTGTGGAGGGAAAGCAGGGCTATGAAGAAGACCACCTCAACTGGAGGTTGTTGTGACGTGCCATCGAGTCAGTTCCAACTCACAGAGACCCTGTTTCCAAGGAATGGCTGCTGAGTTTGAACCGCCGAACTTGTGGTTCAACCCGACATCAGGACTCCAAACAGGAAGAGCTAAGTATATATTAAAGAATGAAAATCCATTGCTGTCAAGCTGAATTCCAATTCATAGGGAGCCTACACCCTCTAGACAGTGGAACTGCCCTACACCGTTTCCAAGACTGTGACCCTTTACAGGATCAGAATGTTACAGCGTTCTCTTGAGGAGCAGCTGGCGGATTCGAACCACCGACTTTTGGTTAGCAGCTGAGCACTCAAACATTGCATTACCAGGGCTCTTAACTGCAATATGGTGGGAGAAAATTGCTGACACTCGTGGTTCTAGAGATTGAACAGGTACCAGCTGGAAAGAAGCTGAGTAAAGTCACGGGTCTGCGGTGACTTGTAACAATGCCCACCCAGAAAGCCTCCTTTGGTGCCCAGTGGCATCGCTACTGAGTTTCAGGGAGTGGAGACCCTACTAGGTGACACTGTCCGAGGGGTGACACCAGAATGACTGTTGGTAACATTACTGCACAGTGTGTTTCATCAGGAATTTATTTTATATAATAATACCCCTGGAGGCAGTTCTAACAACAAAAATCTTTTTCATAAGTCTGGTGGTGGTAGTATACTGTGGAGTGGGTTTTAACTCACAGAGACCCTGCAGATACGGTTTCTGAAGCTGTAAGTCTTTATGGGAGCAGAAAGCCTCATCTTTCTCTTGCATTAACAGCTGGTAGTTTCAAACTGCTGATCTTGAGGTTAGCAGTCCAACTCGTAACCACTACGGTACCAGAGTTGTTGGTAGGCAGTTGTAACTGCAGAACTGTTGTGCACAGTTCTAACAACAAAAATCTTTTTCATACATCTACTTGGCATATAATGATGCTGTTGTTGTTGTTAGGTGCCATAAAGTTTATTCCGACTCATAGCAACCTAATGCATAACAGAACAAAACACGGCCCAGTCCTGCGTCATCCTCACAACCGTTTAGCCTGAGCCCATTGCTAGGAGCTCTGGTAGCGAAATGGTTACGAATCGGGCTGCTAACCTCAAGGTCAGCAGTTTGAAACTACTGCTTTTCCACGGGAGAAAGATGAAGCTTTCTGCTCCTGTAAAGATTTGCAGCCTCAGAAACCCTGTACAGGGTCACTATGAGTCGGAACCGACTCCACAGCACGTAACAATTGCTGCTGGCACTGTGTCAATCCACCTAATCGGGGGTCTTTCTCTTTTTTACTGACCCTCCACTTTACCAAGCTTGATATCCTTCTCCAGGAACTGGTCCCTCCTGATAATATGTCTGAAGTATGAGAGATGAAGTCTTACCATCCTTGCTTCCACGGAGCATTCTAGTTGTACTTCTTCAAACACATATTGGCTTGTTCTTCTAACAGTTCCTGGTACTTTTAATACTATTCTCCAACATCACAGCGCAAATGCACTAATTCTTCCATGGTATTCCGTATTCACTGTCAAACTTTCACATGTATATGAGGCTATTGAAAATACTGTTGTTTGGGATCAGCGCCCTTAGTCCTCAAACTCGGTTCTTTGCTCTTAAACACCTTAAAGAGGTCTTCTACTGTAGATTTGCCTACTACAATACATTGTTTGATTTCTTGACTGCTGCTTCCATGAGTATTGATGGTAGATCCAAGTAAAATGAAATCTTTGATAACTTCAATCTTTTCTCCATTTATCATGATGTTATTTATTGGTCCAGTGGTGAGTATTTTTGCTTTCTTTATGCTGAGATGCCATCCATACTGAAGGCTGTGGTCTTTGATCTTCATCAGTATTTTGAAGTCCTCTTGACTTTCAGCAAGCAAGTCTGTATCATCTGCATATCACAGGTTGTTAATGAGTCTTCCTCCAACCCTGATTCCTCATATACTCCAATTTCTTATATTATGTGTCCAGCATACAGATTGAATAACGATATGCTTACAAGGCTCAAACCCTAAGCTAATTGACTTTTTGAACCTTGTAATGTGGATTCCCGGTGTGGTGATATAGGTTAAGCGCTGGCCTGTTTAAAGCAAGGTGGGTGGTTTAAACACTCCAGCTGCTTCCCGAGAACTGTATACAGGGCAGCTGTAAGTTGGAACCGCTCAATGGCACATAAGAGCACCAGTGCTGAGGTCAGAGCTGTCACTGTTGTCCAGTTACACGGACACTCGGAATCCTATGGTTTCATTTAGACACAGGCCTGCTCAAGGTCCAAGCCCACACTAGCTCTGGGGTGGTGGGAGGGGGCTTGGATGTCATTTCTTCGAGTGTCAAGTCACAAATACTTAGAGCTGTCAGTGCACACAGCTGCTAAACATGCTGGAACTGCCCTTGCTGATGGTCTCTTGCCTTGACAAGGTGGTCTCGCTAGGTGGCAGGCTAGCGACTTGGGTCCCACTCTGTTCTCTGCCTCTGCCCTCCTTATCCACCCTGCCTGGTCTGCAGATGCCCAGCTGTGGTCAGTATCCCCTGTACCATCCTGAGACGTTGCAAGAAGTAGACTGCAGGGAGTTTTTAATAAGCAGCAGCATTAGTGAGCACATGCCCAAACCACACCAACTATCCTGGTACTTGTATTCCATACCCAAAAGGAGAACGTATCTATAAGGGACTCAGGGGAGACCTTCTCCTTTAAAGATTCTAATTCACAAACAACGTGAGTCCCTTGGTAGTGCAACTGGTGGATGTACTTAGCAACTAACCAAAAGGTTGGGGGTTCAATCCCACTCCGAGGCACCTTAGAAGAACAGTCTGGTGATCTACTTGCAAAAGCTCAGCCATTGAAAACCCTATGAAGTCTGTACTCATCCAGAGCCAACGAGAAAGTAGGAAACCCCAAACTAAGAAATGAGTCGACAAGACAATCTACTCAGACCACAGCGCCATCTATCCTGAAACCAGAAGATCCAAATGTACCAGCTACCACAACTGGCTCTTTAATCAAGGCTACATAGATGGACTCTGGTAGAATGGAAGAAAGATGGGGGACAGAACCTCAAATTTCTTTCAGAAAACAACAAACCAAAACCTACGGGACTGACAGAGACCTGGAGGATTCACGGAGTCTATCATCCTCTGATACTCTTCGAATGTTGAACAGAAACCAACCCCTGAGGTCACCTTGTAGATAAAATAACAAACTGAGTCAAAAAATAATGACTATCACTCACCCCTGAGTACTGTGCGCCTTTAAAACATCACCTATGTGAGATCAAACTGTCAACAATCCCTTTAAAACAAAGATGGGAAGGATACAGGAATACTAGACTATCAGAACCACAACCACCAAAACAGACATAATGAAAATGCTCACACGTTGTGAAGAAAGTAGACGATGTCACCGAATAACTTGTGTGTAACTTGCTGAATGAGAAACTAAAGTTGTTAGGTTATTGTAAACACAATAAAGTATTATTTTAAAACAAGAAGAAGACAGAAAACCCCAAGGACCACAGTTCTAGTCTGACATTCAAGGAACGGATTTGATGGTAATTAGTTTACTGGTTTGTCCTCAAAACAGCGAGGAGGAGGTGAGAGCAGGGAGCATGCATTTAGGTCGGAATGCCTTTGCCTTTGGTAAAGACACAGCAGAGGGTCTTGGGCTCGGAATAAACTATGCACTTACCCTGCGCTCGGGAAAGCCAAGTTCCAAAGCCCACAGCAATCTGCCTGCTTCCTGGGTCTAGCTACAACTGTGTCCTGGTGTCCCTTTTAAAGCTATTCTTAGTAACAATCATTATTCAACCAGGAGGAATAGAAATGTATATGGAGTACAGTTCCTGGAGGCTCAGGAGAAATGATCCACAAATGCCTTGTCCTCTGACGGCATGTTTCCCCTACAGACCCTGCCCCCTTCCCCCCATGTGTGTGGTTGGAAACCCAGAATCCTCACCGCATTGCATTCAGGTCTGAGACAGTGTTAATGGCAGCGACCACTGGGAATCCTCCAGGGCCCTGGTAAGCCTGCATTATCTCCAAAAACAAAAGCACCGGGTCTTGACGTCAGAACCCCAGTGTTCCACAGGAGGGGCACGCTAACCAGCCCTGCAGCCTTGGCTCCTAGCTAAGCAGACAGGAAAAGGAGCTTTTGGGGGTCACCGGTACATTTTGTTCACTGTCCCAAACAGGAAAAAATAAATAAAGGAATGATTTCCCTGCTTGCTGTTGTAGCCAACTCCTCCTAACCAGCAGCACCACTGACTGGTGCTGGCCAGACCATTCGGGCAGCGGTGCACACATCTGGCCTTATGCTTTGAAGCCCGTACCCTGTGTGTGTGTCCTACTTCACCACCATCGTAAACAAATGGGATGTGTTTACACACAGGTCTGGGTCTAATCACGTTATTTTCTACTCAAGAGGGCAGCTGAGAACTGCAGCTCAAAGAACACATACCCTGGGGTTTCCGCATAAGGAGACCTGCACTGGGTGGGAAACTGGACCAGACGACAGCAGAGATTTTTAAGGTTTTATTCCCTAGGCAGCAAGCTTCTCCTCAACTCCTTAGCCTGGGAATTCAGGAATTGCTCTGGAGAGTGGACACTGAGATATAGTCACAAGGAATGAGGTGGCAGCCCAGCTTTTGCTAGCTACCTCCACACAACACTTGTTGTTGTTGTTAAGTGCCATCAAGTCGATTCCGACCCATAGCGACCCTGTATAGGGTTTCCAAGGTGCAACTGATGAGCTTGAACCAACGAACCTGCAGTTCAAATGACGTTGCTGTCTGACGCATTAGCCCACAGCGCCACACCGGGACTCCAGCCACTTAGTGGGACACAAACCTCTCCTCAGGACTCCCAGGCTTCCTCAATTTTCAGATCTCAAGACTGAGGCCCTCTACAACTGCCTCTATTCCCAAGCTCTCCAGAAATTCCAGCCCTTCCCACAGCCAGCAGACAGGGGTAGTTTTCATACCATTAAATGGCATATAGAAGTCATGGTTGTTCATTTTTACCTTCCATGTGGGCCCAATAAACAACTTACTGCTAAAGGGAGAAAAGAATGAAGTTTGTCAAAGATTTCATTTTGCTTGGATCTACAATTGATGCTCATGGAAGCAGCAGTCAAGAAACCAAATAGCATCCTGCATTGGGCAAATCTGCTGCACAAATCATCTTTAAAGTGTTCAAGAGCAAAGCATTTGAGGCCTAAGCTGCACGTAACCTAAGCCATAATATTTTCAATTGCCTAGTCTGTATGTGAAAGCTGGACAATGAATAAGGAAGATGAGAAAAATTGATGCATTTGAGTTATAGTGTTGAAGAAGAATACTGGAAGTACCATGGGCCGCCAAAAGAATAAAGAAATGTATTCTAGAAAAAGTACAGTCAGAATACTCCTTAGAAGCCAGGATGGGGAGACTTCATCTCACATACTTTGGACATGCTATCAGAAGGGACCAATCTCTGGAAAAGAACATCATGCTTGGTAAAGTAGAGGATCAGTGAACAAGAGGAAGACCCGCCCCCCAACAACATGGATTGACAGAGTAGTAGCAACAATGGTCTCAAACATGACAGTGTGTAAGGATGGTTCAGGATTGGGCAGTGTTCTGTTCTGTTGTAAACAGGATGGCTGTGAGTGGAAGCCCACTCAACACAACCTAACAACAACAACATCATCATCAAGAAATCAGGAACCCTGGTGGCACAGAGGATTACCGGTTGGGCTGCTAAGTGAAGCTGAGAGGCGGGGACCCACAAGACGCTCCATGGAGAAAGAATGAGACAGTTTGCTCTCTAAATCCTATGGAGCACTTCTCCTCTGTCCTACAGGGCCACTAGGAGCTGAGATCCACTTGTCTGAGCTTGATTTTGGTATCATGAAATCAGCAACACTTTTCTATGGTTTCTGAATCACAACAGCAACTGTATGCACTTGAAAAAAGTACTTCACAGATATACACATGAGACGGAAGACAAGCCTGGCAATCCACTGCCAAAAATCAGTCAGTGAAAAGCTTACAGGTTACAAATGTCCACCCTGAAGCCCATCCTGGGGACGGTACAGCACTGGGCTGCATTTTGGTCTGTTGTTCATGGGGTCCCCATGAGTTGTGGTCAACTTGGCAGCCACTCACAGCCTTAACAACAGACACAACGTATCCTATTGACCGTACTTTACAGACCATTCTGGACCACCCCCCCTGCAGAAAGCCACAGCCCCCACCCAGACTCAGGCTAAGATCAACAGACCGGGAAGCTCCATGATCAGCCCTCTTTTGAGAGTTCTGAAAATCCAAAAATTCATTAGGTCATCCCAAAGAGATTTTGAATTGACATTTTTAAGAGAACAAAAACACACCAAAATCACTATTTTTTTCTCGCCTTTCATGCTCTCTTCTGTTACATCCCTGACAAGGTAACGAGGTGGATTGATAAGTTGGCTCCAACAGTGGGCTCAGAGGCAGTAATGACTGTGAGGCCGATGCAGACCCGGGCAGCGCTCTGTTCTGTTGTCCAAGGGGGTTTCAAAAATTCGTGGAAAAATTCCGCGATCTTTCATTCCATTTTTCCATGACTATTGTGAAGCCCCCTTGTACACAGGGTCATTATGAGTTAAAACTAATTCGACGAAGGTACTTAACAACAGCAACAATTAACCACCAGCAAACATTAAGTAAAAAAGAAGAAAAAAAGATGAAGAAGGAAAAAAAAAAACAAACCACTAACGAATTACAATATTCTGCTCCTGGGAACTATTAGAGTCTAATTAAAACCCACAAGATCAATGCTACATCAAGTGCAAAAAAATCACCATGGGAACTCAGAGAGGGGAGAAAGACCAGTGCCAGCAATCATGTCAAATTACCCTGGACGATTCCACCGCCTTCTACCCTCCACCAAGACACTCTGTGGGCTTACAAATACATCACTCCCAGGAGCCAGAACCGGAACCTGCATGGACAGGGAGGGGCCGCCACCTCCCATTTCACTTATTCATCTTTCTTACAAAGCCAGTCTCAGCACACATCCTTTGTGTTTTAATTTGTCCAGATGTACTTTCTACCACTGGGACATAGACAGCTTCAGCACCTTCAGTGCGGTGGCCAAGGCCCCATCCACTAGCAATGACAGGGAAGGGTAAACATCAGATCCCAGAGCTGAGGGCAACTTACTCCCACAAGCCACTTCTGTTATCATTTTGTTATTGTTGGTTAAGATTCTACACAGGAAGACATTCTCCCAATCATGTGACCATTCTCACCCTCCTTTCCTGAGCTGTTCCTCCCCCATGAACATAAACTCACTGTCCTCCCACCAAGGTGCCTCTCTAATCTTCTCAGTTGCCACTGCCACTTTAGTGTTATGTTGTTGTTGTTAAGTGCCGTTGAGTCGGTTCCGACCCATGCGACCCTGTACAGGGTTTCCGAGGGTGTAAATCTTTACGGGAGTAGAAAGCCTTATCTTTCTCCTGCGGAGCTGCTGGTAGTTTTGAACCGCTGACCTTATGGTTCGCAGCCCGATTCATAACCACTACGCTACCAGAGCTCCTTTTAGTGTTATAGAGATAGTTTTTAAAGAGCATAATTCTCAAGGCCGACATTTTTCACTAGTTAAGCTAAAAGATTGTTTGATTTTAAGGTATTGTCTTAAGTGGTAACCATGAATATTATATTTAATAGTTATATTTATGACATCCGATGGTAAGCTGGCACCAATTTAACTTCAATAACAAAAAATTCAATCCCTCTACCATTCCTCCTGCCTCCTCCCCTATATTTCCTGTGCACTGTATCATCATTTTATACACCTGTCATTTAAAACCTTAAAGAATAAAACAATTAAACTCATCAGCATGAACACCTTATTGCTGTTGTTAAGTGCCGTCAAGTTGGTTCTGACCCATAGCGACCCTGTATAGGGTTTCTGAGGAACAGCTGGTGAGCTTGAACCACCAACTTTGTGGATTAAACTGAGTTTGCAATCCAGTGCATTAACCCACAGTGCCACACCAGGTCTCCAGATTAGCCCTTATAACTTGGAGTCCTGCTGTGGTACTTGATGGACTGCAAGGTCAGCTTGAGCTGCAAGGTCGGCGGATCAAGCCCACCAGCTGCTCCTCACAAACCCTATACAGAGTCGCCTTAAGTTGGAACCAACTTGATGGCACTTAACAACAACAACAACAACCTAATTGTCCTGGTGTGGTGTTGTAAGATAAGCACTGGACCACACAGTTGGTTTGAACCTCAAGGTTTGTAGTTTAAACTCACCAGTCACCCTTGTTATTTTTGTTGTTCAGTGCTGTTGAGTCAGTTCCGACCCAGAGCAACCCTGTATAGGGTTCCCAAGGACTGGCTGGTAAGCTTGTACCGCTGACCTTGAGACTCAAACTGATTTTGCAGTCCAGCGCATTAACCCACAGCCCCATACCAGTTAATCCTAGGAAACCGGCAGGGTTTCAGCACATTGGAACTAACTTGCCAGGACAGAACAACAAACATCTATTTGCCTATTTCATATAAGTGACATCATATGGAATTTATCTTTTTGCGACCGACTTACTTTCTCAGCTTGATGGTTTTAAGGTCCATGCAGAATGAGGCATGCATTAAGACTTCATTTCTCTTTATGATTGAGTGTTACCGCATTGTGTACAGACCACATTTTGTTTATCCATTCATTGGCTGATGGACAGCTCAGATGTTCCCGCATTTTGGCTATTGTGACAAGTGATATAGTGAACATCGGTACACATGTTCCTCTTTACATCCCAGCTTTCCATTCTTCTGAGTACCTACCTAGGATTGGGGTTGCTGGGTCATCTAATCCTAATCTCAACCCCATTTAATCCCACTGCCCTTGAGTCAGTTCTGACTCACGGTGACCCTATGTTTTCCAAGGCTGCCGATCTTTACGGAAGTAGGCCACTTCATCTTTCTCCTGGGGAGTGGGTATGATTATTGACATTAAAATCACATTCCCATCATTTCCAGTGGGTAGAGAAACAATGATATAACATGTAAACAATCCTGGACAGTCTAGTGACTACGGGGTTACCTTAATCTGTACAGCTTCTTACTCACTGAAAAAGAAAGAGGGGGACAACTGTGAAGGTTTGATTGTCCTTTTATAAACATTCTAGAATAGTCCTCATCTGAAATTCTTCAAGTAATTGCCTACTTCCCATTGCCGCTTCAAAGAATATATCATTATCAAATGACCGGGACTCCAACCCAGTTCATAAACGGATCATACACTATCAGCGACTGCTCATGTTCCTACTCCCAAACTCTACAGATGGTCTGGAATCCACGTACTGGTTTGACCTAACAAACCAAGCACTGAGCCTGTCTCGATGAACACCTCATCCATGCAGCCGCCCCGGAAGAGCTAGTACCTGTCATGGAATCACTATCTGTAAAACTACCTCATGGTGACTTCAAGTAGAAGCAGACAGAAACACAATTCAGTGAATTTCCCCAGAGAACTGAGAGACTATGCTTAAACTTCCTGTTCCCTTAGCAAATTACCAAACTTAAAAAAAAAAGGACTCCACCGACATGGGTCAATTCTCTTCTCTGCCCACGCACACACTGCCCACAGGAGGGATGATAACGCTTTGTCCTTGTTTCATTTTGGACAGTTTTGCACGTGCTTTTGAATCAACCATGCTGTTGCTCTAACAATTCCAGGTGTCTAATTGGGCAGATGTCCCCACTCGGCGAAAACCAAGACTCCACGGGGCAGGTGACTCACCTACACAGGTGTGGACTCAGGGCAGAGCCAGGGTTCCAAACCAGGCCTTGACCACTCCTTCAGTACTTGTCAACTGTAGGATGTCAAGGGAAGACCGATTAAACCATAATTACATAACCAATATGTCAAACGGAGGTGACTTGTGTGTGGCTATGAAGCTGGAGGTGGTGTCACTGGTATTTCAAAATAACAGCAGGGTCACCTGTGGTGCATAGGTTTCAGCAGAGCATCCACACTAAGACCAGGAAGAAAAGTCAGGCAATCCAACTTCCAAATGCCAGTCAATGAGAACCCTATGGATCACAGACTATTGTTTGAGATTTCAACTCCTAGACTTTAGGCGTATGTGTCATCAGGAGGGACAGATGGCTGGAGAAGGACAGTATGTTTGGTACAGTGGGGGGCCAGCCAAGGTGAGGAGAACCCTCAAAGAGAGGCAGTAAAACAATGGCCGCAACAATACACCCATCCATACTAATAATCATAATGGCGCGGGACCAGGCAACATTTCCTTCAGTTATGTACGGGGTCACCATGAATGGAGGCGACTTTCCAGTAGGATGATGCACTGGACTGCAAAGTCAGTGGTTAAAACACACCAGCTGCTCCTCAGAAATAGGTCACAACCAACGCGACAGCACTTTCACAACAAACAGCAACCCATAATCAGCCATTACACTAAAGCAAGCCAACTGAAAACACCCAGTCAATTTGTCCTTAGGATTGAGGACAATAACGAGAGGCCAACAGGACATGTATCTTTGCTCAACCTTTAACCCAATGCCTCCATCCAGAATCTGGTGATATATGCCTCCCCAGGACTTCCCCCAGAAACCAAGGTCAAGCTAAGCTACCCCACACCAAATTTCCTTCCCCAGCAGGAAGAGGGTATGTGTTTTCAGAGCAGCAGCCACCATCTGCAAACACACATGGATCCAATCAAACCCAAACCACCACCAGACAGTTCATTCTCGTCTCTCTGCCACGAATCAGTCTGTGGGTGTGGACTGTAAGCGTGTTCTCAAAGATGTCATTTCACTTGTCGATAAGAGGCACTGAAAAGCTCTGCTCAGACACACAATAGGACAAGGTGTTGCTTTCATTCCCTTTCAAAGCTTTATCTGAGGGAAGCATTGTCTTCCACACTCCCTTTTCTTTCTAACAAGAGACACTTGTATCCCCAGCTGACTGCAAGCAAGATCACATTATGTTCCTCAGTAAGAGACCAGCAATGGTCACTGATGGCCTGAGTCCTGGGGAGAGGCGGAGATGCAGGCAGTGGAGGGACCCAAACAAAAACAAACAATCCTGCACTGCCATGCTTCCAGATGAAGAAAACCCCCTGAAATCAGTCTCTACAGAAAGCCTTCATCGGTCAGTGTGTCGAACCACGGGGCTGTGTTGCCAGCAGCTCTGTTATTAGCCATTTCACAAACCAGCAGCATCTCCTGAGGTGCGCAGGAATCTGAGGAGGTTTCAGACTAAGACTATGAAGAAAGGCCCAGAGATCTATTTCTGAAAATGAACCTGTGGAAATGCTATGGATCACAACAGAATATTGTACGATAGAGAGCTGAAGGATGATTCCAAACGTAGCAACGTTCATGAGGGATCACATGATGAGGCAGTGTTTGGTTCTACTTTAAAAAAGGTCATCAGGGATTGGAGCCAACTCGAGGGCAATTACAAACACCAACAACAATCCTACGTAGAATGTCCATTTGATTTCCTTGCATCAAGTAGGGTACGAGGATTCTGGAGAAAGGAAGGCAGTCCAAACCAGCTTGACTCTCCCAGGCCCAAACTCTTCTCTAGCTCTTGTCCTGAGTCAGTCAGTACCTGAGTCCTTCCGGCGTCAGATACGGTGATGACGATTCTACCCTCTTTACAACGTGCCTGGAACACTCTTGCTGCCTCTAAGACACAATGAAGAGTCTACCTCAGGGAGCTCTCAGAAACGTTGTGATAGTCATGGACCCAGCCCACACTGAAAACTACAGAGGAAAATGAGAATGCCAAAAACCTGCTCCATTCAATCCACTTATCAAAAATTCATTTTGGTCACTTTGGTAAAAATAGCTTGTCGCCAAATCTTCTGCCAAGTCAACAATTCTCCCATGCATAATTCAGTGATGGACTACAGTCTTCAGGCTATGTCAACACCACCACCACCAATTCCAATACCCCACCACCATGATCAGAAACTCAAGAGATGACAAGCAATGACGTCACCTTCTCCCTTCTCCAAACCCCCTCCCCTGCACACCAGTAACAAACCGTGATCTCGATTCATTTATCCATTTTATACAAGTGGGGTCACACAACATTTGACCTTTGTGACTGACGTATTTCACTCAGCATCATGTCTTCACAGTTGATCAGGATGTAGCCCAGATCGTGACTCTTCATAGCTGAGTAACATTCCATCATCCTCACTTATCTGTAAATTTGTCTTACTGTGGCGGCCAAGTCAGGGTCTTTTCAATTTCTTCATAAGCATTTGAAAGCTGGACAATGAGTAAAGAAAACGAAAGAAGAAGTGATGTCTTTGAATTATGGTGTTGGGGAAGGATACTGGATAAGCAGAATGAACACATCTGTGTTGGAAGAAGAAGAGCCTTGTGAAGTGCTGTCGAGTCGGTTCCGATCCATAGCGACCCTGCATAGGGTTTCCAAGGAGCGACTGGTGAGCTTGAACCACCGAACTTGTAGTTCAAACGGCTTTGCAGTCTGGTGCATTAACCCACAGCACCACCCCAGGACTCCAGAAGCAAGGATAGAAGACTTCATTTCATGCACTTTGGACAGGTCATCAGGAAGGACCAGTCCCTGGAGAAGGGCATAGGAAGACCCTCAGTGAGCTCGATTCATACACTAGCTATAACAATGGGCTCAAACACAGCAATGCTGTGAGGACGCTGCCTGACAGGCTACGATTTTCTTCTGCTGTGCACAGGGTCACCATGAGTCAGAGCCGATCTGGCATCTCACAACATTTCATATTGTACGTTCCTACCACATTCTGTTTCTCCTCTCATTTGCTAACAGACATTTAGCTTGCTGTGATTACTGCTACAATAACCTGAATTCTGGCTCCATTTGCATTTCTGTTTCCAGGGCTTCTGGGTAAACACCTAGGATTCAGATTTCTAGGTCAGACGGCAGTTCTATTTTCAACTTTTAGAGGAACACTAAACTTCACTCTACAGTAGCTGTACCATCTTACATTCCTTACCAGGAAGAATGAAATTCCTAAGCCCACTTTTAAAGACTTTTTACTGCCTTAAAAAGTATCCTGGAAGCACCTCTCAGGAAACATCAGAGTCACAAACACCCAGCTGGGAAATGTCACAAGCAAAGTCCTGGGATTTGCCATACAGACTGATAAATTAGGTCACTTTCAGTCCAAAGTAGTCAAACGTACTGACCCCAGGTCTGCTGAAGGAGCTTACTAGGGTGATGGAGACCAAGGCTGTGCTGATACTGTGAGGTCCAGAGTGCTGACACATGTCAGCATCCAGTACATCATATCATGGCTGCCAGTTAGTGTCAAGTCTGTCCTGAGTCCTCTTCACAATCACTGGCCTGGTTCATGTTTGCAGCTGTAACCCCTCACTGACCCCATCAGCAAATGAAGCTTGTTAAGGCTTCACTCCATCTACATCATTAAGGTCAACTCTACTTCGAAAAAGCAGCTTTTCCCTTGTTAGATTTGGAGTGTCTTCCAACCTGGGCTGTTATCTTACCAGACAGTGTTCTGTTGTGAACCGGCTAGTATTTGAACACCAGTAGCATAGCTTCAAGCATCAGCAACAGGAAGCCACCACAGATGAGTGGGGGAATGCAACATTAACAAAAGAAAAGATCAGCTCAGTCCCTAGGGTTCCATCAAGTACCTCCTTTGTTAATATGTTGTTGTTGTTGTTGTTGTTGTTGTTGTTAAACTCTTCAAGTCGAGTGTTACATAGGGCTTCCAAGCTCATAGTGTTACACAGGGCTTCCAAGGAGCAGCTGATGGGTTTGAACCACCGACCTACTGATTAGCAGGCCTGTGCTTATCCCACACCAAGACATTAGTAAAATTTGTCATACTTTTTAATGAACTAGACTACACACAGGGGCTTTATCTCTGTTTGCTTTTAGTTCAAGATTGAAGGTGTTTTAGAAACATTTTTTAAACCAATAATATTGCATTGTATTTTTCTTATTTCTTTCATAGATAGATAGATTTCACAGTCAGGGAACTTCTCGAATTAAAAAGGATGACACATTTCCTCTTTGTTATTCGAAGACAAGTGCATCCACATATTTGGGAATCATATCAAAGCCCAATGCTATGACCAGAAAAATAAGTCCATATTGCTTAAAGACAGTGGATGCGTAGTTTTTTACTTTACTTCTTTGTCTTTTCCTCTTTTGGGTGGTTGAAGTGCAGGTATGATGGCTGGCCCTGGAGCAGCCACTTTGGATCATGAGGTAGCCTTGGGAATGTAGGCCAGCCTCAGCTGAACAAGAAGACATCTGTGGCCTTGAGGACTTTATGGAGCGGCACTGCCATAGAGATACTAGTGTGTCTGTCACAGACCTTTCTGTGTGAGACAAATAAAACATGATCTCTCTAAGGAACTGACATTTTTCGTACTGCTCACAGCCAAACCTAATCCAAGTTATTCACCACATTCCAAAAGCCTGTGAAAGCAGCGTTAAGGTTGGAACAAGAGCTGCCAACTAGTAAGTAGGGCTATTCTCAGAATTGGCCAACCATTGTTCACCAGGCGTTAAGGCACTCCCAATGGCATATGTAGGTTAACCCATGGTCCAAGGAACAACAATGGTCTCAGAATGAATGAAATCGAATGTCAGTTTGGGTAAACTAGCTGTTCACGCCTCTAGTCTTTGAAGGAAAGGTACTGGTCTATACCACCTAGCACTAGATCAGGAACACCATAATTGGTTGGTTGGTTATATGCCGTGGAGTCAGTTCCAACTCATAGAGACCCAAGGTTATAAATCTTTACAGGAGCAGAAAGCCTCATCTTTCTCTCACAGACCAGCTGATAGTTTCAAACTGCTGACCTTGAAGTTAGCAGCCTGAATCGTAACCACTTTGCTACCAGAGCTCCTAGGAACACCATAGGTACTGGATAAACACCTGCTGAATGAATGAAGTGGAAGACAAGGAGGCTCAGTTAATAGTGAAGGAATGAATGAAGTAGAAGACAAGGATGTTCAATAAGTAGTGAATGAATGAAGTGAAAGACAAGGAGGCTCAGTTAATAGTGAAGGAATGAATGAAGTAGAAGACAAGGATGTTCAATAAGTAGTGAATGAATGAAGTGAAAGACAAGGAGGCTCAGTTAATAGTGAAGGAATGAATGAAGTGGAGGCTAAGGATGCCCAATAAACAATAAATGAATGAAGTGAAGACAGGAAGGTTCAATGAATTGTGAATGAATGAAGAAAGATGCCAAGGCTATTCAATAGTGAATGAATGCCACGGAGGTCCAATAAACAGTGACTGAATGAAGCCGAAGTGAAGGACAGGCAGTCAACCTAAGCCAATGGGTCTAATTATTAGAAGGTCCATAAAACACAGTTGTTGTTGTTGTTGTTGTTATGTGCCGTGGAGTCAGTTCTGACTGACAGTGACCCTGTACAGGGTTTCCGAGGCTATAAATCTTTACAGGAGCAGAAAGCCTCATTTTTCTCCCATGGAACAGCTAGTAGTTTTGAACTGCTGACCATGAGATTAGCATCCCGATTTGTAACCACTATGCTACCAGAGCTCCTTATAACACACAGTGGAAAGCAGTACAATATGGAAACATAAAATTTAAGAGAAAGTGAGCCTTAGAATGAAACCCCTCTGATGCTTCCAGGAACAGACACCTCAGAGATGGTTGAGTTAGAATTGGTGGCTTGCGAGCAAATGTTATCTGTGCAGATCTTCGGATGGCTGAGGTTTCCTTGTCACTCAGATTTCCTAAGGCTTAAACATAAACAATGAACAGACTAATAGGAAGACTAGTGCAGTTATTACTCTCATCTGGAATAGTAATTTTAGTTGTTAAATGCCACTGAGTCTTTTCCAACTCATAGCGACCCTGTACAGGGTTTCCGAGGAGTGGCTGCTGAGTTTGAACCACCGACCTTGCGGTCCAGTGCTTATCCAGTGCTATCCCTCTGGACGCCTAACTAGAGTCTCTATGTTAAAAAGGAGCACTTCCTATACGCTAGTGATCTTTATGAGATTTGTCAAACATCTTTGTTGCAGACCGTCCAGACCCGGTCAGGAGTTCGAGGCCCTGTGGGCCCAGGTGTTGCAGATGGTACAGGCCACAGGCTCTGAGGAACAGACTCTAGCCACCTAGCAGACATAGCAAACTGTTTTTCATCTTAGTGTTCAGTTGTTTATTATTAATTGCATACATGAAGCCCTGATATCCACAGATAAATGTAATATTGTCCTAAAAGCCGAAACTGTAAAATTCCAAAAAGGCAAAGTTCTTCCCTCAAAGAATTCAGTGAAAGTAAATTGGGTGGCTTCTCGAGTCTTTGTTCTAAGGACAATAGGATTGCCCTCCCTAAAGTGTTTTCAGGTGTAGCCCATTCACCCAGGCTTCTCTTTTCCTGGAGAACCTGGGCTGGGCAGCCGATACAATGGGAATCCTCCCAATCCTCCTTTTCCTTCCCCCATTTGAGGCCAGGTGCTAAAAGGTATGTTAATTAAGCTTAAGAAACCAAGTTGCGGTTGTGAGATTCGAACCTGTGAAGTACAATGTAAAGTTGCCTAAATGTCTGGAAAATTACGTATGTTAGCTATACCTTGTCTTAGTCCCACCCAGCTTTGTGTATTGTTCCTCCCCTAAATAAAATGGAGGCGCAGAACGAATCCAGGTGCATTACGACTGGCAAGGCATGCGTTACGGCATGCAGGGGGCTCAGTCCAGCATTGCAACCATACTGCCTGTTTAGCCAAGATGTTTACTATGCAGGATATTACGGCCTTCATGGCTGAGATGTTTGCAATGCGGGATCTGCCTGATGCCAGTCCCGTATCCACTCTGGTTTCGGGGTGTCTCTTTGTCTCTCTCTTTGTGTCCTTGTGTGTCTTTCTATATCTTTATCGCCGCCAGATATCCCCACCTCATGAACCAAACACCTATGTCGAGGCAGGTTCTCGACACATCTTTCCTTTTAACTTATAAAATTTACAGTCCAAATATTCTTGTCGGTATAGAAAATAGTTGTTACGTGCTCTCGAGTCCATTCCGACTCATAGCGATCCTCTAATAGTGTTTCCAAGGAGCTGTTGGTGGGTTTGAACCACTGACCTTTTGGTTAGCAGTTAGTTCAGTGCTTATTCTCCAGCGCCACACCAAAACTCCACATACAGAAAATTAAGGTATCACAAATTGTATCAAAAGCACAAAGTACAAAACATAGAAGTGTGAAGAACTACTAGGCTATAAAATTAGCATCAGACTTTAAATCTTAAAGAAAGAAAATAATCTAGAATTTTGTTAGGCCGTCTACACACCAGAACATTTTGCCACCCATGTGTGTTCATGCTCACACACCCTTAGAAACCATTTCTACCTCAGAGACATTGCTGCTTGGAGTCAGAGAGTTTAAACCAGGGGTGGCAAATGTGCAGCCCAAGTGTTCTATTGTTGTTGTTGTTAAGTGCCATGGAGTCGGTTCTGACTCATAGCGACAAATCTGTATAGGGTTTCTGAGGAGCGGCTAGTGAGCTTGAACTGCCGACCTTATAGTACAAACAGACTGTGCAGTCTAGTACATTAATCTACAATGCCACACCAGGAATCCAAGGGTTGTATTGTTGTTGTTAAGTGCCGTCGAGTCGGTTCCAACCCACAGCGACCCTGAACAGGGTTTCCAAGGCTGTAAATCTTTATGGGAGCAGAAAGCCTTATCTTTCTCCTGTGGAGCAGCTGGTAAGTTTCGAACTGCTGACCTTGTGGTTTGCAGCCCTATTCGTAACCACTATGCTATCAGAGCTCCTTAAGGGTTGTATAAGCCCAGTGAAATCATTTGGTCTGGCCCTGCCAAGAGTACTGCAGTTCCAGACATCATATTAGTGGTGAGGTAATTAAATGTTTAACCAAATAGAGCAGGCTAATTTTTAAGTTGGTAATTCTGTCTGACCCATAAATGATGTTATAAATTTGGGCAGAAAAAGGTTCCTCACCCCTGGTTTAAGCAAAGGTAGGACACGTCAGGCTGTGGATAGGTAATACCTGCCCAAAGAGGGACTCAAGCAGATGATTTATGTGGTACATGGACAAACATTTTATTAGTATATGTAAGGTATCTGCTTGTACCTTTTATTTATAGCAAATGATACTGGGTTATTTATGATAGTAATGTGGGTGTTTGCTTAGGTGAGTAATATAAACTTTCCCTATTAAGTGAGTCCATGTATATGGAAATCTAAGTACATTAGTAAATTAGACGAGCTCAGACGCGTTCAGGGTGGGCTGACCATAGACTGCGTTAAGAAATTAGCAGCACAGGTGGGTGGTATGTGGTTTGGAAACACTGGGTAAACTTAAGTCAGAGGCAGGAAATCTTATCCAGTCTAAAGCCAAGTCTGTGTGAAAGCAAGAGGTTCGCAGGGCACCATCACTCCAGACTTAGAGCTCAGACTGGCCACAGATCAAGGTCACATTGTTTGTCCAGCACCCCCAGGGACAATTCCATTTCCAGGCGTGCTCACCAGGTATAAACACTGTGTAGAGGCCAATTTCACTTTCTGTAATGCTCACCAGGTATAAATGTCCTCAGAACATCAGCACCACCTCCTGCTCCCCATCCCTGCTCTCTTGCTTTCTCTGCACAGGACAGGCATGCCCTGTTTGATTGTGTTCTGCAGATAGTGTATTTTTACAAACTGAAAGTTTATCAGCGCCATTTTTCCAGCAGCACATACTCACCTTCCATCACATTTTGGTCACACTCACAATATTTCAAACCTTCTCATAATGCGAGTGGCCCCTTCCATAGATTACAGCACATGCAGACATCATTTTATGTGTACCGGGAAACTAAAACATTCGTGTGAATCGATTTACTGTAACGTGCCCTTTACGGCACTGCTCTGCAACCGAACCCACAACACATCCGGGTTCTGCCTGCATATGCCATTCTTCAGTAACTTAACATTCAAGGACAAGGCCTTCAGAAAACAATTTGAGGATGAGGCTTTTTTGTTTTATAAATTCCGTGAAATGTTTCTTCCATGATCCTAAAGAAATGAGTCTGGTTCATCTGAAGCCAATGCTCTCTAAACCTCTTTCCAGTAAATACCTGATATTTCATCACTGAATGTCTTCAACCTATGTTGTTATGTGCCACTGAGTCGGTTCTGACCCATAGTGACCCTGTAAAGGGTTTCCTAGGAGTGGCTGTGGAGCTTTAACCACTGAAATTGCGGTTCAAACTGGCTTTGCAGTCCAGCGCATTAACCTACAGTGCCACACCAGAACTCCTTCATGCAATGTTGTTGTTGTTGTTGTTAGGTGCCATCGAGTCAGTACCGACTCATAGCGACCCTATGCACAACAGAATGAAACACTGCCCGATCCTGGGCCAACCTCACTACTGTTGCCACGCTTGAGCCCATTGATGCTGCTACTTTGCCAATCCCTCTCATTAGGGGGTCTTCCTCTTTTTCTCTGACCCTCCACCTTACCAAACATGATATCCTTCTCCAGAGACTGGTCCCTCCTGACAATATGTCCAAAGTATGAGAGACAAAGTCTGGCCATCCTGGCCTCCAAGGAGCACTCTGGCTGCACTTCTTCCAACACAGATCTATCTGTTGGTTCTTTCAGCAGCCTATGGCACCTTCAATATTCTCTTCCAACACCATAACTCAAAGGCATCAATTCTTCTACAGTCTTCCTTCGTCCAACAGTATTGAGTAAATCGGTGTTTACCTACGAAATCAACACACATTGAGTAGAAGGCCTACTACATGCCTGGCTCTGTGCTAGGACAATGTGGAGCTCACGGTCCAGCTCATGGGATGAGTCCACTAAGAAGCAGGCAGAGGCTTCATCTTTCCCTGTCCCAGACAGTGACGCATGACACGGGAAATGGAAAAGGTCACTGTGCTTCCATTTGCTACTTCTCCAAATACCTCAGAAATGGTTACTGTTTCTGGTATCGATTTGTACTATATTTATCAAAGGAAGATGCAGAAGCATTAGCACTTATAAATCCTGATGAAGATCAAGATCACAGCAAAGGTTCATTGGTTTCTTTGGAATCGTAAGCATGGCAAATGCATGTTAGTCCATTTGTCTCAATATTCCATGGGGCCCTGGTGATGGCGTGGACAAAGCTGCTAACCGGAGGTTGGAGGTTCAAACCCACCAGCCGCTCTGTGGGAGAAGGCAGAGGCAGTCTGTTCTTAAAGATTTACAGTCTTGGAAATCCAAGGGAACAGTTTTATTCTGTCCTGTAGGGTCACAATGAGTCTGGATCAACTCGATGGCAGTGGATGGATCTCAACTTTTCCAGCCAAAGGATCGACACACATACACGAGACCAGATTGTTGACATTAAACTTCCCCAGCAACTGACAATGGTTATTAAGTAAAAACACTAAATTGTTTTGCACGTAGCAATCTATGATACAGCAAGAAGTTAAAATCAGGGGAAAAGGTCAATTCTGGCTATTCATGAGGAAATCAGACTCAAAAATTTCCCTACAATGTTTATGAGAAATACACAGGACTTCCCTTTATTTTTGTTCGAATACCTGCCTTAGCTGCTCAGTCTTTCCACAGTTAGTGAATTGGAGTCTCTCTTATCCAAGCAGGGCAGGGTGCTGAGATCTAATTGCCAAACAGCATACAGAGACTGGCTATAACTAGATGAGGAAT
>NW_006408635.1:6562555-6564775 GCF_000296735.1 Chrysochloris asiatica | reverse complement strand
AAGCTTACATGCCTGCTCATGTGTTCTGTTTGAGTTTCAGTCTTAGAGGGGGGTATGTCAATTTTTTGAAGTAATAAACCAACCCCAGACCGCTGCCATTGAGTTGATTCTGACTCTCGGCCACCCTGGAGGACAGAGTAGAACTGTCCCACAGGGCTTCCAAGGCTGTCGTCTTTACAGATGCAGACTGCCACATCTTTCTCCTAAAGAGGGACTGGTGAGTTTGAACTGCCAACTTTTCAGTTAGCAGCCGAGTGCTTTAACCACAGCACCACCAGCTGTTGTTGCTGTGTGCCATTGAGTTAGTTCTGACTCATAGTGACCCTGTATAGGGTTTCTGAGAGCAGCTGGTAGGTTTGAACTGCTGACCTTGAGATCAGCAATCCAGTGCTTATCCTACGGCACCACAGCAGAACTGCACCACCAAAGCCAGCAGTATTCTATTCTTTCCAGTCACTTCAGTTACAAAGAAAGCATTTCCTGCAAAAGTGACAGGGAAGAATCCTAACTGAATATCTAGGAGCTTCTTAAGGTTAGGAAGCCATTGGGTGCCTGATTTTCTCTCAGATTCTTAACTCAGTGAGGTCATGGGCTCAGAACTATTCTTCCTGGCAGACAATAGTGTGGTAACATTTATAAATATCCAAATTGTTATTAGGTGTTTCAGAAGTGCCCTAAGATAGGGCTCAGGATCTATTAAGGGGGAAAAAAATCAGAAAATTGCTTGACTTGAGAAATATTCTAAATGGGTAATTCCCATCAATGCACACACCTTGTCAGTGGCTACCACCTTCTTCTGATTAGACAGAAAGCAGATGTCAGGGCTGTGTCTAAATAACAGCAGTAGTACTTACAATCTGCCAGGGGCATTGGTGGTGCAGTGGTAGCGTTCTCGCCTTCCATGTGGGAGACTGGGGTTCAATTCCTGGATGATGCCTCTCAGTTTTTATCTGCTTTCTTATAGTTCCAGGCTCCCATCGGGGTTCTGAATGGGGTGCACTGTTCAATGTGTAACAAACTCAGGACACTTACTGGTTACAAGTCAGGCTGCTAACCTCAAGGTCAGCAGCTCGAAACTACCAGCCATTTTGCGGGAGAAAGATGAGAGTTTCTGGACCGGTTGCTGGAGAAGGATATCATGTTTGGTAAGGTGGAGGGTCAGAGAAAAAGAGGAAGACTCCCAATGAGATGGATTGGCCAAGTGGCAGCCTTGATGGATTCAAGCGTGACAATAGTAGTGAGGTTGGCCCAGAATCGGGCAGTGTTTCGTTCTACTGTGAATAGGTCGCTATGGGTTGGTACCGACTCGATGGCACCTAACAACAACAACAACAACCAAGATTTACAGCCTCAGAAACCCTATGCAGGGTCGCAGTGAGTCAGAACCGACTCCACAGCATATCTCCACCACCACCAAAAATAGAAGAAGACAAATACAGGAAAGATAAAGAGTTGTATTCAACTCTGTGGGCAACAGTCAATGCAATATAGATGGAGGGGCGGGGGGGAACTTCATCGAGATGAACTAAATTTTGAGCCAAATAGTATTTTTATGATCTGTGCTGTTGTTGTATTAAACTTAATCATTTGATAGATGCTGTTGTTGTTAAGGGTCAGTTCCAACTCAGAGTAACCCTATACATGGTACAACTGACATGTCTGAACCATTGACCTTGCAGCTGGTAGTCCAGAGCTTGTCCACGTCAGGTCTCCATTTAATAGTCCCCACCACATTCCCACCATCTAGACAGGAAAGATAATTCACCGGGGAGAGAGATAAGGTTCCAGGTGGGAATGACAGTGGTGGTGTGCTCTCAAGTCGGTTCCAACTCACAGTGACCCTGTGTACGGTTTCCGAGTCTGTAATTCTTTACAGGAGCAGAAAGCCTCATTTTTCTTCCAAGGACTGGCAAGTGGTTTCAAACTGCTGAACTTGAGGTGATCAGCCCAAAGCGTAACCTTACAGTTCAAACTGCCACTGCAGTCCAGTGCATTCCCCTGTAGCGCCCCGTGTGGTATGTGTACATATAGACATGTGTTATTGTTGGGTGCTGTGAAGTTGATTCTGACTCAGAGAACTGCCTCACAGGGTTTTCAAATGGGGATGGCCCAGGATCAGATATATTTCACTCTGTCATGCACAGAGTCGCCATGAATCGGAACCAACTCAACTGCACCTAATGACAACAACAAATCTTTACAGGAAGACTGTAAATGAAT
>NW_006408635.1:6512723-6561215 GCF_000296735.1 Chrysochloris asiatica | reverse complement strand
GAACACTGTCAGTACCAGAATACTGAATACTGAAACATGATGAAGACCACCAGAATATGGTCATATATAGTGCCAGAAGAGGAGTCCCTCAGGGTTGGAAGGCACTCAAAACAAGACTGGGGTAGAGCTGTCAAGTTGGTTTCAACTCATAGTGACCCTATATAGGGTTTCCAAGGAACAGCTGGTGGGTTGGAACCACTGACTTCAGTTAGCTGTCCAGTGCTTATCCCACAATAGGACACCTGGAAAGGCCTGTGGGGCAATTCTACTCTGTCCCACAGCGTCACTAAGCTTGAGCATCTACTCATCGGCAATGGTGTGCTTTCATAGATTTGTAGTATTGGATAGGATGTGCCGATCTTGAGTGGGCTTGAGAGAACCAAACAAAGAGAAGAGTGTGCCCTGGTGTATGCACTGGGAGGTAAGAGCCCATCAACTCCGGGAGGTGACATCCAGATGGCAATATGTCCAGGTAGGTACTGAGACAACTATCAATTGTCCCTAACACATTAAGTCTCACCCAAAACACAACTGGTTGCTGGAAGTTAAAAGAAATATGGCCCCCTCAAATCCTTTGTGGAATATGCATATACACAGAGAAGTTTACCATCAAATTCAGGTAAAGGATGAAAGCCCAAACCTGCCATCACTATCAAATACGCATGTTACCAGCTGACTCACTCTGAATACACACTGCTGCTAAAGACACTGGTCTTAGTGAAGGCACTGTGCTTGAGCAGGTGCTGGGAGAGAGCTATCAAAGTTGATGTCTGTTTTCACAACAGTTACACGTAGGCATTTGGAAGCACTTGGTATTACACGCTCCCTCTCTCTCTCTCCCTCAGGCATTTTCTAAACATCTTGCCTCAGTTATAGTACTTGCTGCATCTGTTATCATTAAGGTTCTGTGTCAACTTGATTGGCCAGGATTCCCAGTTGTTTGGCAGTTGATAGTTAACTCTATGATGATTGGCTATGACCAGCCAATAAATTGAAGGGATGCTTCCTTGGGGGTGTGGCCTACTCCTAATACAATGAACAGTGGAAAAGACTCCCTGTTTTTTTTTCTGCTGGGGACTCTGACATTGTAAGCCATTTCCTTGATAATTAGCTTCTCTATGTAAACATAGGAGTCCTGGTGTGGCGCTGTGGGTTAATGCGCCACACTGCAAAGTCATTTGAACAAAGTCAGAGGTTCAAGCTCACCAGCTGCTCCTCAGAAACTTTATACAGGGTCGCTATGGGTTGGAACTGACTCGACAGCACTTAACAACAACAATGTATGTATATATTTATTTCACTGGTTTTGCTTCTCTAGAAAATCCAGCCTAAGACAGCATCAAAAATTGAAGGTCCATGCTGGTTCAGTAAGGAACCCTGGTAGCGCAGTGGTTAAGCACTCAGCTGCTAACAGAAAGGTTGGAGGTTCAACCCCAGCACCCCTTCATAGCAGAAAGATGTAGCAGTCTACTTCCTAAGGGCAGTTCTACTCTGTCCTTTAGAGTCACTACGAGTTGTTGGAACTGAAACAGCGGGTGTGGTGTGCTGGCTGCTTCAGGGCTACAATCCTTGCCTTCCAGGCAGGAGACGTGGGTTCGATTCCTGGTTAATGCACCTCAGCATAGCCACCACCTGTCTGTCAATGGCAGTGTGCATGCTGCTTTGATGCTGAGACCTGGAATCAGTGGGGCTTCCACACTAACGTGGACTTCCTAAGACCAGCCATTGAAACCCCTATGCATCCCAGTAATCTGACCCACAACCAATCACAGGGATGGCAGAAAACTGGGTGCCATTCGGTTCTGCTGTGCATGGGGTCCCTAGAAGTCGGAGGCCGACTTGAAGGCCAACAACCTTCACCATAAGTAGAATGAGGATGTTTCACTTTCAGACCTGACTCAATTTTAATAGATTTCTCAGATAATTTCTGTAGAGCATTAGGTATTGGTTTGCTAACTGCAAGGCTGGCATTTTAAATCCACCAGCAGCTCAGCAGGAGAAAGATGAGGCTATCTGCTCTTGTAAAGATTTATTGTTGTTAAGTGCTGTCTAGTCAGTTTCGACTCATAGCAATACTGTATAGGGTTTCCGAGGCTGTCATTTTTTTGCTAGAGCAGACCGCCTCAGCTGTCTTCCACACAGCAGCCCGTGGGCTCGAACCACCAATCTTAGGGTTCGCAGCCCAGTGGTTATCATCTTGGAAACCCTAAAGCACAGTTCTGTTCTGTGCAAGAGAGTCACTGTGAGTCGAAAATCAACTTGATGGCAGTGGGTTTTATTGGACATTAAGACCTTTCCATGCCTGTCCAAAAAGCCCATCCCTTTGAGGGCCTTTCACCATTCCAAGATGGTGGGTGCAGGTCTGACTCAGTAAGGAGACACTACATCCAAGGGGAGGCTCCCTACCCTCAACACCCCAGCTGTAGACGTCTCTACCCAAAGCATGAAAAGCATCTTCTATTGCTTTAAAATAGAAACTTTTTGGCCAAACAACTGCATGAAATGGAGACATAAAAGGAAGAAGACAGAGGCCAGACAAATGAAGCGAGGTTTCATCTATTTCTAGCCTAACTTGGTTTTCTGTTTATTTTTAATAAACTATGATGTCCCTTGTGTAATCAAAAATGCAAGAAATTGGTAGAAGGCGGAGGTAAAACTGGCTCTTAGCATCATCCTATCCCTTTGAGTGATATTAATTTATGTCTAGTAATTCAAGGCTATTAGGTCCAGTGACTACAAATCAGAAACTCCGGGTTCTACTTTCATCTCCCAACTCACTACCCGCATAACCTAGAGCCCGTCGTAGGTCCACATCCATGAGGATGGAAATCCATGCTCTTTTCAATCATCTCACATACATGTGAAAGTTGGAGAATGAAAAAGGAAGACAGATGAGGGATAGATGCTTTTAAATTGTGGTGTTGGTGAAGAGTAACAATAGACCATAGACTGCCAGAAGAACAATCCAATCCGTTGTCAAAGAAATACAACCAGAATGTTCCTTAGGAGCAAGGATGGCGAGACTTTGACTCACTAACCTGGGACAAACCATCAGGAAAAACCAATTGCTAGAAAAGGACATCATATTGGGCGCAGCCTTGGGCCAATGGGAATGAAGGGAACGTTCCACAAGAAGGACTGATACAATGGTCCCAACACCGAGCTTGAACACACCCTTGGAGATGAAGATGCAGGACCAGGTGACAGGGAGTCAGAGCAGACTCTACCACAACCAGGGCTTCCATTCAGCTTTGACCCCAGTTGAGAATTTGCATTTCCACCCCAGAATCAGAATCTACATTCCAAGAAGACTCCCCAGGTGATTCTCTTATGAGTATATAAGCATCATCTGGGGATCTGAAAGAATCACAGGAGGATCTTGCTAAACCATAGAGTAGGATTCAGTGCCACTGAGGTGGAAATGCAAATTCTCAACTGGGAAGCTGAATGGACTGGTTCCAAGTCCTGACCCCAACTAATACAACAAAAGCATGACTCACAGGGTTGTATATACATACACTGCATGGGCCTATGCCTAGAACGTGCTCCTGGTGTGGCACTGAAGCATAAGCACTAGACAGTGAACTACAAGGGCAGCAGTTCAAACCCACCAGCTGCTCCTTGGAAACCCAGAAATGACTCAACAGCACTTAACGCCAACATACCTTGAAACTCATGTAGCAACTATGTATTTATCCATTTTAATTCCACCCTGCCTGAGGATCGAGATCTTATCCAATTCCATTAGCTCTCCCTCTTAATGATCCCTACCCAGGCCTCTCATGACCATCCACTTTGCTATTTCTCGGCTCAGAACTGTGACTGATTCTAACTGCTTGACATACAAAAGATTAAACTCCTCTTCCTCTTTTCCATGCTGCCCCTCGTATACACTCACACCAATGCAGGGAATACTGACCCTCCTCTTCTCCAAGGTGGCTTCTCTCACCTCTTCCCTGGATCCCTTCTCTCACCTACTCCAAACCACACTTGTAAAAATGCTGCAGGGCTGCGACACCGTAAATTCACAAAGAGGAAGAGAGAGAATCAAGGTCAGCATCAGCTCAAGCTGACTCCTATGAACTGGACGGCAGACATACCTCCATCTGCCAAACGTTTTCCCAATGCTGCTACTGGCAGGCACTCTACCTCCCTATGGAGTTTGTTCACCATTAACCATGGACACACAAGGTATTCTCTGTTGCAATGATAATGATTCATTTCACATGTGATCAAAGATGTGGGACAGCCATGTGAAACTGTTCACTACAGATTAGTAACTAAGCACATTAGGTCCATGCTAATTGGGCAGCTGCCCCTCGTGGGTCGGCAGGCCCGCTGTGGCTGCCTAGCTCCATAGGCCGGGAAGCCCGCTGCACCGACACCAGCCTCCTGGTTCTGCTGCCACTGGTCTCTGTCATACACAAGGTTCCCGGGTCATCGGAATTGGCTCGATAACGATTGGCTTAGCTTAGCAACTGGGGGTTCCATTATGGTCATATAGACTGTTGTGTACTAGTATTCTGAGAGCATGGAGTTCGGAGTCTCTGAGTGACTGAAATTAATCGTTCCTCTGCCCCTCATTCATCAGGTAACTCTGGACACGTTCCTGAGCCTCCTGATGCTCTTTTTCTTCACTTACAAAATATCTAGCTCTCAAGATTGTTGTAAATAAAGAAAATATTATTCAGAGACTAACCCCAAATAAAGGACCTCTGGTAGCGTAGTGGTTACGAATCGGGCTGCTAATGTCACAGTTAGCGGTTCGAAACTACCAGCTGTTCCACCTGAGAAAGATGAGGCTTTCTGCTCCCGTAAAGTTTTACAGCCTCAGAAACCCGGTGCAGGGTCACTATGAGTCGGAACCGACTCCACGGCAATAACAACAACAATCCCAAATAAACTGTTACCCAATCAACACTGAATAAATGTTAGTTGACGCTAAAAAAATTATAAAACATGAATAACCAGAATTGTTATTGTTAAGTGCCAGAGTGGTGGTGGTTATGTGCCGTGGAGTCGGTTCCGACTCATAGCGACCCTGTACAGGGTTTCCGAGGTTGTAAATCTTTATGGGAGCAGAAAGCCTCATCTTTCTCCCGCGGGACAGCTGGTAGTTTCAAACTGCTGACCTTGCAGTTCACAGCCCAATTTGTAACCACTATGCTACCAGAGCTCCTTAAGAGCCAGAGTTGCTAGCATTTATTGAGTGTTTACGAGGTGTGGCACTGTAGGATAAGCATTAGACTGCTAACCATAGGTTGATGGTTTAAACCCACTAGCCGCTCCTTGGAAACCCTATACAGTGTCATTTGACACCACTTAACAACAACACACATGTATACACACACATATATGGACACAAGGAAGCACACAGTAAGGCCCCTGTGTGTACTGAGGAGTACAAGCCAAGCAGGAAGAGCAAATGAGTCTTTCAGAGGCCTCTGATGGGCATGGCCGAGGCTTGGCCCCCGAGTTCTTCTGCAGAGACATGCAAGTATATTATTGGTGCCCTTTGGGGAATGTTTTCCACATCAGGATAAAAGAGCCCTACAGCCCCTGGCAAAATGCCAGGGAAACAATATACTGCAAACATTTGGAGAAAGAAGGTTCGAAACTCCAGGGGAGCAAAGGCTTTGGTCCTTAGCTATGAAGCGTTCTTTTGTCAGATTAGTGCTCTAAGCGGCAGTTCCAGCTTCCATGGAGGTCTTGGACATTTTCAAATAATTTTAGCAACATCACTTATGCCACCAAAAGATCCAGGGCTATGGACTCGAGGCTGGATAGTAAGTATTACTATACCCATTTTCAAGGTCCTGGTGTGGCACCACGGGTTAACGCACCAGACTGCAAAGCCATTTGAACTCCAAGGTCAGCGGTTCAAGCTCACCAGATGCTCCTCAGAAACCCTATACAGGGTCACTATGGGTTGGAACCGACTTGATGTCACTTAACAACAGCAACAACACACCCATTTTTGGAGTACTGGTATGGCACTGTAGGATAAGCACTGGCCTGCTAACCTCAACGTCAGCTGTTCAAACCCATAAGCTACTCCTTGGAAACCCTATACTGGGCAGCTATGGGTCGGAACCGACTTGACGGCACCTAACAATACCCATTTTACAGTAATAAAACTGAGGCACCAAGAAGACAAAAGATGTGAATCATAAGTTAATGGTAATGCTACTGCTGCTACGTAAAATACTCAGGACTTGGGCCTGGACTACGTCTTCTTCTTACGTTATTTAATTTGAGAGCCAAGATCTGTTTGTACTCACTCAAAATGCTATTCATGTCTATTGAGTAATAAAATCTTGGTGCCAAGAAGCAAACAGGTTCAAATGTAACACGAGCTGGAGGTTCACATAAAGTTTCTAGCACACTGTATTTATTTATTTATTTATTATTTACCAAGTTGTGTGGGAGAAAGATGTGGCGGTCTACCTCTATAAAGACTGTTGTTGTTAAATACCATCAAGTCAGTTTCAACTCGCAGCATTAGCAGACCAGTGCTCATCCTATAGCGCCACACCAGGATTACAACCTTAGCAACCCTATGGAGCAGGTCGACTTGCCCTATAGCGTCTCCATAAGGGAACTGATTATCTATAAGGAAACCGATTCTCTGGTAACAAGTACAGGGGTACACCTTACATATGTGCAATTTATTGTATGTTAAATATATGCCAATAAAGCTGTTAAAGAAAAAAATGACTTGTTCCAGTTTCTCATTGGCTCAAACAGACACACAGTAGGCTGGTCACGGGGACAGTTTTTAGGAATCCCAGGCCCCTTAAAGCAGTAACCTTCTCTCCTCTGCTCAATGGGGATGAGGGTCCCCAGTTCTCATCCCAAATGGGACCAGTACCAATTGCCACGGGTCAATTCCAACTCATGGTGGCCCCCACAGCATAATTTTTAACAGTCATTTTTATAGGACGTTTTCACAGAAATTAAAATATATATTCTCATGGTTTATATGCTGGACTGCAAAGTCGGTTTGAACTGTAAGGTCAGAGGTTCAAGCTCACCAGATGCTCCCCTGAAACTCTATGCAGGCTCACTATGGGTCAAAACCAACTCGATGGCACTTAACAACAACAATAACAAATAAGTACATGAAACAGAGTCCCTGGGTGACACAGTTAAGTGCTCAACAGCACTTCACAACAACAACAACAACAACTAGCCAGAAAGTTGGTGGTTTGAATTCACTCAGAGACTCCATGGAAGACTGTTTCTAACAAGTCACAGTCTTGAAAGCCCTATGGAAGCTGTACTTGGCACAGATGGGGTCGCCACAGGTCAGCATCAGTCCAATTGCAACTGACAGCAACATATGCACCAATGGGGTTTGGGAGGACAGACCATGGAGAAATTAATCATGGTCACATGAGTGGCCCCAAAAGATGCTGGGAGACAGGGGTGGGATGGAGCCTTTTCACTGAAAACCTTTCTGTCTCTTTTTCATTTTGAAGAACTCAATGCATAAATGAATAAATACTGCAATTTAAATTAAAACAACAAAATTTGCCCCCAGCTCTCTCCGAAATTTTATCTCAAGTACAACAGGAATGTGCCTTGTGGCTTTATTCCAAAAGAAGTTCGTGTCCAAGACCAACAAACATTGCGTCCTGTCCCGGATAAGCAGACTTCCGCCATCCCTGCTTCATCCTGTGACTGCCAGTGTGCAGGACACTAAGTCTCCGCTTCTGGGCTTGCTTGCCTCCTCCACCCAAGCACCCAGAAAGAGTCCTGCCCAGTCCATGGGTGTCTCCCCTCAACCTGGCACCACCCTCTCCCTCAGAATGTGTGGGGTCATGGGCTGCCTAGTCTGATACACAGTTATCAAAACACGGGTGGCCCCGGAATCTGAAAGCCACTGTCTTCTCAAGTCAGGATGGTTCTCAGAGCTTCTTAGGCAAGAGCTGGGAGATTATGCCTAGAATAGTTTCCCAGAGAGAGTTCAGATATTTAAGTGAGAACTTGCGACTGTGAACTTGGAGTCCAGGCTCCATTTACGAAGTCAGATGAATGGCCAGAGCAATCAGTAGAGCAGTACAGACTTCCTTGTGTACAAGTGCTATCTGCTCCGATCCGTGGCAACCACATATGTGTCAGGGTAGACTGTGCTCCATACGGTTTTCAATAGCTGAGTTTTCTGAAGCAGAGCACTTGACTTTCCCTCTGGGTGGACTCAGACCTCCAACTTTTCAATGAGCAGATGAGCGCATTGATCATTTGCACCACCCAGGGGCTCCAGGCTCTGTTTCACAGACAAGCACATGGTACAGACCAGACTCCTGGTTTCTAGCATACCCCTGTGTTCAGAGCTCCCAGGGACTGGGGTCACACCACACCTTGGCATGTGACTTGCAATCCTCTTGTAGGCAGAATATACCCCCAAAGGAACCCACTGCCCAACCCTGTCAGTAGAATGTGCACATACGTGACATCCCCATATCCAAGGGGAAGATTTAAACTCAACGCTTGTTTCGGTCCCCTCCCATGCAAATAGCACGTCCAGATCAATGCTGCTCCTCCAGCCCAGGTCTGCAGAGAAAACCCACACAGGGTTCTGCAGCTCCAGGGCGGCCTGAGAAACATGTAGGCATTGTTGTAAGCCATAAATCTTTGAGGACAGTCTGCTACAGTACAAAGTTGACTGATGACTCCCCAAAGTCACCCAAGCTTGCACAGCCGGTCTGATCTCTGACTTCCTTGAAGCAGCACCAATGTGGTTCTGCGGAGGCTCCTTGAAGGGTTCAGGGCTCCAGGTACCACTCGACAAGCTTGAGCAACTCTCAATCACACAGAGCTTGACTTCCAATCACATGAAGACTAACACTTGTCAATTCTTCAGACAGGTGCGCTGCTGGGATATACTTGCCAATGATGTCAAGTAGAACTGAGCTTCCTCTTAGCTACAATCTGAGCCTCCTGGTACTCATCAATCTCTTCGTCGATAACCTTGCTCATTCAAAAATCCATCCCAGAAGCATTTACCAGGTGCTGCCTGTTACACAAAGTCATGATGTGGTGCTGTAGGATAAGCACTGGAATGCCAACCTCAAGGTCAACGGTTCAAACCCACCAGCTGCTCCTCGGAAACCTTACACAGGGTCGCTGTGAGTCCGAATCGACTCGACAACAATTCACAATAACAACACTTGTTAAGCAGAAATGTTACTGTAAATCACTGAAATTTCACCATAATCAAAAACTTTTTCCCCAAGTAAATGGTGTGTACCCAGTGGTGCAGCCAGGGAGGAAGGAGACAAGCATACCTGCAGAGGATGTTCTACGTCATCACCAAGGGATCGTCGCCCATGTCCTGGGGAAGCAGTTTGGTACACAGAGCACTGCCCACTCAAGAGGCCTGCACTGTAACGAGCAGTGACGTGGCCTTGAGCGGAGACCGGCTAAGCCTTACTTTCGGCATCTGTACTTGCTCCTTGTCAGGGGAACACACTGAAGATGCAGGAGGCACAGACCAAGGTGCCAAGGGAGAGAGCAATAGGTGAGAGGGACTTCACAAGTTTGTGGAAAAACTCAGCTATCTTATCATTCCAGTTTCCATAAACTTTTCGTAACCCCTCCATATGTTTACAGGTTGTTCTCTGGTAGCGTAGTGGTTACAAGTCGGGCTGCCAACCTCAAGGTCAGCAGTTTGAAACTACCAGCTGTTCCACTGGAGAAAGATGAGGCGTTCTGCTCTCATAAAGATTTATAGCCTCAGAAACCCTGTACAGGGTCTCTATGAGCCAGAACTGACTGCTTGGTACTTAACAACAACAACAACAACTGTTTTTAAGTGCTGCCAAGTCAGTTCCGACTCGTAGCAACCCTGTATAGGGTTTCCTAGGAGCAGCTGGTAGGTTTGAACTGCTGATTACTGGATATATCTAATTCTCTATCCATGGCATCTAATGTTGTTGTTAAGTGCCATAGAGTTGGTTCTGACCCATAGAGACCCTGTATAGGGTTTCTAAGGAGCGGCTGGTGACCTTGAACCACTAACCTTGCTGTTCAAACTGACCTTGTAGCCCAGCTCATTAATCCACAGCACGACACCAAGACAGGTACTTCCTCCTTCATTAACATTTAACAATTTTACGTCTCCTTCCAATGTTCTCCACTTACAAATAAACACTTAAGAGTAGAGACAGTGAAAGACCTTCTCTCCTATTGAATCCTGCACAGAGGAGGAAGAGGGAAGTAACATCCCTACATGTTTTGAACATAGGTTTCCATAAGACATGGGATCTTTTCTGTATGAAAATGTGCACACTCATAAGGAAGAATGAAAACTCTTTTCTCTTCTCTTCCTTGATCCTTTCTCTTTTGTACAAAAGAGACAAAGTCTTATTTGCACATGTACTTGTCAGGAAAAAATTAACATAGAAAATTTCCTTCCTTCTTTCCTTCCTTCCTCCCACACAACACATCTGTCAATCTAGCACTTAGAGAAGCAATAAACGTTCAGGAGGTTACTGCACCAGAGAACAAATAACCAAATTAACAGGGATTTTAAAGCACAAACAAGTATTTGGTGTCAGTCTGAAAACAACATCCCACTGAAGAGCTCGCTTATCAACTAAATGGACAGAAACCTGCTGCACTGAATGAAGACATTGCAAAGCCGAGAAAACTTCAGAGCTAGGCAAGATGTTGTTGTTGTGAGGTGCTGTTGAGTAGGCGCTGACTCATAGTGACCCTATCCACAAGAAAGCAAAACACTGCCTAGTCCTGAGCCATCCTCACAATTGTTGTTACGTTTGAACCCACTGCTCCTGCCACTGTGGCAATCCAGAGGAGTGACATGGTAGAGGACGATCAGATTTCCGTTTCCAAAGATCCCACTGGTGAACGTCTTGCAAACAGAGGAGACAATTGCAGCATCCAAATATCGGAACACAATGGCTGGGTCTAGGGTGAATAACACGCTTTTCAAGTCACATTCACACACATTTTTCTCAATTAGGATGAAATACAATGAGTGCCTGTGGAAATTACCAAGTGCTATAAGGGTCACTTTGAGTAGGAACTGGCTCTGGTAGCGTAGTGGTTACAAATTGGGCTGTGAGCCGCAAGGTCAGCAGTTTGAAACTACCAGCTGTTCCGCAGGAGAAAGATGAGGCTCTCTGTTCCTGTAAAGATTTACAGCCTCGGAAACCCTGTACAGTGTCGTTATGAGTAGGAACTGACTCCACGGCACTTAACAACAATAACAATACGGGTCACTTTGAGTCAGAACCGGCGATACTGAATAACAATCACTATCTGAAAGTGAAGATGATTACCAAGCCCAAATGATTAATGAGCACAGCGCCTAATGGAAAGGTGGGACGTTGAAGTTCACCCAGGGGCACCTGGAACCAAGGCCTGGCAGTTTACGTCCCCAAAATCAGCCACTGAAAGTCCTACAGAGCACATTCTATTTTGCCATGAGTTGGGGATGGCTCAGCAGCCACTGGTTTGGTTTTGTGTTTTATTCCTCTCCGGAGTTGGAACCACTATGGCTTTGTCCCAGGACTGGCGAAGCAGCGTGGAGTCGTGCGGAAACCCAGAAGTGGACAGGAGAGTCCGTTCCTTTATTAAACCAGGGACAGCGACAGCACGACCTCCGGCCCCTCAGGTCCACATAAGGAACAAGCCTGGTGGTGCAGCTATGAATGCGGCCCAGGTGGGAGGATGCTCAAAGGGTTCCTGAAGGTCATTCACAGGCTCTGCAGGTACAGGAAGGTGCTCTCCAGGTAAAGCCGCAGCCACTGACTCAACAACACAGAGGAATCCTCCCACATCAAATCAGACAGCGCACGTCTGTCGTCAGCAGTGATGCCCAGTATTACTCATGCAGGGCAGCCGGTCCAACACCTTTACTGCTGTCTTCAGCAAGACTTCTGAAACTGAGCAACAAAGCTGGACGCAGTGTTCTGACAGAAGGCAACTTGTGCTCATACATCACACTGCTATCAACGCACTCTTTGCAGTGAAAACCCACAGAAAGACCCCAGTTCCTTCAAACTCTGTAACCATGCCACCCCCCCACCCCCACCCCAGCCCTGACTATCAGCTGCTTAGATACATGGCTACAAACGTATCATATGAAGGCCATTGTGAGCTCTAACATCATCTTTCAAGGTAGCAACCAGCCCACCAAATTGGGCGGCACATACATTACATTTGTATATGCCGCCCAATTTGGTGGGCTTGTTACTATCTTGAAAGATGAAAATATATAAATGTTATGGGGTCCTGGTGTGGCTCTGAGGGCCTAAGGTCGGTGATTCAAACTCACTAGCCGCTCCTTGGAAACTCTATACAGGGTTGCTATGAGTTGGAACTGACTCGCCAACAAACAAATATAATAAACATGCCAAACTTTATTTTAAGGAGCTCTGGTAGCGTAATGGTAACAAATTGGGCTGCTAATCTCAAGGTGAGCAGTTCAAGACTACCAGCGGTTCTGCGGGAGAAAGATGAGGCTTTGTGCTCCCGAAAAGATTTACAGCCTCAGAAACCCTGTACAGGGTCGCTATGGGTCGAAATCGACTCGACAGCACTTAACAACAACAACCTCTACTTTGGAGTCCTGGTGTGGTGCAGTGGGTTAATGCCCTGCACTGCAAACTTACTAACTGCTCCTCAGACACCCTATATAGGGTCTCTATGGATCAGAACTGACTCGACGGCACTTCATAGCACTTTACTTTGTTTACATGAAACGACACTAACCCCTTTTCTGCCTGGGCCCCTTCCTAGAGCAGTTGTTTGAAGTGCGTTGAGTGGGTTCAAACTCATAGAGACCCTGTATAGGGTGTCTGAGGAGTGGCTGATAGGTTTGAACCACCAACCTGGTAATTCATAGGTTGGCAGTTCAAACCATAGGAGAGGAATTTTTATATAGGAAGATGGGATTTCTTGATAATCATGAGATTACAGAATAATTATAGCAAACATCTGTATACCACCTACATGGTACTATTGTTGTGAAGTGCCATCAAGTCAGTTCCGACTCCTAGTGACCCTGTACAGGGTACCTGAGAAGCAGATGGTGAGCTTGAACCGCCAACCTTGCAGTTCAAACCAACCTTGTGGTCCAGTGCATTATTCCAGAGCCACACCAAGGCTCCTTATATGGTATTACCAGGTATTTTCTATCTATTACCTAATTAATTCTTTTTACCCAGTTGACACCCAACAACAATGACAAGACACTACCTGCAACTCTGACGGTTGTTCTGACATTTCAGCTAACTTATTTCCAAAGCAGTCGCTCCACCAAATACCGCACTTTGCAGCTAGATGCCCACCCAGCTCAGCACCATCATGCCCAATATGAGATACTGTTTCTTGAAGGAAATTTCCTTTATGCCTTTGCCCCTCCTTATTTCGAATCCCAGTCTCTCTCTACAGGTGGCGTGGTGGTGAAGTCTGTAGAGTCTAGAACAAGGGTTATTAGCTGTGTAGTTCAGGGCACATAATTTTGCATCTTAAGCACTTGGCTGTTAACTGAAAAGACAAAGCAGACCCACACGAGACACAAATAGATACACGAGACGAGAGAAGGGACAATACTCCTTCATTGGTGAGCTGTTCTAAGCCCAAGTCACAAAGTGTTAAACAAAATGTCATTCAATGACCCTCACCAGTCTCTGCAATAAAGGTTCTTTGTTGGTGAGAGGATTCTTTAATCTGCGAAGCAGGTAGCTCAGTTCTAGATGAATTCAGCTCTTGGAACATACCATTCTGGACAATGCCCTGAACTGATCGCTTACAAAAGGTTTTGCCCAACATTTTCCCTGCTATCTCCCACAGCCAAATGCATCCATAAATTCCAGAGCTTTGGCTCAGCTGCCATTGGAAATAGTATTCTAACAACCTGACACCAACAGTAACATTTTGGCTGCTTTTAGTATAACATCCAGACCTTTGGATTTTATAAAGGACGCCTGCAATAAGAAGAAATATTTTGTAGATACGATGAAAGGAAGCATTCCTTTTCATTTCCCTGAGAAGGACTTCTTCCAATGGTACAAGTGTCTTTTGCTAACAATGTTAAAAATGTTAAGTCTAATATAGATGTTACTATGGTGATCTTCACATGTGTAAATTCTCATGGGGATTTAAGCATTGTGCTGTACTTGGTGGTAACTGTGAGGATAATTTGTTAACTGCAGCTGATGAAAAATACAGAGATTGATCAACGCATGGCATTTGTTTTCAAGAGTCTTCCTGACTTCCTGATTTTCTCCAAAGCAGCTCAAAATCCAGGTTTTAATCCAACAATCTAACAATTCTCTTAATTTCCTAACTCACCTGGCAAAATAAAAATAATCACTCCATTTTAAAAACGATCCTTGTTCTAGAATCTGTAAGACCTTTCCAGAAAGCATCCTTATCTTAAATGTTCACTTTCTTCTTGACCTACAAAACCAGTCACTCTCACGTCAATTCTGACTCATGGTGACCCCCATGTGTGTCAGAGTCGAACGATGGCTGATTTTTCAGAAGTAGATTACCAGGCCTTTCTTCTGAGGTGTGCCTCTGGATGGAGCCAAACTGCCAACCTTTCGGTTAGCCATTGAACACATTAACCATATGTACTTCACTCCCTTGTTAAATGCCAGCGAGTTGGTTGCAACTCATAGCGACCCTTGTATAGGATTTCTAAGGAACAATGACTGGTTTGAACCGCCAACTTTGTGGTTAAACAGTCGAGTGCTTACCCACAGTGCCACACTAGGACTCCTCTGTACCACTTGGAAAGCCCAAATCTGTGACACCTTAGCCCTCAGTTCAAGGAAGATATGTTTCCAGGTAAATACTTTCTTACACTCTTTTCCATGTTCTGATTTATTTTGGGAAAATTAAGAAATTTCTCACAATAGGATTCACTAAAACTATATGTTAAGGAGTTCTGGTAGCATAGTGGTTATGAAATGGCTGCTAACATCAAGGTCAGCAGTTCAAAACTACCAGCTGTTCCGTGGAAGAAAGATCAGTGTTCCACGGGAGAAAGATGAGGTTTTGTTCCTGTAAAGATTTACAGCCTCGGAAACCCCATACAGGGTCACTATGAGTTGGAACCTACACCACAGCACATAACCACCACCACAACTATAGGTTAGCTCAGTATATAGCTTTTAGCTTGGTCTCTATTTGAGAAAAACCAAATGATAAAATAAAGAGAAAGGAGACCCGGATGTATTTTTCATTTTACTCCCATAGACATACTGTCTGTAAATTTCACCAACTTAATGTTTTTCCTTCTTCTATAAAAACATAACTGATGTACAGAGTCACATAATTAACGTGGGGAAGGGCGGATTAGAGGTCTATTTCCCCCCATTTTAGATAGGCAAAGTGTATTACCTCATGTTGTTATTGTCGGTTCCGACTCACAGTGACCTGTATAGGGTTTCTGAGGAGCAGCCGGTGAGTTTGAACCACTGACCTTGCGGTTCTAACCAACCTTTTAGTCCAGCATATTACCCTGCAGTGCCACCCCAGGAATCCTTGTTGTTGTTAAGTGCTGTCAAGTCGATTCCAACCCATAGCAACCCTGTATAGGGTTTCCAAGGAGCAACTGGTGAGCTTGAACTGCCGGCCTTGCAGTTCAAATGGCTTTGTAGTCTGGCGCATTAGCCCACAGCGCCACACCAGGACTCCTTGTTGTTGTTGTTGTTGTTAAGTGCCATAGAGTCGGTTCCGACCCATAGCGACCCTGTATAGGGTTTCCGAGGAGTAGCTGGTGAGTTTGAACCGCTGATCTTGCAGTTCAAACGGCTTTGCAGTCTGGCGCATTAACCCACAGCGCCACACCAGGGCTCCTTAGCCATCAACAAATATAACAAATACAACTTCATAGAAGAATTAATTGTCTTCAATAATAAATACTGTAATGTACGTTACGGACATAGAGGGCTACTGGATTAGTAATAAAATGATGCTGAGCGTGAACTTTAAGGGAAATATCCTTAAGTGAGACCTTCTAGGGACCCGTGAACTCAATGCACTGATCCAAATGTTGTTTCAATGCACATGCAGGGATTTTTCTGGAAAGAAGCCATGTTACTTCCTCTTTAAGACATTAGACATTAAGAGCTAAGCCTCACCAGGAACCCAGTGCTACTCTAGGCAGGAGAGGTGGAGTTGGGGGCAGGGAGCTAGACTCTAACCGGGGCATTGTGACCACAGCCCAGATCACACATCAGTTCACAGCTCCGCTAAGAGAGCTCTAGGTGTCCTCCGAAGGGGAGTGGCGGCATCCAGTAACCCAATGTGAGATCCCAATTTGCCAAGATTCCTCATGCCATGCCCTCAGTGCACCGGTTGGAACCGATGGTTTTGTTTGTATTGGGAAGGATGCACTAACTAGGAAGGTGATAAGGTGGGGTCAGGGAGGCAGGACCCATCACAGGCAGGACCCTAGCCCCTGACCCTTATCAGCTGTTGTCAAGTGCTGTGGAGTCAGTTCTGACTCAGAGTGAGTGTTTCCGAGGAGTGAATGGTGGATTTGAACCACCAACCTTACAGTTCAAACTGACCTTGCAGTCCAACGTCACAGCAGGACTCCTTCAGCTATAAGTCTCATTATCAACCTTACTCCTGGGACAGAGACCTCTTCTGCTCTCCACCCACACTGCCTGACTCTCGAGCCCCCGTCTCTATCCCCCTCCCTCAGAGGTCACAGCCCCGATCTCCTTCCAGAGTTCTAGGAGGGCATGTCCTCCTCTCTGGAGATGCATCATGTAGAAATTCCAAGCTCAGCGGAATTAACAAGGCCCATGCTGACCCCAGGATCTTCCCAAAGCAAGCCTGCCTGGCTCCCTTGTTTCCAGATGGGATGGTTATTCCCTGAGGAGCTCAGACTCCAGCCTTCACCCTCTCCTTTAGTTAGGTGATGGTCCTGTAAATATGATCCCCACAAGGTCTCTGGCATCTACACCCACCATCACATGCCTACTTCAACTCCAACTCTTCTCTCCTGGACTACCTCAATACCTGTGAACTCCCCTCCATGCATCCTGCCTCCTCTCTAAATCATCCTATACTGATGACTCACAAGCCCAGCTGCAATCAGATTACTGCTCCACAGAAAAATCTTCCATTGTCTAGTGAATCAATAACAGCTACTGATCATCAAGCACGTAACTCGCTGTGTGTCAAACACAGAAGACGCATTTGACCCACACCAAGAAACCATGCCAGTTGCAATCAAGTCCATTCCAACTCGGCGACCCTATAGGATAAGTAGAACCACGCCCGAGGGTTGCCAAGGCTGTAATCTTTACTGGAGAGCACTGACGGCTTTGTAGGATTAGTCCTGGATGGCTAACCACAGGTCAGCAGTTCAAACCCACCAGCCACTCCTCGGGAGAAAGATGAGGCTTTCTGCTCCCGTAAAGATGTACAGTATCAGAAACCCTATAAAGAGTCGCTATGAATTGGAACTGACTCAATGGTGACTCGATGGCACCTAACAACAACAACAACAACAATGGCATTCAGCCAACAACAATCTTTACTGGAGCCGAATGCCACATCTGTTTTCCGTGGGGCAACCTTTCAGGTATCGGCCAAGTGCTTCAAGTGCTATGCCACTAGGGATCCTCGACCAGCCTGATATTATTTAATAAGGAGCTCTGGTAGTATAGTGCTTACGAGTCAGGAGAAAGATGAGGCTTTCTGCTCCTGAGTCCTGGTATGACGTTTAGGATAAGCACTCAACCTCAAGGTCGGTTTGAACTGCAAGGTCGGTGGTTCAAACTCACCAGTCACTCCTCAGAAACCTATACCAGGTCACTATGAGTAGGAACCTACTCAGTGGCACTTAAGAACAACAAAGATTTACAGCCTTGGAAACCCTATGTAGGATCGCATGAGTGAGAATCAACTCAACACCACTACCACCATGACATCATTTCATCCTCCAAACAATCCCATAAGATCGTACCATCAGGAAGAAATGGAGGCTCTCCAGTGATCTCCAGTGGGACTCAACCTCCTCGTCTTGTCTCGTCGACTCCTGGCCCATCCCTTCTCGCCCACAACGCCACTCAAAATGCCCATCAGTCAGCAGTTACAGCCCTGCTGTTCTATTTCCCTAAAACACCCTCCGTGTCCAGTCACTCATTCAGACAGGTGCGCACCAGCCCCCCGACGTGTCCCAGACCCCCCACCACTCTGCCAGCCTTGGGGTACAATGATGAAGAAAGGAAAGAAAAAGGAGGGAGGAAGGACCTGGTCCTCAGGAATATAGTCTATCCTGGGGTGTTGTTGTTGTTGTTATGTGCCTTGGAATCTGACTCATAGTGACCCTACACAGGGTTTCCAAGGCTGTAAATCTTTATGGGAGCAGACCCCCTTATCTTTCTCCCGTGGAACCACTGGTAGTTTTGAACTGCTGACCTTGAGGTTTGCAGCCCAATTCATAACCACTACGCTACCAGAGCTCCTTATGCACTTAGAATCCATGGCCCACGGCCAAGACTCTTTTCAGTGCTCATCCCAGTATCATCTGCTCCAACACCACTTGCAGGAGCACCCCCTTTCCTCCCTCCCCTCTCACTCACTCATGTCTGACTTTCCTATAAAGCTCCTCTAACCCTTGTCTAAAAGGAGCTCTGGTAGCGTAAAAGGAGCTCTGGTAGCGTAAAATGGTTTCGAGTCGGGTTGCAAAGCAGAAGGTCAGCAGTTCAAAACTACCAGCTGTTCCATGGGAGAAAGATGAGGCTTTCTGCTCCCGTAAAGATTTACAGCCTTGGAAACCCTGTACAGGGTCGCTATGAGTTGGAATCGACTCCACGGCACATAACAACAACAACAATCCTTGTCTTCTCTCAGTTCTGTACACAGCGTTTCCCTAATCTCCCTGGTGGAACCCCAGTGGCAATGGAGTTAAAGCACCCAGTGGCTAACCACAAGGTCGGCGGTTCACATCCACCAGCCCCTAAGCAGGAGAAAGGTGTGGCAGTCTGCTGCAGTGAAAGGTACAGTCCTGGGAACCCTATGGGGCAGTTCTACTACGGACGATGAGTTGGAATTTGAGTTCACAGCAGTGGGGTTTTTTGTGTCTTTGTGTTGTAATGCTCCTAAGGTCCCTATCAGAGTCCTGGTGCGGCACTGTAGGGTAAGCACTGGCCAGCAAGGACGGTTTGAACTGCAAGGTCAGCAGTTCAAACCCACCAGCCGCTCCTTGGAAACCCTATACAGGGTCGCTATGAATTGGCACCGACTTCATGGCACATCATCACCACCACTACCACCAGTCATGGCATGACGCTGCAGGTTAATGCGCTGGACTGCAAAGTCAGTTGAACCACAAGGCTGGCGGTTCAAACTCACCAGCTACTCCTCATAAACCCTATACAGGGTCGCTATGGGTCGGAACCAACTCAACGGCACTTAACAACAACAACAGATCTTTACAGGAGCAAAAAGCCTCATCTTTTCCCTCGGGGCACCTAGTGGACTCAAACTACTGACCTTCCATGTTAGTAGCCCAACATGTACATGTAACCCACAAAACCATCAGGCTCCTTGTGTCCAATCTTAAACTTTAATGTTCCTAAAACTCTTTCAAGTAGGTGTTTCTTGGGAGTGTCACAAAGTGTCCCTGCGATGTGTGCATTTGGCAGAAATGAAGTGTTGGGGGGCGGTGGGGAAGAGTCTCTTTTCCTAATTGCTGCTGTCTCCTGACCCAAAGTCCCAGGCTCCCCGGGGAATGATAAAAATCAATCAGGCAGAAGACGTCCTGAGTGTCAATGTCTCCAGTTGGAAGGACTCCTGCTGGGGTCAGCAAGGACCCACAAATCACTCAGGATTCACCCGGGCACACACACAGTGTGCAGTTCCAGAAGGCTGGGCCTGACCATCCCCTCCCGGGCCTGACCATCCCCTCCCGGGCCAGCCTTACTGAGCCCTTAGCTTCCATTATGTCTTGACCCAGACTTTACTTCCTTTATTTAGCAAACACTGATGAATTCCTACATTTAGAGAAATGAAAAGTATCGCTGAAGAGGCAGCTAAGATTTTTCAAGGAAAACCCACCAGGTGCTGCTAAGCCGATGCCAATTCACGGCACCCCCATGTGTGTCAGAGTGGAACTGCCCACCATAGGGGTCTCAGTAACTGATCTTTCAGAAGAAGATCACCAGGCCTTTCTTCCAAGGTGCCTATGAGTGGACTTGAACCACCAACCTGTTGGTTAAAACTCATTGTTTTAGCCCTTGGCACCACCTAGAAATGATGTTCAAAGAAAACTATCCTTTTGCAACACTGGGAAAGATACACAATGGTCTGTGGTGTTTAACATGCAAAAGGGGGCCCACATGATCAAAATCGAAACAACAGGGTCAACGTAAGTCAATTATGCATCCTTATTTGGGTAATTAAGTTGGCCCTTATAAGTAATTGCTTTCATTTTGGTCATGTGGACGTACATTTGCACGCTAAAAACCACCATTGTGTGTCTTTTCAAGTATAGGCAGTCCTTGGGTTATGAATGCCTGACTTTCGGACAACTCATACCTACCCTTTGTTGTTGTTGTTAAGTGCCATCCAGTCAATTCCAACTCATAGCAACCCTGAATAGAGTTTCCAAGGAACAGCTGGTGGGTTTGAACTGCCAACCTTGTGGTTAGCAGTCCAGTGTTGACCCTACGACGCCACACCAGGAGTCCGTTTAGTGCTATGTAAATTTGAAATGACCAACCCCTCCTTGCAACAAATTCTCCATCACGATCATTGAGTAGGCTTTGATCCTTTCCTTGCACCAAACCCAAACCAAAGTCAAATCCACTGATATAGAGTCGATTCCAATTCACAGAAACCCCTACATAGGGTTTCTAGGGTTGGAGGGTCAGAGAAAAAGAGGAAGATGCCCCCAGAAAGATGGATTGGCAAAGTGGCAGCATCGATGGGCTCAAGCGTGGCAACGGTAATGAGGCTGGCCCAGGATCGGGCAGTGTTTCATTCTGCTGTGCATAAGGTTGCTATGAGTCAGTACTAACTCAATGGCACCTAACAACAACAATAATTCATTGTTGATAGCAGACAGCCTCCTCTTTCTCCCTCATAACAGCAGGTGGGTTTTAACTGCTGACCTTACAGTTAGCATCCAGTGTTTATCCCACAGAGCAACCAGGGCTCTTTTCTTGTACTAAAGTAGGCTGAATATGAACTTGATGCATCTGTTCTGAGAGATGAGGCGGTTTGTTCCTGTAAAGATTTACAGCCGTGGAAACTTTACAGAGGGTCTCTATGAATCAGAATCAACTCAGTGGTGGTGGGTTTGGTTTTGGTTTAGTGCAAGAAAAGGATCAAAGCCTATTCAATGATTGTGATGAAGAATTTGTTAAGGAGGGGTTGGTTCTGTCATTTCTAAGTGAGTCATTTGAAATTTACATATCACTAAAGGGCAAGTCCTGGTGTGGTGCTGTGGGCTAATGCGTCTGACTGCAAAGTCATTTCAACTGCAAGGTTGGTGGTTCAAGCTCACCAGCTGCTCCTTGGAAATCCTATACAGGGTCACTATTGGTCGAAATCGACTCGATGGCACTTAATAACAACAACAAAGGGCAAGTCAGTTTGTCGTACTGTGGTGGTTTGTGTTGCTTTGATTCTTGAAGCTATGTCACTGGTATTTTAAATACCAGCAGGGTCACCTATGGTGGACGGGTTTCAGATGAGCTTCCAGATGACGACAGACTAGGAAGAAGGAATGACGAACTACTTCCAAATATTTAGTCACTGAAAACCTTATGAATAGCAGAGAAACACTGTTAGATAGAGTGCCAGAAAATGAGCCCCTCAGGTTGGAAGGCACTGAAAATGCAACTGGGGAAAAGCTGCCTCCTCAAAGTAGAGCTGAGCGTGATGACGCAAATGGAGTAAAAGCCCACGGGACCTTCATTTGTTGATGGGGCACAACTCAAAATGCAAAGTGTCAGCATCAATGGGCTCAAGCGTGGCAACAATTGTGAGGTTGGCCCAGGACCGGGCAGTGTTTTGTTCTGTTGTGCATAGGGTCACTATAAGTCAGTACCATCTCGATGGCACCTAACAACAACAACAACAAAGGGCAAGTATGAATTGTCCATTAAGTCAGACCTACAAATTCAATTTAAAGGCAGACTAGGAACAGATCTCGAGTGTCACTGGGGGACATGGTAATTTACTGTGAAATGTGTTTGCACATTCTTAACCCCTCTTGGATAATACTTTTCATTTGCCCAAATGCAGAAACCCAAATGAGGAGCCCTGGGGATGCAGCAGTTAAGAACTCAGTTGCAAACTGAAAAGTTGGTGGTTTGAACCCACCAGCTCCTCTGTGGGAGGAAGATGGTGGCTGTTTATTTCCTTAAAGATTCACCGTCTTGGAAATCCTGAGGGACAATTCTATTCTGTTCTACCGGGTAGCTATGAGTCAGAATCAACTCGACAGCAACAGATTTGTTCTTTTGACTTTATTGCCCAAATCAAGTGATGGGAGCAGCAACGTGTTACGTTCCATGCCTAAATGCATACTGGACATCTGCTGAAGATAAAGAATGACAAAGTTTTCAAAGGAAAGTGACTCTGAGCCATTTAAAAGCCTTCCTAGTGACAGACACCCGGACCTAGGGAAGCGAGATGCTACCCTACCCCATCCCACCCAGTGGAATCACAGCCCAGCTGCCCCGCCAGGTGGGAACTACAGCGGAACTGGCCCAGTGGGTGGAGCCACTGTCCAGCTGCCCAGCTGAGTGGGAGCCACAGTCCAGCTGCCCCGTGGGCGGAGCCACAGCCAAACTGCCCTGTGGGTGGAGTCACAGCCAAGCTGCCCACTGGTGGGTGGAGCCACAGTTCAGCTGCCCCGGTGGGTGGAGCCACTGTCCAGCTGCCCAGCTGAGTGGGAGCCACAGTCCAGCTGCCCTGTGGGCGGAGCCACAGCCGAGCTGCCCCCGGTGGGTGGAGCCACAGTTCAGCTGCCCCGGTGGGCAGAGCCACAGTCCAGCTGCCCAGCTGGGTGGGAGCCAAAGCTGAGCTCCCTAACGAGAGGAGCAGGCACAAAGAACGCCTGTTTCTTACTTCCCAGTTCATCAGCAGGGACCATACTCCTTTGGGAACAACCATCTGGATCAAAAACCAAAAAAAAACAGTCCCTAAAAAAGTGCACATGTTTAAATGTCAACAGTGTATAGCAGCGTCAAGCAGCAGAGGAAATGGCTTTGCCGCTCCGTTTCTCAGCAACCTTGTAGTCAGTCTTCACCCACGGCTGAGCAGGTGGCTGGTGTCAGAAGGTTAAGTGGCAGGGGAGCCACATCTCATAAAATCAGGTCGAAATGGCCGTAATTTGATTTCGAGCACAAAGCAGGTCTGCCTTTGGCACCTTTTACTAACACCTTTTATTCTATCTCACAGGAAGTCCAATTTTAAATTAAATTACAATAGGAATTACCCAAGAAGCCACCAACCACCTCCTGGAAGGCTCCAGTCAGAGTCTTCTCAGGAAACCAGGTATCCAGAAGCTTTCCATAAGCTTTGTAGTGTCTACGTACCAACTTGGCGCAGCGGTTAAGTACTCAGCTGCCAGCCAAAAGGTCGAGGACTCAAACCCACCAGCCACTCCAAGGGAGAAGATGTGGCCATCTGCTTCCATGAAGATTTAAAGTCTTGGAAACCCTGTGGGGTCACTGTGACTCAGAATAGACTTGAGCGCTGACAGCCCCAGAAGGGGGTCTTGAGCAGGAAGTGCCTGGAAAGAAGGTGCCTGCTTCCCTCCACAGAGTCAGATCCCACAGCCTCTTACTCAAATGATGCTTTATTAAAAAATGAATGGACACTGGTATTATTCACTCAACACATTCCCGAATACCCACTCTGTCAAGTCCGGAGAGACAATGAGGAGGAGGACAGCCTCCTTTTTGCCTGAAATATTTTCCATTTATTGAAAGAATAAAATTGATGTAGCCTAGGAGGCCTCGAACCACACCATACACAAATGTTACTGCCGATGTGTTAACCCTCTATTCACTCTCAGGCTGCTGTTTGTCTTCTAGGAGGCAAACTCAAGAGACCTGTACTTTAGGGACTATGACTGGAGCCAATCCCATAGCGACCCTATAAGACAATGTAGAACTATCCTATAGGGTTTCCAAGGCTGTCTTCTTGATGGATGCAAATTACTACATCTTTCTCCTACAGAGTGGGTGGTGGGTTCAAACTCCCGGCCTCTCAATCTAGCACTTAACACAATGTACCACTGGGACTTCTTTTCCAAGAGTCTAACTCCAAAAGCCACTACCATCAAGTCAATTCTGCATCACAGCAACCCTATAGGACAGCGTGGAACTGCCCCATAGGGTTTCTGCGACTGGAAATCTTTATGGGAGCTGACAGCCTCATCTTTCTCCCACAATGTCACTAGTGAATGTGAACTAGTTACCTTGTGGTTAGCAGTTCGATGCTGAACCCACTGCACCACCAAAGCTCCATTCCAAGGGTCTAGGAGGGGGTTGGAATCAAAGCAAAATTTCTCTAAAAAGCTAAAGGGAAAATTATCAGGTAGCTAAGGAGTTGAGGTAGCCCTGGAAGTGAAGCGATTTCAACATGACCCATGGTAACAATGATGCCAAACGTGGCCCCAACATCTCCAGACCTCAGTCCTCAATCCTCAGACCCAACGTGTGACCATCAAAGCCTGTCCCTCACCCGCACTTCCCACACACTCGTGTGTTCCACTGCACTTGATGACGATGGTGATACAGCCGTGCCCGATCTAGAGGCTGCATGCACACCTGACCAACAGAAATGCCTACCCAGAGCTAGCTGCCAGGCACTGGCCTGTCTCTGTGTGGTGCCCAGCGAGCCGGATGCACAGTGTGAATGCAAGCTGCCACGTGGACTGGCAGAGTGAGATCCTTGGATGAGCCCTGAATTCATCCTCTCAAAACAACACAGTGTGGCATCTAGTTCACCCAAGACTCCAAGGAGGCAGTACTGCCCGGATCCAAGGAGGGCACTTGGGTGTCCCAGCCACATGCCCATTCCTATCACCCTGTCTTAGGCTGGCAGATGGGCGGAGGTGCTCCAGAGAGAGCCAGCTGCTATTTACAGACAACTTCACCAAGGAGATCAGCAACATTCCTGCAGTTCTGTGAGAGTACAAGACAAGAGCCTACCACAACCTGGCCGTCCAATTAACCCAGCCAAGAGAGAGACTCGAGCACATGCCACCTTCTGTATGTGTTATTGCTGTGTGCTACAGAATCAAGTCGGACTCATAGTGAACCTGCAGCAGAGAGTGGAACTGCCGCATAGGGTTTCCTGTGGCGCTGTGGGTTAATGCGCTGGACTACTGCTAAGTCGGTTTGAACCGCAAGGTTGGCAGTTCAAGCTTACCAGCCGCTCCTTGGAAACCCTATACAGGGTCACTATGGGTTGGAATCCACTTGATAGCACTTAAAAACAACAACACTTTATGGGGGCAGATTGGTAAGTCTTTCCTCCCATGGAGTCACTGGTGGATTCAAACCACTGTCTTTTCAGCTGAGCACTTATTTGTTGCACCGCCAGGACCCTGCTGAGATATGTGTCAGCTCACACATGATCCAGTGCATTGCTACAGCTAGTAGGCCAGCCCATCTCACTGAGGGTCGCTCATGCCCTCAATGACTCTCGACTTCACCAAGCCCAATGCCCTCCTTCAGTGACGGGGTCCTCCTTATGATGTGCCCCCCAAACAGCAAGTCGGACAGTGTCCTGTTGTGAACCATAAGATTTTCATTGGCTAATTTTCAGAAGTAGACTGCCAAGCATTTCTTCCTAGTTTGTCTCATTCTGGCAGGTCTGCTGAAAGCTGGCCACCGCAGGTAAACCCTGCTGTATTTGAAGTATCAGCAGTATAGTATTCATCATAGCCACATGCAAGCCAGCACAGTCTGACAAACTAGCAGGTGGGTGGTGGAACCAGATAAACCAGTTGTCAAAGCAGTCTTTGTCCCAAGACTACTACCGGGCTCTGCTTCAATGGAACTATTCATGCAGGAACAGTTCCTACCATAGCCAGCCAGCCCAGCTCCCTACACACGATACCAGGAACGGTTCCTACCACAGACAGACAGCCCAGCTCTCTACACGCGATACAAAAGCCTTCGCAGGGGCCACCCATGACTATTGCTGTTAGTGTTAAGTGCCGTCAAGTCGGTTTCGACCCATAGTGACCCTGTATAGGTTCCCAAGGAGCAGCTGGTGAATTTGAACTGCTGACCTTGAGGTTCAAACCAACCTTGCAGTCCAGTGCTTATCCTACACCAGGACTCCAATTGACAATCTTACAATAAACCATCTGTGGTCAGCACAACAATGACCTCACAAAGATGTCTACGTCCAATTCCCTGGCCCTATGAACACAGTAGGTTACATAGCAAAGGGGAGTTGGATACCAATGGAATTAAGGTTGATAATCAACTGACCTGAAAGTACAAAGGTGACTGCATTGTTTGGGTGGGTCCAGTGTGTGTGTGTGTGTGTGTGTGTGTATGTGTGGCAGGGAGGCCTGGGGTGGCACTGTGGGCTAATGTGCCAGACTGCAAAGCCGTTTGAACTGCAAGGTCGGTGGTTCAAGCCCACCAGCTGCTTCTTGGAAACCCTATACAGGGTCACTAAGGGCCGGAATCGACTCAACGGCACTTAACAACTACAACGTGTGGGTTAGTGCGCTGGAATGCAAAGTCAGTTTGAACCGCATGGTCAGCAGTTCAAGCTTACCAGCTGCTCCTTGGAAACCCTACATAGGGTCGCTATGAGTCGGAACCGGCTTGACAACACTTAATAACAACAACAACAGCAGAAGAAGGAACCAGAAGGGAGAACCCGAGGGATGGTGGTGTGAGAGACTCAGTCTGGCCTTGCTGGTTTTGAAGATGTTGTTGTTGTTGTTGTGTGCCGTGGAATCAGTTCCGACTCATAGCGACCCTGTACAGGGTTTCTGAGGCTGTAAATCTTTACAGGAGCAGAAAGCCTCATCTTTCTCCTGCGGAACAGCTGGTAGTTTCGAACTTCTGACCTTAAGGTTCGCAGCCCAATTCGTAACCACTATGCTACCAGAGCTACAAGACTGGACTGTCATAATTCACGGGGTTTTCATGGGCTGATTTAGGGAACAGTTGTTGTTGTTAAGTGCCATCCAGTCGGTTCTGACCCATAGCAGCCCTGTATAGGGTTTCCAAGGAGCAGCTGGTGAGCTTGAACCGCCGACCTTGCAGTTGAAACGGCTTTGTAGTCTGACGCATTAACACACAGCGCCACCCCAGGCCTCCTAGCCAGGTCTTTTTTCCTAGTGTGTCTTAGTCTGGAAAATGCACTGAAGCCTGTTCAGCATCCAAGCAATATGTGAGCCTCCACTGCCAGAAGGTAGAGGCTGCACAGGAAGTGCACTGCCCAGGAATCAAACCCAGGTCTTCCACAGGGAAGGCCAGAATTCTGCCACTCAATCACCACTCCTCCTGTGAGCTACTAAACACCTAACAGGAGCTCTGGTGTGGCACTGTAGCACAGGCACTGGACTGGCACAAGGTCGGCACTTCAAACCCGCCAGCCACTCTCGGAAACCCTAAACAGGCCCGCTATAAGTCAGAACTGACTCTACAGCACACAACAACAACATACGCCAGGTACAGCTCTAGTCAAAGACTCCTAGTGTGGCACTATAGGTTAATGCACTGGACTGCAAGGTCAGCTTGAACCACAAGGTCGGTGGTTCAAGCTCACCAGTCACTCTTCAGAAACCCTATACAGGGTCCGCTATGAGTTAGAACCAATAAGATGGTACTCAACAACCAGAACAACAAAGATAAATACATAAACGTCAGTATGTATCTGAAGAGCTCACTGGTCGGTCCAAGACTTACTAGTCATCTAGAGCAATGATTTTCAAAATTTCGAGGCCATTACCCATAGCAACAAATGCATTTTATGTTATAGCCTAGAACATACACACACACAAAGAACTTAAAATTTTCACAAAACACTTATCCTTACCAAAAGACACGTTCTCTATTTTCTATCCGGCTCAGTTCCACCGGTAGTTCTCAACTTGACGTATTCAAGTATTAAATGCAATTATGATGGTCCGTTTTGTGTTTTGTTTTTGTACGTTTTACCCTTAGTAATACGTACTAGAGAGTTCTGGTGTACTCTGTAGGATAAGCACTGTACTACAAGGTCGGCTTGACTCACAAGGTCGATGGTTCAAACTCACAAGTTGCTCCTCAAAAACCCTATACAGGGTGGCTATGAGTTGGAACTGACTCGACTGCACTTAGCAACAACAACATGTACTACACACAATACCACAGCACATAATTTTCTGTTGTTATCATTCTCATGCCAACCCTCAAAGGCATATAAATATCAGACTCACAAAGATATTGTGCTCAGCTGCAATCGAGTTGGTTCCTACTCAGAGCGACCCTATGTGCAAGAGAACCAAGCACTGCCCGGTCCTGAGCCACACTTACAGTCACGGCTATCTGCCAGAGCCCACTGTTGTAGCCACTGTATCAGCTCAACTCCTGGGGGTTTTCCTCCTTTTTGCTGACCCTCCACTTTACCAAACATAAAGTCCTTCTCCAGGGACTGGTCCCTCCTAAAACATGCTCAAAGCACACCAGTACATCCTCCCTTTTGAAGAGCATTCTGGTTATACTTCTTCTAAGACAGATTTGTTTATTCTTCTGACAGTTCAGGTTACATTTGCTATTCTTTACCAACACACCATAATTCAAAGGTTCAATTCTTCTCCAATCTTCCTTGTTCACGGTCCAGTTTTTACAAGCTTATGAGGCGACTCAAAATAAGGTGTGCTTGGGTTAGGCACACCTTAGTCTTCGAAGCGACAATTTACTTTTTAACACTTTTAAAATGTCTTTTGCAGCAGATTTCACCAATACAATACATTCTTTAATTTCATGACTGCTGTTTCCATGGGTGTTGATTGTGGAGCCAAGCTGAAACCCTTCACAACTTTAACATTTTCTCCACTTATCATAATGTAACTTAATGGTCCAGATTTCGTTTTCTTTCCCTTGAGGTGCAATTCATACCGAAGGCTATAAATATTCTTTGACTTTTACCTGTAAGTATTTCAAGCAAGGTTGTATCAACTGCATATCGCAGGTTGTTAATGAGTCTTCCTCCAAACCTGATGCCACGTTCTTCACAGAATCCAGCTTCTCGGATTATGTGCTCAGCATACAGGTTGAACAGTATGGTGAAAGGACACAACCCTGACACACACCTTTTCTGAGTTTTAACCACTCGGTATCCCCTTGTTCTGTTCTAACGACTGCCTTTTGGTCTATGTACAGGTTCCTCATGAGCACAATAAAGTGTTGTGGAATATTCCCATTCTTCCCAATGTGATCCATAGTGTGTTATAATCCACACATCCTAATGCCTTTACATAGTCAATAAAACACAAGTAAACATCTTTCTGCTTTTCAGCTAAGATCCACCTGTCATCAGCAATGATAGCTCTCATTCTACATCCTCTTCTGAATCTGGCTTGAATTTCTGGCAGTTACCTGTTGACATAGTGCTGCAACCGTTTCTGGGTTATCCTCAGCAAAAATTTACTTGCATGAGATACTAATGGAATCGATAATTTCCTTATTCTAGTGGGTCACCTTTCTAAGATATTGACATTAAAAGGAGCTCTGGTAGCATAGTGGTTACGAATCGGGCTGCGAATCTCAAGGTCAGCAGTTCAAAGCTACCAGCTGTTCCATGGGAGAAGGATGAGGCTTTCTGTTCCCATAAAGATTTACAGCCTTGGAAACCTTGTATAGGGTCACTATGAGTCGGAACCGACTCCACAGCACATAACAACAACAATAATCAAAACTAAAAATAATATTAATAATAGATCACTATGTCAAAACCGACTTACAATGGGAGTTGTCGTCAGAAAGGAACCCCATCTAAGTAAAGAATGACCTGCATTCTTCACTTACAAAGGAATGTTTGTTAGCAAACAGCGCAGTTGACTTCATGATCTGGTGATAGATCAGACCTCTCTGTGAGGAAAACACCAATCCAGACATCTTAATGCTTCTATCTACGTGCAACCAAGATGCCTTTAAGAACCTAATCAAATCGTTCATCCATGTCAGACCATCCCTATGTGGGCCAAGATGACTCAGACTGCAGCCATTTCTAGGATGACAACCACCCCACCCCCACCCCCCAACATAATCTCACCATACCTGAAGGGAAGGAATGAAAGATGGTGAGTGTGGAAAACTGTGACTCACTGGTCCTGTCCCCAGGTACATGCTATATACGTTAACTCAAGTGACGTACTAGTGGGGGGTGGGAGTGGGGGACTGGCAAGCAAAGGTATGGTGGTAGTATAGAGCCAAGGTAAGGGGCACCACTTCATGGGAGGGAGGACATGTATAAACCCTGGATGAATGCAAGTCGCTGTGGGTCACTTTATAGACACATTCTGAGCTCTCTCAAGGATTCCTATGACAAATGTGAAGGCAAGGCCAGACACAGTAAAGGATTTGGCAGCACCTTGGGTGATGGGGTGGGGGGAAGAGAACTAATGCCAGGGTAACTAATATGTAGAGGTCTGGCTATGGTCGGCACATTGACCTCCCCATAACCTAAGAAAGGTACTGACAGAACAGCCCAGTGGAGTGAGAAGTGTCCCCAACTCCAAGGTCCACTCCAGAGGGACACTTTATTCCATCCACCTTTCATGTTACTACTGAGAAAAGATGAAGAGCAGAGCCCACCATCCCACTGTCCTCAAGGGCCATGGCACCATGAACCTGGTAAGAAGATGTTTGCCTCTGAACAGGATGTGGCTCAGTTTCCCACCATACGCCAGAAGAACTAATGACCCTAAACATGTGCTGTCTCCAAAACCAAGTCCAATGTGGCACTCTCCAATGCTCACCTCACATGCTATTCCCTACCCCTGGCCCTCTCTTGGCCTGCCTGGCCCCCATGGATCACCACTTTGCTCTCTCTTACCAGTGACTTTGACTTTTGAAACTCCCAGTCCCAACTTTTCTTCTAAATTTCAGTCCTGAAAGGATTGAGCCAATGACTTCTCCCATCAACACACCAACCTCCCAGGCCTTGGTCTCCAATCGTAGAGGCCTAGGTCCCCTCCTACTTCCTGAGTTACACTTGGTGATATTAAGATTGTGGGTCAACTTGTCTAGGCCATGATGCTCAGTGGCTTGGAAGTTATGTAATGTTGTAGTCACTCCCACTGATGAAACCTAATGTAATGCATTGTCCCCCATGAACAGCCAATCTGTTGGAGGCAGTTTCTTCAGATGTGTGACCTACATCCAATATGCATGGGCATTCTGACAAACTCTCGGGCATTTTGCTCCATTTGGGTCCTTCGTCTGGCTTGCCATTATCTGATCTCTGGTTCTTTGAACCTGAGCCAGCGGTCTGCCATACTGCCTGTCCATTTAGGGATTCATTTGCTTACACAGCCTGTGACCCAGCTGCCTGCCAGCTGACCTGCCAACCTGGAGGGCCTCAACCGCTACAGTAACATGAGTCAGGAAATGCGGCCAGTCTAACACGTGAACCACAGACTTGGGATTTGCCAGTCTCTACAGCCACGTGGGTATGGCACTGCAGGATCAGCATTGCACAGATAACCACAAGGTTGGTGGTTCAAACCCACCAGCTGCTCCTTGGAAACCCTATACATGGTCACTATGAGTCAGAACTGACTTGACAGAACTCAACATCAACAACCATGTGAGTCACTTCCTTGACATCAGTCTCTGTCTCTCTCCCCCGATTTCCCTCCCTGTCAGTGTGTGTGTGTGTATATATATATATACACACACACACATATATACACATATATATATATATATACACACACACACATATATACACACACATATATATATATATACACACACACACATATATACACATATATATATATACACACATATATACACACATATATATACATATACACACACACACACACACACATATATATATAGAGAGAGAGAGAGAGAGAGAGTGTGTGTCCTGGTGTGCACTGTGAGATTGCAAATGTGCCAGATTGCAAAATCGTTTGAACTGCAAGGTTGGTGATTCAAGTTCACCAGCTGCTCCTTGGAAATTCTATCCAGGGTCACTATGGGTCAGAATTGACTCAATGGCACTTAACAACAACAACTGTATATATATATATCTATCTGGTTTTGCTTCTGAAGAGAACCCAGCCTATCACATACTTCAACACTTCAAACCCCCAACTCTCGCAACTCTGCTCCTTTGGCCTTTGAAGACCCTGAGGAAACCAAGCCCATTAGGTGAGAATGCCCTTGCCCAGCCCACGTCTCCGTCCTGACTCCTGTCTTCCTATCCTGTTGCCTTAATGTAAGTCATCCCTTCTCCAATGTAAGGCCTGTACACCTTCGTCACCTCTACCTTCCCTTTCCTTTCTGGGACCCTTGCTCTCCAGCTAACCACAATATCAATGTTGTTGTTTCTCTTTTTTCTCTAGAAGTGACCCCTTCCCTTCCCATCCAAATATTGTCTTCAATTTCTCCTCCAAAAATAAAACATCATGCTTGGCAAAGTGGAGGGTCAGTAAAAATGAGGAAGACCCTTAACAAGAGGGACTGACACCGTAGCTGCAACAAAGGGTTCAAACATGACAACAACTGTGAGGAGGGCACAGGACCAGAAGTGTTTTGCTCTGTTGTGCACAGGGTCATTATGAGTTGCTACCAACTCAACAGCATCTAACAATTATGATAAAAACGTAGCTAGCAATGGATACCACTACCTCCTTACCCAATCCTTCAGCCAATTAAAATGAAGACTCCATTTCCCCAGGAAATGTTCCTGGCTAAAGTTACCAATGGACTTCAAGAAGAATGAACAAGTCAGTTCTAGAAGAAGTGCAGCCAGATGAGGGACGCCGTATGTGTGGCTTAGCTGTAAATCCACAGACATCTGGAATTTCCAGGGAAGCGTGTAACAGACTTTCCCTCAAAGCTTCCACAAGAACGACACCCTGGCCTGAGACTCCCAGCCCCCAGATTGTAAGCAGGACCCTTCTGTGCTTATCAGTCTCCCAGTCTGTGGGACTTGATCACAGCAGCTCTAGGACACCATGACAGAATGTTGCTAGCATGAACAAGTATCCCAACCTCAACCTAAATCTCAGCACATCACGTTAAGAACACCAGCTGCATTTCACTACTCAGGAACAAGACAAAATGTCGACTACAACCACCACTACCTAACACTCTAATTGAGAATCTGGCCAACACATACGGTTGAAAGAAAGATATCTGAGATGTAAAAACTGGAGAGCAAAAATGAAAAAGAGGTGGAATCGTCACTCTCTGCAAGATGTGACATTGAAGGATAAGCAGTGGACTGCTAACTGCAAGATTGGTGGTTCAAACCCCCAGTCGCTCCTTGGAAACCCTGTACAGAGTTGCTATGAGTTGGAACCAACTCAAAGATACTGAACAACAACAGGAAGCATAAGCGATGTTCATGTACTTAAAGGTCTCAGAAGAATCCACCAAGAAAGAATTCAAGCCAAAAGAGCATTCAGTAAATCAGTAGAACACAAATCCCCATGTAGAAATCAACCGCTTCCCTATATGCAAGTGACAAAGGCAGGGACGGTTCTGTGGAAGAATTCTGATCATCATGCGGAGTCCTGGCCAATGTGCCTCAAGTGCAGTCAGAAATTTCTCATCTGTCAAAGGAGGACTGCATGTTGCTCCAATCCCGAACAAGTTTCAGTGGCTCTTTCAGAGTAAGACAGACTAGGTAGAATGGCGTGGTAATCTATTTCTGAAATCAGCCAGTGAAAAGCTCTACGGATCACAACAGTCTGAGCCTGTTGTATATGGGGTCCCCATGGGTCTGGGGCCTACTCAACAGTAGCTAACTACAACCACAACAACACAGAAATATGAACCACTTAGAAGATGTGTTGGGAGGTAAGGGTGCCACTGATAATAGGAACAAACGAACACAACACTCCAGAATAAATATAACAAGACTTGTACAAGATCCCTATGAAGAGAAAGTCAGAGGAGCAGAAGGGTGAAAATGAAGACTTAAAAATTCATACCCTGTTCTTGGGCAGGCTAAAAATGTCAACCACAATAGCAATGCCAATTTTTCCTAAATTAATCTAGAAATATAATGCAATCCCAATAAAAATACCAACAGGATGTTTTGATGTTCTTTTAAAAAATTAGAACGATCTGACTTTAGAGTTTATATGAAAATGTCTCTTTGGCTGCAACACAGACACAGATTGAAGAGTGAAAGGGGCTGAGGGGGCAGGGGGCTGGGGATAAGTTAGAGAGCTGGCAGAGAGGTCCCAGCGAGAGTGTGAGGTCCGGGTCCAACAGCACTGGAGATACAGAGAAGGGATGGAGTTGAGAGACATTCATGTGGTAAAATTCACAGGACACTGATATAGGAGGTGACAGGTGTCCAGTAATGACTCCGGTTTCAGGTTTACAGATGGGAGTCATTCATAAAGTATTACTAAAAATTCATAGAAACCATCACTAAAAACAGGAAGCTATTATTTCTTGACACACGCTCCAGCCAGGTCTCTACACCTCAGGAGGCGATGTTTCCATCTCCCTAACACTGCCTCTAAGAATTCTGCGCTTTTCAACTGGCACCACGTCAAAACGGCATTTTGGGCATCCCTGAGGGATTCATATCATATTCCCTATCGATGTTCTTTGACTTTGGAAAACAAAAAGAAGCGATAAGATCAGGGGTGTGGTAGAAGGAGTAAGGATTACAATGAAACACTTACAGGACATCCATAGACGAAAAAGAGCTACCTTCGAAGAATGAGCAGGTGCGCTGTGACAGAAAAAAAACCTCATCGGCACAACTTTCTTGGCCTTTTTCTCACTAACGCAGTTTTTTGTTTTTCAAACCAAAGGTCTCACATATTTATTAGCCAACCTCTTTAAATATGGAAGCATAAAAATAAAGGAAGAAGCCAGAAGTTTTGCAAAACATGTTTGGTTGATCGAATCTTGGCAAAATTGAAGTTGCTATGGTAGGGTGCTAGGACCTGTTATGTGCTGCGTCATCACATGTGCGACTCCTTAGAGACCCAGCTTGATTCATCTCCAGTGTCTTCTCTTGGAGTTGTATCTGATTTTATTACCAGTTTTCATTCGAATCCATTGGGGAACGGGCTGATTCTGCTTTTACTTCTTGACCAGGAATCTCTTGATCCTGAAAGTCTTATGAGAAGACATAGTGAAGATGGAATGTAGCAACACTCACACAATGGCGAAGAAAGCTCACTAATGCACTTTTCAAATTTCTTGAAATGTCTTCCTAATAAGCTCCTGTGATTGTTCTGTGTCCTTCGGGAACATCTATCGAGATGACCCCTTTATAGCCCCAGAAAACAATCCCCATAACCTTCTGAGCTGATCTCTCTGCCTTGACTTTAAGTCCTGACAGCAGATGCCCTCAGACATCACTGTATTGATTAACTTTTTATTTTAAAGGCACCCTAATGAGACCACTGGAGTCCTGGTGTGGCGCTGTGTGCTAAAGCGTCAGACTGCAAAGTTGTTGGAACTGTAAGATCGGTGGTTCAAGCACACCGGTCGCTCCTTGGAAACCCTATACAGGGTCGCTATGGGTCGGAATCGACTCAACAGCACTTAACGACGAGACTACGATAAAGTGTATGACCAAGAGAACTTGTCTGTAGCCGTCCACTGATCTCAGACACATTTTTAAACATGTCTTGTTTGAATAAACCTGTGTTATGTGTGAACTTTTTGACTTACATGATGTCTTTAAAGTGTTCAAGGGCAAAGATGTCAGCTTGAGGACTAGAGTGAGCCTGACCCAAGCCATGGTATTTTCAAGAGCCTCATGAAAGTTGGACAGTAAATAAGGATGAATGAAGAACAACTGATGGATGAGTTATGGTGTTGGTGAAGAATACTGAAGGTACCATGGACTGCCAGAAGAACCAACAAATCTGTTGAAAAAAGTAATCAAGAATGCTCCTTAGAAACCAAGATGGCCAGACTCCATCTCTCAGACTTTGGGCATATTCTCAGGAGGGACCAGTCCCTGAAGAAGGACATCATGCTTGGAAAAGAGGAAGGTCAGTGAAAAAGAAGGAGAACCAAGATGGCCTGGCACCATGGCATCAGCAATGGGCTCAAACATAGCAGCAACTGTGAGGATGGAGCAGGAGCGGGAGGTGTTCTGCTCTGTTTCCAGGGGGGGTCACTGTAAGTTGGAACTGACATGACAGCACCTAATAGCAGTAACCTCATATTTCACAATTGTTCAAATTTCCTCAAAAAGTGTCCCTTCGTTCCTACAGTCCCAGCGAGTGGCAGTGCGTCTAGATCCTCTGACACTTTGCACAAAACCTCCAGAAAGACTTGTTGGTTGCTTGTTTGTTCATAACCAATGCACAGCATTCACTGTTTGCTTTCTGACTCCGTGGATTAGTTTCCCTGCCGACCTTTGCATGAACAGAATGGTTCCTCTGGAAGCCTGCAGACTCCTGTTCTTCTCCTATCTGTGCTTCCCCCCACCGCGCCTCTTAATTCAAAATTGTGCAAGGAAATAAAAAATACAGCAGTGATGATGTCTGAGATGAACCTGGTCTGAGTCCATGTCTGAGATGAACCTGGTCTGAGTCGATGTCTGAGATGAACCTGGTCTGAGTCGATGTCTGAGATGAACCTGGTCTGAGTCGATGTTTGAGATGAACCTGGTCTGAGTCGATGTTCACTTTGGCTGTTGCTAGACAACATCTCAGCCCTGTCTTTACTCTGCTTTTGTAACTCATAAGGAAATCCCTCACATACAACAAAAATGTTCAACCCTGTCCTGCCACCAGCCACCGTTCCATTAACTTTTTGCCTTTTCTCCCCTGCTCAGAACTCTTTTCAACACAAACAAAACAAAGGGAGTTTAAATATATCAAACAGTGATTGCCTCCCAAACATCTACAGAAATTCTTTCAGCGTATGTGTTGTGTGATAGGAAACAGTATCTTTGTTTTTAGGAGAAATTGACTCAACGAAGGGCCATGTGTCTGATAAAAATTAAGAGATGTAAGCCAATGCTTTAGGTGAAACGGGTGTAAAATAGTTGCTGTGGAACAATATTGACTCACGTCAACCCTATAAGTGTCAGAGGTAGAATTGTACTCAATAGAATTTTCAACAACTAATTTTTTTATCTTTCTTCTGAAGCACTTCTAGGTGGACCCAAACCTCCAAACTTCCAGATTCTAAGATCGATGTAGACCTACCTAAACTCAATTGTTGAGCTTTCTTCAGGGTCTTCACAGAGCACTCATGAAGTTCCTGGCCCAACGCTGTGGGCAGAATTCCCTGAGTGCCTCCTTAAATGCAGATTCTGAACCGGAGCACTACGATAAGCCTGGGAGTCTGCATTGCTCAGGAGCTCCCAGGTGGTGCTATGCCACAAATCCACAGGCGGTACTTAGCGGAGCAAGAGTTTGCCATCGTGTTGTGCAAATAACGCACACTGTACGGATGTTTGAAAACCACACAGCCCTCTCATGCATTATTTCCCACGTGCATTCTGCGGGTTATATGTGTGTGCATGTTATTTGCAAAAAAAAAATACAGCACATGGGCTCAGTCAATGTAGAAGCCACATTCCTGAAGAAGAAACCTGCCTATTGGGACACTGTCTCTTTATTAAGCAAACAGATTCTGCTACAATCTTAGGTCAACGAAGCCCAGCTGATATAACTGAGAGCTGTAACGTCTCCTTAGACGGAGGTTAGTATCTGGAGTTCAGAAGCCCGCCACCCCAATGCCACTAAATAAATGGGACAGCTGCTTAAACTGCAAGCCTAGAAAATCCTGCAATATTTAGCCAAGTCTCACCCATTTGGATTAGATGAAAGGGGAGCTTTAATTATGGAATGAAAAGAAATACAATCAGGTTTGTGATTTTCAATTTCAGAGCTAACCAAGCTTGAGTCAGGCATTCAAAAAACTGTTCTCTCAGCTGCTTCATACGCTTTCCTTTATTGTTGTCACGGTTCTGTCTTCAAATTGGTCCCAATTCATGGCGACCCCAAGCACAACAGAACAAAACATTGCTCAGCCCTGTGCCATCCATCCCCCATGATCCTTTGGGTATTGGAACATTGTGAACCAAAGGGTTTTCATTGGCTGATTTTCCGATGGAGCATGCCCGGCCTTTCTTCCTATTCCATTTAGTCAGGAAGCTCCACTTGCATATCACAGCTATAAGCAAGCCTCCTCAGACAGACAGGTGATGGTTGTGCTTGAAATGCACTGGCCAGGATCGAACCCACTTCTCCTACATGGAAGGTGAGAATTCTACCCTGGAACCATCATTTCCCACTATATATTCCTCCATGAGTCATGTTGATTCTATTCATTTGCACCATGGAAAAAAATAATAATAAAGGATTCTGGACTCATGGAAAGAGAGGGACTGGGTGTTGGCAGCCAGGAGGCAGGCTTGCAAAATGTGCCCTTTGGGTGTTTAAATTACTATATATTCCTGAGTGTTTCTGTGTACATCCCCCCTACCCCCCAAAAAAAACACCAAAAACACCACAGAGACTGGAAGCAAATACTGTTGAATGCTGATGCACAAAGGAGATTGTAATCATTGCAATGAAATGGTGCTAAGCTGATGATCTCGCATGTAAATTATCACTCAGTTCACAATAAAAACTTAAAAAAAAAAAATCCAGTCCCTATACACATATGAATGGTCACAAATTCCAAACAAAAGGAAATTAAATGTCAAAAGTCCTCCCGCATTTAAAATTCAGAGTCTGGGAAACTGCCCACATCATGTCAGCTCCCCCCAGCAGTCCCCACTCGCTCCCATGAGAGGGGCTTCATGTGGCCCATTTCTCAGGTAGAAAAACCAACGCCTTATGATAAGTCTGTACAACTCAAGGCCAATGCTATTTTAGGATCTAAGGTGAGCCTGATCCAAGCCATGGTATTTTCAATAACCTTGTATGCATGCAAAAGCTGGACAGTGAATAAGGAAGACCGTAGAAGAATTGATGCTTTTGAGTTATGGTGTTGGAGGAGAATATTGAAAGTGACATGGGCTGCCAAAAGAACCAATAGATCTGTGTTGGGAGAAGTGCAGCCAGAGTGCTCCTTGGAGGCCAAGATGGCCAAACTTCGTCTCTCATACTTCGGACATATTGTCAGGAGAGAGCAGTTGCTGGAGAAGGATATCATGTTTGGTAAGGTGGAGGGTCAGAGAAAAAGAGGAAGACCCCCAGCGAGATGGATTGGCCAAGTGGCAGCATCAATGGACTCAAGCGTGACAATTCTAGTGAGGTTGGTCCAGGATCGGGCAGTATTTCGTTCTGTTGTGCATAAGGTTGCTATGAGTCGGTACTGACTCGATGGCACCTAACAACAACATTAAGCTAAGGAATGTTTGCCACAATGAATGTTACCCACTCAAGTACCAGGTGCCTCGTGGGACAGTCTGTGTCTCCCAACAAGCACATTAATCTCCATTTTAGTTGTTTGGCCTTGGAAAGCATTTTCCTTATCAACTCAAAAGTGCACACATAAAAGGAGTGAATTAACTGCCATTCTAACCCAGGGGAAGGAAAGTAAGCAAACACAGTGCTGCTTTATCCTGTAACTTAGATCTGTACTCCTGCCATGAAAGGCCGTCATAGTAACACACATGAGAAGTTTTCTGTTAATGTGGGTTCCATCAAGACTGGTTTACTGGGGGCTACAAAGGCAAGAAGTGACTGGCTTACAAGCTTTCAAGAGGGAGCTTAGATCCAGAGGGCATGGAAGAGGGAGACTCTCCACTGAGTAGTATCCAATCTGTCTGGGCGGGGCTGATGAAAGGAGATGGGGATAGGACTCCTGTGGTACAATAGTAAATAATTGCTATCAGGACTGACTGTGAGGGTTGGAAATGTAAAGGTAGGCATTGTGTAGCAAAAGGAGGGGAGCGGTTGACTTTGCAGTCCAGGAGCAGAGGTCCCTGGGACCATGAAGGGAGAAGAGCGGAGTGCAGGACCCTACCCAGAGAAAGAGTGATGCCAGAGATGGAGGCAGAGACGATGACATGGAGAGATGGAGTGGCTGGGGACTCTAGACCCAGGGAAGGAGAGGGGCTGTGTGCTGACGACCAGGGGGCAGGTTTGGGGTTATGCCCTTTGGTTGGTTGATGATGCATGGAGGGGATTGTAACCATGGCAATGAAATGATATACGATAGGATGAATGTAAAGCTAATGTTCTCCTATATAAACTATCACATAATTCACAATAAAACATTAAAAAAATTAAAAGGCACACACACAAAAAAGACTGGTTAACTTTCTGCTGATCATCTCACCATGCCATGACAGTCCACTGCTTCCCTGGGTTACACCACCGCTGATCTCATTCCACTCATTTAATCTGGGACAGGTGGGCTGGCAGTACAGAATCCAGAAACAGAGATGGAGGCAGAAAGTTGGCAATGGCTTATCAGAGAACAACCCCAGAGAGTTCTCTGATGCTCTGCCCTCAACCCATCATTCCACAGGACTGTTGTCCCTTGAATTAACAAAGCTAACACTGCTCCTGCCTAATACACCCCAAGCATAAGCACCACCCATCTGTAAAGTGGAAACTGAACAGGATTTAGGGAAGTTTGCAGACTAAGAAACTAGGAAGAAAGGCCTGGCAATTCTACTTCCAGAAATCAGCTACTTATAAACCCTACAGATCATGATCCAATCTACAATCCATAACGGGGAGGACATAGGACCAGGCAGTGTTTTGTTGCATTGTGGGAGCCAAACTGACAGTAGCCAATAGGGATAAAAACAAACTAAGTATCAGGAGAGCTTCCAGATGCCTGGAAAACATTCTTCACACGTGGTAGCAGAAGGGCTCACTGGAAGACACAAGTTCAAGTCACAACACACCCTGATTTGTGTTTTCATCTGAAAATTGGAGGTAAGCTATCTGTCCCAGAGAGTTTTGGTGATGCTCCTGAATCCTAGAAGGGATTCAATAAATGCTGGGTGAATGCCTGAGTTTCCAGAGAAGGTCATTATGAGAAACACACAATGCAAATGTTAGTTGTTATTACTCTTTGAACACTTTTCCACTGAGACTCTCAAGGCACATAATATTCCCATAATTCACCGTTCACTGAGCAGGCAATGTGCTTATCTTGGTTTATAGAAAACTTTCAGACTCCCAGTTCTTGGTATAACATCTTCTTCGTTTCTATTCTGGGCTCTGTAATAACCGTAGCAGTAATGATAACACTACCTTGACTGACAATGTCCTTGTCTAATAACACTGAGGAATTGATACAGAAGGAAAGAGATGTGTTCTACTAACAAAGGAATTGTATCAGCGTGGATGTTTACCACTGCAATGCATGAGAAAACCCAGGTCGTGCCTGCTTAACCAGTGGGGCTCCAGCCAGCTAGCCCAGGGCCTGCTGGCATGGGGCTCTGGTTACCAAGGGTAACAGTTCTCAAGAGAGAGGAAGCCTAGGGAACCAACACCCAAGGCCCACTGTAGTTGCAGATCCAACGGTACATTCATCCACTCAAGGCTCCCACCTCATCCTTAAGGTTGGCTTCCAATAAGAGTCACTTACTCCTACTCAACTGAAACACGACCACGTTCTGACTTACAGAATGCATACAGCAGGCTACGTCTGTCTACCAAGTAAAGACAGGAAGTGATTACCAAGAGGTGTTCACCCAACTACACTGGGAATGAATAGTGGTCTCGCAGCCGACTGCCTGAGCATCAGTCTCTCCCTCTTCTTACCAGAGACTCTACTTTGCTCTCTCCGGTCGGAGATTTCTTGCTATGCTACCGGTACCCACTAATGTGGCAATTACAACTTATGGTGTCCCACAGGCATCAGAGTAGAACTGTACTCCATATGGTTTTTATGGCTTCTTTTTTGGAAGCAGACTGCCAGGACTTTCTTCCAAGGCATGTCAGAGTGGACTCAAACCTCCCACCTTTCGCTTAGCAGCTGAGCGCATTATCCATTTGCACCAAATTGATTTGATTGCCAGCAAATCAATTCTGGTTCGTGGCTATCCCACGTGTTACAGAGTAGAAATGCTCTACTGGATTTTTTCATGGTTGTAATGAATCTCGACGAAAGCAGATCACCAGGCCTTTCTAACATGACACCGCTGGGTGGGGCTGCACCGCTGAAGACTTTCAAATAGCTTGGGGCTGCATTCAGTACTGCACGCTGTCATTTTCACCGAAGACTGAAAGGGCAAACGATGGGGAAGCAGCCAGGAAACATAAGCTCCTAATTTTTGCCCACATGGGGATTCCGTGGCAACTACAGGAGAGAAGACTTGAACCTCCAGCCTCAAATGCCCTCCACACTCATGACTGTGTGTCAAATGTACCACAGGGAGCACACAACTATGCTATTCCAGCCTTTCACAATCCATTACTCATGTTCGCCAACAATCTAGCATCAACAATCCATCCCTGCAGGTCCTCTCTGCTCTCTGCACTCTGTTCAGTCACTGTTTCAACAGGAGCTGTCTTGGATCCTGGGAGCACAGTGGGTTAAGCATTGGGCTGTAAACCAAAAGGTCGGTGGTTCAAACCCACCAGCTGCTCCATGGAAAAAAGATGAGGCCGTCTGCTCCCGTGAAGATTTACAGCCTCAGACACCTTAGGGAGCAGCAGTTTGGCTCTGTCCTATACACAGGTGACTTGCAATCGACTCAGTGGCAGTGGGCTTGGGTTTGGTTTTATCTTGGGCTCAGACTGACAAGAAAAGGTACAACTGGTGAAGTATTCAGAAATAAGCATCTTTGAAGACTCACTCTGGCAGTATATTCATTCACTGAACGGTTGATGGGCTACGACACTGGGTATTTACTGAGAGATGGGGGATGGAATGATGAGTAGGAAGTCGTTCTCAGGTTTGGTAGTGGTTATGTACTGTGGAGTTGATTCCAACTCCTGTATAGGGATTCTGCAGCTATAAATCTTTATGAGAGCAGAAAGCCTCTTCTTTCTACCGCTGGTAGTTTCAAACTTCTGACCTTGACATTAGCAGCCTGACTCGAAACCATTATGCAACCAGAGCTTTAGTGTGGAGTAAAAACATACATTCAAAAGCATGAAGCAATTTAGTCATTTAAAGACCTCCTTGTGCCCTTCCAAATGTGAGGGGGCTTCAAAAAGTGTGTTGGAAAATTCTGTATCTTTTCATTCCATTTTTCCACGAACTTTCTGAAACCCCCTTGTATGAACTTGGGTCTTTGTCCAGCTGTATGTCCAGACCTACATTTTCTTTAACTCCTCATTCCCCTCCCTGCCCAGTGCTTGGTAACCGTGAGTCTTTAGTGTTGATGAAGGCATCTAGATATTTCATACAAGTGGAATCAAAGGAGACGTGGTCCTTCATGCCTTTCACTGAGAATCATGTGTTCAAGGCCCACCCATGTCACCATGTACACCAAAACTGCATTCCTTTTATGGCTGAATAATCGTCCATCATATGGACAAACAGCATCTTGTTTATCCGTTCATCTACTGATGGACTTGGGTTGGTTCCACCTACCTCTCCCCCAGTGCTTTGGTTACCTTTTCTAGATAGGGCAAAGGACAGACACATCTGATAGTACCAGATGAATACAAAGATGTCATGTTTTCATAGGAACACCCCCGCCCCCAAAAGGGCCACATTCAGCACACTCATCTCCAGCATTCATTTCTAGAACAACTGCGTTACCCTCTTTCAAGCCTGTTCAAGTATAAATGGGTACCACATCTCCATAAGTCAGTTTGGGAATATCTTGAAATACTTAAATTTTATTTGAGATTGTTGATGTTGTTAAGTACCATCGAGTTGGTTCCAGTTCATAGCGACTGTGTATAGGGTTTCCAAGGAGCAGTTGGTGGGTTTGAATGGCTGACCTTTTGGTGACAAGTCCACTGCTTACCCTACAGAGCCTTTCTGACCCAGTAATCCCACTTGTCTGAATTTATCCTTTGAGCTTATGTGACAGCTGACCTCTCCACATACATTCCACTCATGGCCGGTGACCGGTTTGAGAATGGTTCCTGTGATGGGCTGGGTATCTTCTGGGAGACGCCACCAGAGTGGTGGTCTCATGTTCCCCAGATGCCGCCAGATTGGATCTCTGTGCCTTGGAATCAGTGCAGCCATACTGAGTCCCCTGGAGGGTGATGCAGGGCGAAGGGAGGACCACACCCCAGAGCCATCCTGGCCCAGGGCTTCTTCCTACTGAGCCCACAGTCATCTTCATCTTAGAAGCTACGCAAATCACCACTTTCTGCAACCAATCTGATGCAAGCCTGTGGATAGTCACACATCTGGGACAACATCCACGAACAAGAACGTTTACTGCCGAATCGGGCTGCGAACCTTAAGGTCAGCGGTTCGAAACTACCAGCCGCTCCGCGGGAGAAAGATGAGGCTTTCTACTCCCGTAAGGATTTACACCCTCGGAAACCCTGTACAGGGTCGCTACGGGTCGGAACCGACTCGACGGCACTTAACAACAACAACTCAGCATTAGGAGTCCTGGTGTGGCGTTGCAGGATAACGCACTAGACTGCAAGGTCGGTTTGAACCACAAGGTCGGCAGTTCAAACTCACCAGCACTCCTTGGAAACCCTACACAGGGTCGCTATGACTCAGAACCGACTCGATGGCACTTAACAACAACAACTCAACAACTCAGCAATACAGGAGCCTGGTGGCATAGTGGGTTAAGCGCTAGGCTTATAATCACAAAGTCAACAGTTCAAACCCACCAACTGCTTTGAGGGAGAAAGATGAGGCTTTCTGCTCCCATAAAGATTTACAGCCTCAGAAACTTCATACAGGGTTGCTATGAGTCACAAGGAACTCAATGGCATATAACAACAGTCAACAGTAGCTAAAAACTGGAAACCCAGTCATCTGTCTTGGCAACATAAATTATGATCCAGCTATACTATGAATAGGGAAAGCTCTCTATGTGCTGACCTGGAATGATATTGGAGTAGCTGACAAAAACCCACACACAGAACAGAACCTTGTTATTGTTGCTATGTACTGTCAAATCAGTTCCAATTCATAACAACTCTATATAGGGTTTCCGAGGAACGGCAGGTAGGTTTGAACCATTGACCTTGCAGTTAGCAGTCCAGTGCTTATCCTACACTACCACAACAGGACCCACAGAATAATACACATGACATTTCGTTTGCATAAAAGCATTAAAAAAACAAAAACTGTTGCTGTGGAGTCAATTTGGACTCTCAGCGACCCTAAAAGACAGTGCAGAACTGCCCCCATAGGGTTTCCAAGGCTGAATCTTTACAGAGACACTCAGCCACATCTTTCTCCTGAGGAGCAGCTGGTGGGTTCTAACCAGTGACCTTGAGATTAGCAGCCAAGTGCTTAACCAGTGTGCCACCAGTTGAATACTAATTACTTTAATTATTTTATGAACATGTAACCTCATATATGTCCAAATGTAAGTGTGCTCATCGGGTTTTACAACAGCTGTTTATTTGGGGTTTGGATCACCAGGCCTTTCTTCTGAGGTACACTCAAAGCTCTTCTGACCTTTTGGTTCTTTCTGAACATTCCTTAACAAACATTCCTGGACTTACAAAATAAAAACAGGTATGGTGGTGTGGTAGGATCAGCACTGGAATGCTAAGTGAAACGTTGACAGTTCAAACCCACCAGCCGCTCCTTGGAAACACTCCTCAGGGTTGCTGTGAGTCAGAACTGACACATAACAACAACCATGCTAAGCCAAGGCTCTCCAGTTGTCCTGAAGGTTCTAAGTTCTACGCAGCCCAGCCTAGGATGGTTCTAGGGCCAACGCTCTGAGGCAGCTTCACTTCTGTGGGGGTCAGAGAGCTCTGCAGAGAGCCCAGCTCCCTGTCACTAGATGTGGCTCAGAACGGCTTTCTCAGCAGTTAAAATCCTGGCAGTGGGAAACTGTCTCCAGCTGGAGCCAGAGAACCGTACCTGAGCCCTTCTTGAAGACAACTGATTTCAAATAGGAAACCAAACCATTTTCCTCCCCCATCATACCACCTCCAAATCCTAAGTAAGCTATTTAATTACAGGAGCCTTGGTGGATGAGGCGTAACCAAACGGTAGACAGTTCGAATTCACCAGGAGAAAGATGTAGCAGTCTGCTTCCATAAAGATTATTGTTGTTATTGTGAAGTGCCGTCGAGTAGATTCCAACCCATAGAGACCCTGTATTGGGTTTCCGAGGAGCAGCTGGTGAGCTCAAACCACCCACCTTGCAGCCATAAAAATTACAGCCTTGGGAATCCTATGGGGCCGTTCTACTCCATCCCATAGGATCACTGAGTCAGAATGGACTTGAAGACATAAAACACAAACACAAACCAAGCCCACTGCTTTCAAGTCAATTCCAACTCATGGTGGGGGTGGGTATGTGCCGTGGAGTCAGTTCTGACACATAGCAACTCTGTACAGGGTTTCCGAGGCTGTAAATCTTTACGGGAGCAGAAAGCTCATCTTTCTCCTGCGGAACTGCTGGTAGTTTCAAATGCTGACCATGAAATTGGCAGCCCGGCTCATTATCGCTACGCTAACAGAGCGATAGCATGGAATAAAACTGCTTCCTACTGTTTCTGAGGCTGTAAATCTTTGTGGACGCAGACAGTCTCATTTTTCTGTGCAGCACCTAATCCACTGAGCCACCAGGGTTCCAAAGAACAGCAACAACATTTAATTTATAAGATCTTTGAAAACACAGGAACAATTCTTCACAATGCACTTAGGCCCTTCTGGAACAATTCTTTCCAGAACTGCAAGGCAGCAAGGTTCACTGTGCCTGAGATTTCCAATGGGACCTACGCTACTTCAAGGCTTTCTATAGGTTCACCTTACAAAGTGCTGCCCTGGCTCCCGGCAACACTCTGGGAGGTTTGGAAAATTGAAGATACACAAGCAAATATACCCAAAGGAAGGGAAAAATAAAAACTTCCAAAGAAACAATACTGCTCTGGATGTTAAAGAGGGGAGGAGAAACTGGAAAGAGTGAAAAGAAATAGTCAAGTATGTTTTATTTAAAAACCTCAATACCAGCGGTTATAATCACTGCAGTGATATGAAACACAATAGGATAAGTGCAAAACTGATGTTCTCCCATGTAAACTATCGCTCACTGCACAATAAAAGCTTTTTAAAAAAAAAAAAAAAAAAAGACAGCCCTCGGATAGAAATGGAAAAAAAAGATTTGTTTGTAATCATATCCTGTTAAATTTTTCCTCCTCACTAAAACACACTATTATAGCCACTCAAATGCTATATTCTCTTTAGAGGATAATATTTGTTTTTGTTTTTCTTTATAACCTTTATTTTATGGTTAATCAGTTTATGGATTTTTAAAATTTCTTTTATTTCTCTTCCACTAGACACTGTATGTTTTACAGGGACAAAACTATGTGTTCTTCTAGTATTGGTTCCCTATATATAAAATGCTGTGCACACAGTTGTTACTTAAAAGTATTACCTAAGTGAACGGTAGCTCTTTCAGACTTGAATGCAATGTCTTTGGCTGCTACTCTGAGAAGAACAAAAACATAATATCGTTTCTGTTAAAAAACAACAAAACACCTCAATACCAACTCAAAAGATTCTAGAGGAACCTTTGAGGGCAAACTGGGGAGAAACAGTTCTGAAAAGAAGGGAGAAAGGATGTACAATTCCAAGAATGTCATCGATGTCCCTGAATCATACATGTAGAAATGGCTGACGGAGTGTATGTTCTACTGTGCACAGGGTCATCAAGGTGGTAGAAAGACTTCACTTTCATTATCTTTCAATTCCATTTTTCCACAAACTTGTTGAAGCCCTCTAGTATATTATCCACACCAAAAAGCAAGATAAGAAAAAACCAGTTAGCTCTAGAAAACTCTCATGCAAGTTACCTTCTAAAAAAAAAAAAAAAGAAAAGGAAATGAAATGAAACATATATACATATATGTATGGTGTCCTGGTGTGGCACTGCGGGTTAAAGCACTGGACAGCAAGGTTGGTTTGATCTGAAAGGTCAGCGGTTCAAGTTCACCAGCCGCTCCTCGGAAACCCTATACAAGGTCGCTATAAGTTAGAACCGACTCAAGGGCACTTAACAACAACACTATATATATATGCACACACACACACACTCCTGGTGTGGTGCTTTAGGATCAGCACTGGTTGGCAGCTCAAACCGACCAGCTGCTCCTAGGAAACCCTATACAGGGTCACTATGAGTCGGAACCAACTTGCCAGCACTTAACAATAACAATATATAACACCCCAATGCCATCTGCTTTGGAAAGGCCTTGCTTTTCAGATTCTGCACCACAGTGTCTGAAGCTCTCTGGGG
>NW_006408635.1:6490067-6512572 GCF_000296735.1 Chrysochloris asiatica | reverse complement strand
TGGAATCATGAAGCAAATGAACAGAATGAATCAACTGTGTGGTCTTCAGTTGGTTTCTTTTCTTCTTCAGGTTAGAAAATTATACCAACTTTTAACTCATCCTTCTAAAGTATTTCAAGATAGGAAATACAAAAATTGGCCAATATGCTATTTCTGACAAGTTATTTTCTGACCCCTTTTATCCCTGAAGCACATTGCACCTGTGCTATGAAGCTCCAATACTACCCAATTAATTACAGGCAGTCCCCAAATTATGAACAAATTTACTCCTAACTGAATTTGTACATAAACTGGAGCCATTAGGTACAGTTCATACGTAATGTCAGTCAAAGGTTTACCTTCATATATAGTGCACGTTTCTGTGCATAACAACATATTAAAGAAACACATCCAGATACACGCAAACATCCTTAACATGATAACACAGTAATAACAGTAATAATGCTTTATGTGCCTCACGAAGGAGGGCTCATTTGTTATTACAAACCATTATATGGACCTCTAATTTTTAATATAACAGGTCTTCTGGGGGTAGGTTTGAATCTATGGGTTGTATGAAAGTCAGATATTCATATCTTGGGAACTATCAGTACCATTCTTTAGTCAATAAACACATTGCATGGTTCCGTTCATCCTTTAAATAACATTCTCTTGTCCTCCCTAGCTCTCTTAATTCATCTGAGAGTGGCGATATTTTTTTAATATACTTCCCTATCTCTTGCAACTGCCACCCATCTTCTGTCAGCTGTCATACTGTGGTGACTCATATGTTGCTGTGAAGATGAAAACTGTTACCTGTATTTCAGATGCTAGAAGGGGTACCCATGGTAAGTTTCAGTGGAACTTAGAGAATAGACAGAAAGGCCTGGTCATCTGCTTCTGAAAATAAGTCAAATTACAACACAACACTGACCAACTTCCATGCTTTTGACATGCCACCAGGAGGGATCAACTGGTAAAGCAGAGGGTCACTGTGGGCAAAGAAGACCTTCCCTGAGATGGACTTGCGCAAGGGCCTCAGTGAGGGATGGACTTGAACATGCCCGCAATCCTGAGGATGAGGCAGGACCTTGCAATATTGTGTTTTGTTGGACTTACACAGTCACCATGATTCCGAGTCAATGCTTCTGAACTTTTTGATAAACTGTCAGTAAAGACAGTATCCATAAAGCAAGTGTCAAAATGATATTAGCTACTAATAATACCTAGCAGATAATGTAGAAGGGCTGATGCATTTAAGTTATGGTGTTAGAGAAAAATACTGCCATAAAAACAAATAAATCTGTCTTGGAAGAAATACAGCCAGAATGTTCTTTAGAAGTGAGGATGGTGTCTCTCGTACTCTGAACATGTTGTCAGAAGAGGCCAGTCCCCGGAGAGGGACATCATGCTTGGCAAAGTGAGGGGTCAATGAAAAACAGGAAGACCCCCCCACACACACAACGAGATGGATCGACACAGTGGGAGCAACAATTGGCTCAAACATAACAATCATATTTGTGAGGATGGCATAGAACCAGGCAGTGTTTCATTCTGTTGTGAACAGGGTAGCTATGAGTCAGGACCTACTCCACAGCACCTAACAACATTACCTCCTGTCTATTTAGAAACGATCATATAGTTCAGAACAGAGAAGAAACTTAAAGCAAAGATGGCAATTCACTGATTTATTGATGATGTATTGATTGAAAAGCTGGTAGAATCAGAATTATGACAGTTCACTATACTGAGTGGAGGTCCTGGTGTGGCGCTGTCAGATAGGCACTGGACTGCTAACTGCAAAGTCGGCTGTTCAAACCCACCACTCACTCCTCAGAAACCGTGTACAAGGTCGCTGTGAGTCGGCGCTAACGCAACAACATACTAAGTGCAGCCAGTCCTGCACCCCACCTTCTCTACCGACATCTCCCATCAGCCACTCTGAAGCCTGACCAGTAAGCCCTTACATCTGTAAGTGAGGCTTTAGAGTCGTAACGACAGAGCCCAACAAAGACATGAGCAATATGGGAATCCAATCAGATGTCATTAAAGTATCTAGAAAATCGTGGCTCAGCCAGACAGCGAGAATGAAAAGACTTCAGATTTCAGTCAGGTAGCAGAAAGGTTGTCAAGAAAGCTGCAAACCTGGAGCAGAGGGTGCAGAATTTAGTCTGCCCAGTGGTACGTCAAAGTCAAGAGTTAGGGAAGAACTTCCTATGGCTGTCACTTGAACTTGGGGAAAAACAGCTGTGTGATATGCACATTGATTATTCACAAGTCCCTCTGTGCTCTGTAGTGAATTCAGCTGCACACACACCCCATGGGCCTCCCACCCTAGACAGAGCCCTCTGGCCACAGGCTCAGCCCTGTATCCAGTATCTTTAGACCCCCATGACTTTCTTCCAGGCTGCATGAATCACAGAATTCATCTAAGTTCTGCTTCTATTTTCAAGGTGAGCCGGACAGCCCAGCTGTGCACATACTCAGACACACAGAAAGGCTGGCGGAGGGCTGAGAGACAATCCAGTGGACTCGACAGATGACAGAAATAAAGCCCAAAGAGACACAGCTCCCTAAAACGTGGCTTGTGGGCAGGAGTGAAATTATGTGAAAATGGACGTTTGCTGCCCCCTAATCTGTTAAGGGCAATCCTGGTGTGGTGCTGTGGGTTGCAAAGTCGTTTGAACTGTAAGGTCGGTAGTTCAAACTCATCAGTTGCTCCTTGGAAACCTGATACAGGGTCGCTATGGGTCAGAATCGACTCACCAGCCATTAACAACAACAGTAACTCAGCTCAGGCATCTGACACAATCGACTAAATTCTCTCACCTGGTACTTTCTTGTAGGTCCCTTACTAAACACTAAACATAGACATGAATGTGGGTTTCACAGGCACGCCTCTGGAAATGCTATTTATTTACAGACGCCCCCACCACCACCACCACCCCCCAAGAGCTCAGGTTAATTTCCTCATATGTAGCGGCAGTCTATAGTGCAAAGTCTGAAACTTTGTTACCAGCCAGGACTAAACACAGAAGCAGATGTATTGAGTCAGAGAGGACCAATGAGGAATGGCCTTGGGACCTGAAGGCAAACAAACCTGTGACCACTTCAAAGAACATGCTGGCCTGTTCCCAATGTCCATCTCTCCACTCCTCGGGAACACCACCACAGTGTCTAATAAATCTACTTTTCCCCTCAGTCAATCTGATTGATCCTTGTAAATACCACTTCAGCCATGGCGCACTCCTAGCCACTGACCTATCTACTCTCAGCTTCACAGCCAGCCGTTCCAACAGTAGTTGCTGCCTGCCTCCTACTTATTCCTCTGCACACTCACTCCAGTCCAATGCCCACTCAGACTGCTCTGGTGCAGGTCAAGAAGCCGACAGGCATTTTTAGCAACCGCCTTCAATTCTGCTGAGCACTTCCGCCTTCCTGAAGAACTCTCTTCATTTTGTCGTGCCCCCTAGGGACCCCAGCCTCTCATCCTACAGACCCCCAGCCCTCACTGCTACTCTGTCAACATCTCCATGTCCATGGTGGCTTCTCCTCACACTCTAATGTTGGTGTTGTTCTGTGCCGTGGAGTCGGTTCTGACTCGTAGCGACCCTGTACAGGGTTTCCGAGGCTGTAAATCTTCACAGGAGCAGAACGCCTCATCTTTCTCCCGCGCTGCCATCAATACCCACAATACAGAGATAAAACACCCAAGGTCAAACCACCATCTTCGGTCCCTCGTCTGAGCTCCAGACATACTTGGCACCGCCACATACTTACATGTCTGAGAAGCACCTCCAACTTGACAGTTCAAAGCCAAACACCTCATCTTCCTCTCTCAGCATAGTCTCTCTCACCCTGTCTCTCAATGCCACCACCAACCAATGAACGGAGCAAGTCAGAAACCTAGGAGTCAGCTGTGGTCTCTCCCGATCCTTCACACCATCCCCAAATGCAATCTACCCCAACCTCACAGCCATCAAACTGATCCCAACTCACAGCGATCCTGGACAGGGTTTCCGAGGTAATAAGTCTTCACGGGAGAAGAAGCCTCAACGTTCTACTGAGGAGCAGCTGGTGGGTTTGAACTGCTGACCTTGCAGTTAGCAGTCCCGTGCCTGCTTATCTTCCAGCACCACCAGGGGTCCTTATATGCGATCTGAGTCCACTATACCTTTTCTGACCTGTTTATCTCTCTTGTCACACCTGACCCATACTCCATGTTCTCCCCTCCACTCCTGGTCCCCACACACTGAACAGAACTGGCTTTGCACAATATCTGATAGGTGGTCTATGACCTGTGCTGTTCTTTGATAAACAGCTAAAAGGCCCACAGGGTCCAGAATTCTTTCTGTTCCTCAAAACTGCCACAAAGGACCCCTCAGCCTGCAGAGCCCACCTCCTTCCCCAGTTAGCTCCTCCTTGTTAACAAGCTGTAATAGGATTCTGTGTCAACTATATTAGGCCAGGATTTCCAGAGGTTTAGCAGTTGAGATGTGGTTCTTCCCATGGTGATGAAACTTCACACAGACATAGTTATAGGCTGATGAGTGGCTATGAGCAGCCAATTAAAGGGATGTGTCCTTGGGGGTGTGGCCTGCTCCCAATGTAATGGACATACAGGAGGGATTCTCTTCCACTGGGAACCTGGGACTCTACAATTGTAAAACAATAAACTTCTCTTTATCTGTATACATACACGTTTCACTGGTTCTACTCCTCAAAAGGAGCTCTGATAGTGTAGTGGTTACAAACTGGACTGTGAACCTCAAGGACAGCAGTTCAAAACTACCAGCTGTTCCGTGGGACAACGAGGTGGCTTTATGCTCCTGTAAAGATTTACAGCCCCGGAAACCCTGTACAGGGTTGACTATGCATCGGAACTGACTCCACAGCACATAACCACCAACCACCACCATGTCTCAAAAAACCCATTCTAAGACCCACCTGGACATGACCTACCTCCACCCAGGTGGGACGGCCTCTCCACCCAGGTGGGACGGCCTCTCCCCTGCCTCTCCGCACACAGTATACATCACCTCCAGAGCATACGACACAGCTGCAACTACACAGGACATATGATTTCTACTGACAACCTTTGCTCATCCCCACTTGTAGGGCAGCTGTGTGAAAGCATTTCCAGAACCTACCACAGAGAGGGTTAGGGGCCTCTAGAACCCATCATGGTGTGTTTGTGCAAGGCCTAGTCTCACAAGGATACCAAGACAGACCCCGTTTCCTGGGTCCTGAGACGTCTCCGCCCCCAACTTTCTTCCTGAACTCCCCACAGACACTGTCAAACCTTCTTAGCCTATACAGCAGTCCAGCCGCTTCTGCGCTGCCTTCTCTCCCTCACCTGGAATCAGATCTTCATCAAGTGCTTCCTTCTGGCTCCCTCCCCATCTCCTCCCCTATGGGGGCACAGCTGTTGTTGTTACTAAGTGCTGTGAAGTCCATTCTCAAGGAGCCACTAGTGAGTCTGAATAGCCAACCTTGCGGTTCAAACCAACCTTGTGGTCCAGTGTCTTATCCTACAGTGCCACACTGTTTTTATTGTTGTTAAGTGCCGTCAAGTCAGTTTCAACCCATAGCAACCCTGTAGGGTTTCCGAGGAGCGGCTGGTGAGCTTGAACCACCGGCCTTGCAGTTCAAACCAACTTTGCAGTCCAGTGCATTCACCCATAGCGCCACACCAGAGCCCAAATAAAGCCTTGGCCCATCTACTCCCCTTGCATCTGCTTCTCTAAAGACTCAGGAAAACTAACACAACCCTCCAACTATCAACTCTTGAGTTCAAGAACCTTGCCTATTTTGGTGGCTGGTTCATTCCCAACACCTTGGCCAGCAGCAACACCGAGCACACAAATGAATCCATTACTCTAAATTCTAGAGGAACACAGAATACAACATCGAAGGGACTCCTGTTCATCATACTGCCTTCATTGAGTGACATGTGCAGCTTCGAGAAACACAGTCACCAGGCTGGTGGGGCATGTTTCCAAAAAACAGACACAGGTCACAGTGGAAGTAAATCCATGTGCCACACAGTTAAGTGAGGTATGCATCAAGTTCTATGACAGTCCGAGGACAAGGAAATGCACTGGGTCTTCAGGTGCAGTGGGGGCAGTCCCACATTGCCCTTACTTCTCTGTCCTTCAGCAGAGAAAGGGCAGCAATGCCACTGAAGGAGACAGAAAACTGCTGTAGCCTGTAGCGAGTGTCCGTGAAAAGCACCAGGGACAGAACCCTGCTCTCTGGAGAAAGAGAAAACTCACTTGTGGGCAGAGAAGAGCTCTGAGGCTCCATGGAGAAATGCTTTAGATGGAAAAAGACATTTTAGAAAACGCAGTGTAGAAAGCTGCTCAGCGCCCACGCAGCCCTCCCGCAAAGTAGCTGAATGTGAGAACTTTTTGGCTGCCTCTGACTTGGAAAAAAAAAAAAGGAAGAAGAGAAAAAAAAAGAGCTTAAAAAGAAAGATACCTAAGAAAAGCAATTTTCTGACAGAACATTACCTGCCATTTCTGACACTTTTAGATGAGAAATTCCCCTGCAGTCCATTCTGACTCCTAGTGTATAAGGCAAAGTGGAACTGTCCCGTCTTTCTATTGTGGAGCAGATGGTGAATTTGAACCGCCGTCCTTACAGTTTAAAACAGAAACCCAAGAAACTGTGGAAGAAAGTCCTGGTAATCTGTTTTGAAAGATCACAGTCAAGAAAACCCTAGAGAGCTGAGTTCTACCTGCAAACCAATAGGGTCAACATGAGTGAGAATCAACCCTATGGCAACAGGGTTAGTTTGGGGGCTTTTTGTTTGTTTGCTTATTTTTATAGATTCTTAGAAGAACAACAAATCTTGTTAGGTGCCCTCTAGTCAATTTCCACTCATTGCGACCTCAACTGAGAGAGGAGAACTTCTCAGAGGAGTTTCTTGGCTGTAATCTTTATGGAAACAAATCAGCAGTTCTTTCTCCCTTGGAGTCACTGAGTGGGTTCCAACTGCTAACATCTGCTTCATGGAGACCCCATGTGTGTCAGTTGAACTGTACGCCATAGGGTTTTCACTGGCTAATTTTTTTTTTTTTTAAGTTTTTGTGAATTATGTGATTGTTTACATAGTAGAACAATAGCTTTACATTCATCGTATCTTATTGCAATGATTACAATCCCCTCCATGCATCATCAAACAACCAAAGGGTACACCTCGCAAGCCTGCCCCCTGGCCATCAACGCACAGCCCCTCTCCTCCCTCCCAGAGTCTAGAGTCCCCAGCCACTCCATCTCTTCACATCATCATCTCTGCCTCCATCTCTGGGGTCGCTGCTTCTCTGGATAAGGTCCCGCACTCAGCTCTTCTCCCTTGATGGTCCCAGGGCCCTCCTGGACTACAGAGCAGCCACTCCCCTCCGTTTGTTACAAAACATCTACCTTTACATTTGCAACACTCACAGTCAGTCCTGATAGCAATTATTCACTATTGAACCACAAGAGTCTTATTCCCATCTTCTTTCACCAGCCCCGTCCAGACAGGTTGGAAACTACTCAGTGCAGCTAGGCTCCCTCTTGAAAGCTGGTAAGCCAGTCACTTCGTGCCTTTGTAGCCCTCCCACCCCCTCCATTTTGAGTAGCTAATGTCTAAGTTGTCCATCCCTGTCAACCCTGTGTACTGAGGGGGTGGGAATGATCCTAGCTATAAAGATTTGTTCCCTCTTTTGAGCTACTACATCCACAAGCATAGGTCAAGTTCATCACTTTGTAGCTGATTACTGTTTTATTCTTCTTCTTTTTTCCTCTAATTGAGTTTTCTGGTCATCCAGCCATAGAAGTCAGGTCAGACAGGTACTATCTACAAGTAAGGGTGTTCTTGTGCATCTCCCCTCACTTCCTGTCAGCCAGACCCTTCACTCTCTGCTCTAGTCCTCTATGACTATGTCCCTGTCCCTGGGCCCAGGAGTCCCCAGGTCTTGCCATACTGCTGGCCAGCCAGGTCTCAATCCAGGTTGACAGGAGTCTATTGAACGTGGTCAGACTCAGCTCACAACTTCATTGCTGGTTTTCCCCCACTTCCCCTTATTCGGTGACCAACACGCTCAACAGCAAGACCACGTGCCTACTCGTGTATTCCCTTGAATCTTAGTCTTGGAAGGGGGTTTGCCCTGAGGGGACCTGACCACTTGCCTTGATGGCTTCCAGGCGAATGACTCGCTTGTTCTTGTAGTAGTCAACTGCTGTTACTGTTTTTTGTTTTTCCTGCCGGTCTTTCTTTCAAGAAGTATCTTCTGTTCGTCTGGCTGTTCCAGGCTGGTCTGCTTGTCCTTTCAGTGGAGATTTCCCACCTCAGAAGGTTCTGGATGAGGATCAGGATTCCACCTATGGTCTTGTGCAATGCAAAGGCTCTGCAGGGAGCCTCCTTCACTGGGCACATTAGCATAGTGGTTACAAATAGGGCTGTAAACCGCAAGGCCAGTAGTTCGAAACTACCAGCCATTGTGTGGGAGAAAGATGAGGCTTTCTCCTCCTGTAAAGATTTACAGCCTCGGAAAACCTGTTCAGGGTCACTATGGGTCGGAATTGACTCCACGGCACATAACAACAACAACAAATCAGTTACAGGATGAAGACGGACTTATAGGCTTTCTATGGTGATTTTTCTGGCTATTCCTTTCTCTCCCCGTCAAGAATCTATTTTACAATAGCAGGTAAGGGAAACCAAGATTCAAAAGACAGCCAAGCAGCTTAACATTATTTCCCCTCTTTTACCCAGTCAAATCATGCCTTAATCCCTGTATCCCAGAGCCCTGTTGTTACAAGGTTGTGCATACATCTTTATTTACCTCTGCCCCACTTATCAGTGGCTAAGTTTTTGAAAAGTAGATTGCCAGACCTTTCTTCCAAGGTACCTGTGACTGAACTTGAACCACTAACCTTCTGGTTAACACTGAGTACTTAGACTCCTTTAGATTTTCATACCCGCACCTAACAACAACAACAACAAATTGTAGTCAGAGTAGAAAGCTGTCCATCAATAAAGCACTCCATCAGTCACACTGTCCCTCCCCCATGCCCGACCCCCAACAGGCACTGGTCTGTGCGCTATCTCTGTAACATCATCATTTTGGGACTGTTATGTAAGCGGCATGATGCAGGCTATAGCCTTCAGAGATTGGTGGAGTTTATTTTTCACTCTTGTGAAGCTTTTAATAACTAACATTTCCTGAGCTGTTCTGCTACCTCCCACCACCCGACCCAAGTCTGACTCAGTCAGTCCGAGAGGGGGACCCTCTCGTCCTGGTTAATGGATCACTGTGGTGCTAAAGATGGAGCCCGACATCCTGCTAACAGCAGGTGACATCTCACCTGTCACCTCGGCCGCCTGCCACATCCTTCCAGGAGCCAGAGACTTAACCAACTTGACTACCAAAGTGCTCAGGTCTGCCCTCACAGTCTGTTCTTTCTGAGTGTCATTAACAGGTTTTGTGGTGAGTTTCTTTCCAAGTTGCATCTGGCTCAGAGGGCTGCAAGCCTGTATCCATGAATTCACACTTTTTCATTCAGAAATCATGTTTTCAAAGCAGCCAGCCAATCTTACTAGACAATCTACTGCCTGACTTATAGCTGATACTCTAAGTGTGTGGAGTAGCCTGTTGACCCAGAGCCTGAGGGATCAAGCAGGCCCCACTCAACGCCTCCCCAGAAAGTCCCTAAACACCACCTCCATTGTTTCTACTGAATGCCGAAGCCCTACATATGGGATAATCTGGGATCATCACAGAGAACCTAGCCTAATACCTGATGGTCCACCACATACAGGGCACAGAGGGCCAACCAATGTCCCACCCACCCAGCCCCAGCTGGCAACACCCCCAGACATAATGAGACAACACACCTCTTCTCTCTGGGACCCAGGGGCAGAAAGTGCACAGTATCTATCATGTGAGGAGTCCCGGTGTGGCGCTGCTGGGTAATGCAATGGATTGCTAAATCCACTTGAACTGGAAGGCTGGCGGTTCAAATTCACCAGCTGTTCCTCGGAAACCCTATACAGGGTCGCTATGGGTCGGAACCCAACTCTACAGCCCTTAAAAACAACAATAACATCTGGCATGGGAGGTTGGGCTGGGAGTGGACACACAGACCACATTTCCCAGTTGCTCTTTCGACTCGTTAGCCCGGGTGAGTAACGGATGGCCAAATGGGTATAAGTAGAGAAGCTGCAGCAGGTCTTAAGGAGCCACCTGGGGGCTCCTCCTTCCTCCTCCTCCATCATCTTCTCTTTTCCATCCTGCTGCCTGGAATGCAGATGTGATAGGTGGAGCTGCAGCTGCCATTTTGGGCCACAAGAAAATGAGTCCCAGCCTAGAGATTGAGAAATGATGAGAAGGAAATGTTGTTGTTGTGTGCCGTCAAGTTGGTTCTGACTCAGAGCGACCCTGTATAGATTTACCAAGGCTGTAAATCTTTACAGGAGCAGAAAGCCTCATCTTTCTCCTACAGAGCAGCTGGTGGATTCAAACTGCTGAACCTGTGGTTCGCAACCGAACGTATAACCCACTGTCAGTAGAGCCTAATCCTTGCTACAGCAGGTGCATGAAACAGATCCGTGTATCACCTCTGCCAACAAAATGACTTTTTGTTATCATTATTCATCTATTTATATCTTTCTTCAACCTCTTTCTATATTTGGCCCTTATCATTCCTTGGGAACAAAGAGATTCATGTTCCAAGGCAGCGTAGCGGCAGTTTACAGGCGCAAACTGAACTCACCTGAAAACAAAGTGAATGGTGAGCTTACTTACCTACATGCCCCCCCCAACCAAAGTTTACTTATTTCCAAGTTCACACGTCATCCTAGTCGACCTGGAATAAATACGGAATTCCTGATCCAGAACTGGACTTCTCAAGGTCTACAATCCAAACCCACCAATCACTCCTCAGAAACCTGGGTTGAGACATGGTTGGCCAACAGTATGGTGAGACCTGGGGACTCCTGGGCCCAGGGGCAGGACATAGCCATAGAGGACTAGAGCAGAGAATAAAGGGTCTGGCTGTTAGGAAGTGAGGGGAGATGCACAAGAACACCAATACTTGCAGATAGTATCCATTTGACCTGGCTTCAATGGCTGGATGACCAGAACTAAACTAGAGGAAGAAAGAAGAGGAATAAACCCTTATACAGGGTCTCTATGAGTCAGAACCGACTTAACAGAATTAGCAACAACGTAAATGGAAGGTTCCTGCCCCACCACAATATAATTAAATAAGCACCCAGCTCTTCCCATTTCACGACCGCCATGCAGACAAAGCAGTATCTCTTTATTTTTATTTTTGGAGTTTATTTGCTTTATTGCTGAGGCAGTTGTTGGGGCTGACCTGGGAGGCCTAGAATAATTATTTGGTGACTTTAATTTCATAATGGGAAGAACCCTAAGAGTTTGTTGTTCTTCTAGAGGAAGCTGGAGGCTTTTTTATACCCAACAACTATTGACTTAACCAGAAAGACATCAGTTGAGTGAAACCTAGGAAGAAAACAGCATATATATCCAATCCTACCTGACAGAGTCAGAAGTAATACAGCCAGGCAGCTCCTTAGAAGGGCATGTCATCAGGAAAGACCCACTGCCAGAAAAGGCCATCCCCCGTGGTTGTTGCTGAAAATACTCACAGCATAACACACACCCAGTTCAGCCAATTCCCCGGGGGCAATTCAGCAACAGTTAAGGCAGCATTTGATTGTAGAGCCATTCTTCCCTCCTTTTCCAAGTGGTTCCTGCTTCTAATCTAATCGTTCTAAGCTTCTATCTAATGGTTCAAGTTGCTATCCTCACTTTGATCCCAGATAGATGGTTCTTAAGCATACATCATGCTCATATGTTGTGGTTGTTAAGTACCACTGAGGTGGTCTGACACACAGTGATCCTGTATAGGAGCGCCTGTTGAACTTGAACCGCCGACCTTGCAGTTCAAACCGACCTTGCGGCCCAGTGCTTTATTCTACAGACTCCTAGACTACCTTATTTTTAAGGCCTGTCATGAAATCTAAGCACTTAACTACAGCCCCATTCATAACGTGACAAACATTACCAGGAAGCTATAACACAGCAGCATATATTTGGAATAAATCACTGTTCAAAATTCAGATCCTGGAGCAAATATGCACTGTGGTTATTATAAACACAACACAGTTTCCACATCATCATCATCATTATGAATATAAACTTTCAAAATGGTTTTCTGACCAAAATTTCTGTACTTCATGGAGGAAAGAGCATTTAAAAACATAAAACCACCTCTGAATCTGTTTGGGGAAGATTTTGCACTGGATCTTGGTGGTGTAAAAACTTCCCCCCGGTGGGTTTCTCTTGTGTTATGTGTTTCTAGATTCAGACTCCAACATATATTTCTGAGTTACTTAGAATTTCTGTTTTTAATCAGCAAGAAGAAAAACAAAAGGCAAGGGATTCTGCACATGCTGTTGTTGCTTATGACACACCTCTGTGCACTTCCACGTCCATAAAACGTGGGAATGTTGTACATGGAGTGAGTTGGAGGGATTGCGTTTTTCAGCCACGGCTTCTATATCTTTGCATATCTTTTTCTGCAATGTCAGGAATGTATAAGGAATCATTCTTAACTCTAACTCCTAGTGAGAAAATACAATCAAAGGCTAAGGAGTACTTGAAGGAGCGCTGGTGGTGTGGAGGGTTAGGTGTTGAGTGCTAAGCACAATGTCAGCAGTTCAAACCCACCAGCTGCCCCGTGGGAGAAAGATGAGGCTGTCTGCCCCCATCAAGACTGACAATCTCAGAAACCCTACACAGGGTTGCTGTGAGTTGGGATCGACTCAATAGCAGTGGGGTTTTGGGTGTTAAAAGAGTACTTGAGGAAGAGACAAAATATGAATATGCCATCTTATTACCTAATACGATCTTTATAGTTTTTCTATAAATTGAAAATAATCTAAAATGAACAGTTTACTTAAAAAACAAAAAAAGAAAAGTTTTCTAACTAAAGAAAAAGATCCACTCCCACTGAGTGTCTCTGAACCATGCACAAGGAGCAGAGATGGTTCCGTACAACAATTTTTCCCTTCCCTGCAGAAGACCTAGGTTCGATTCCTGGCCCCTGCACTCACCAGCAGCCATCTGATAGAGGAGGGATACCAGCTGCTGGGATGCTGAGCAGGTGTCCACGGAGCTTCCTCACCAACACAGACTAAGAGGAAACCAAAAACCCAATGCAACTCAGTCGAGTCTGACGTAACAGCGATCCTACAGGGTAGAGCAGAACTGCTCCGTAGGATTTCCAAAACCGTCAATCTTTACAGAAGCTCAGAGCAGCTGGTGGGCTTGAATCTTGTGGTTAGCAGCCCAAAGCTTAACCCACTGTGCCACCAGGACCCTAGGAAGAAAGGCCTGGCTGTCTGCTTCTGAAAACTAGTCAATGAAAACTTTATGAATCACAGTGGCATCTATTGCGCATAGGGTAGCCAGGAGTCAGGGCCCTTAACAACAACAACAACATATAGAGATTTGTTTCTAAGTGCCGTCAAGTCGGTTCCAGCTCATAGGGACCCTGTATAGGGCTTCTGAGGAGCAGCTGGTGGGTTTGAACTGCTGCCCTTTCGGTTAGCAGGCCTGTAGCTTTCCTTCAGTGTCACACCAGGACTCCACATACAGATACATAAATTAACCTTTTTATGACATGAATCAGTTTTTCTTAGCACACAAGGCTCTAATGATACAATGGGCTTCAAAGAGTTCATGGAAAAATTCCATTAATGTTTCATTCCATTACCCCACGATGTCTTCGAAGCCCTTCCCATATTACTGAATCTGTGTTCCCACCTGTAAAATGGGGCTAATGACAGTAGCTCCCTCTGGGGGTTGGATGATGATTATATAACACACAGAAGCACGTGTCAGGGCATGTGGCACCTGCAAGCAGGTAAAATACTAGCTGCTGGTTTTCCACTAACTGCCCCACTCACATTCTGAAAAGTATGCACTATGTTTGCGTGCATGCACACACACACACACACTCATCATTCTTCATGGAGAGGTTCATCGAGGTGTTTGTTCAGCAGGGACCGGGAAGAGGGAGCTGCCCATTTGTGGGTCCAGGGGGCCTGTTACCCTCCTCACTGCGTGTCATGCTTCCCGGAGCCAGTGGTTGAGAGGGTGCATGTACTGGTGTCACATTAGCTAATGAGCTCAAACTTGCTAAACTAAGCTGAGCTAATGAGCTCTGCTTAGCTAATCAGCTCTAAAAAAAAATGAGCTTTCTTTTTTGGTGAAAAGGCAGCACCCAAAGTTAATTTGTAAGTCGGTTGTTTGAAATGGGGATGTGTTTTTCCACAGGAATGATATGGCAAATGAAGACAGAGTTGCGAAGCCAGCCCTAAACCCTTCTGAATCCTAAAGGAAGGGGACAATGGTACAGGAGTTCTGGGTTCTACCAGCTGTGCGCCTATGGAAAGGGGAAGAAACTGATTGTCCCTTTCCTAGATGCATAGGTTGTGTTAGGGTTAAAAATTAAAGAGCCACTTATCCACAGGCAAAGATGAGAGGGGCAGGGAAACTAGATCAATGGAAAGAGAACCAATAGGATGCAAATCATGAGGCACTGACATAGTGAATGTTGTAACCAATGTCCTGGAACACTCTGCATAAAAACTGTTCAATGGGAGCCTAATTGGCTATATAAACATCCACCCAAAACACACACAAATATACTTTTTTAATGAATGAGAGAAAATAACAGCCGCGACGATTCCATTCTAACTCAACTATGTTGTTGTTGTTGTTAGGTGCCATGGAGTCCGTACTGACTCACAGCGACCTTATGCACAACAGAATGAAACACTACCCGGTCCTGGACCAACCTTACAATTGTTGCTGAGCCCATGGATGCTGCCACTTTGCCAATCCATCTCACTGGGGGTCTTCCTCTTTTTCTTTGACCCTCCACTTAACCAAACATGTGCATTGGTGTGTAACCTAGTAGATTATTCACTCCCCTTACAGCTGTGGCAGAGTCCTGGTGTGGCACTGTGGGATAATGCACTGGACCACAAGGTCAGTTTGAACCATAAGGTCAGTGGTTCAAATTCACCAGTCACTCCTCAGAAACCCTATACAGGGTCACTATGAGTCAGAACCAACTTGATGGCATTTAACAACACCAACAGCTGTGGCACAGTAAAACGGAATCTGCTGAAAGTGACAAAACAAACAAATGCTGTTAAAATCCCGTCCCCATTCAAGAGTGCTTATTAGGAAATCTCTTTTTATTTTATTTTCTATGCTAAGACCCTTAATGAGAGCAGTGGGTCTAAAACAAAGTGAGACCTATGAACTCAGGTGCATATGAGAATACTTTTTATTATTTAATGCAAGACAGCGACAATCTCACTAGTCTGAGAATCTGAACATCTTTAAATGAGAGCTGAAATAGTGGGTTGCTTATCCCTTTTCCCAAGAAAGAAATGCAAGTATGCAACAAGAAATCATCCAAACAACCTCATGCTGAAGACCAGTTTTGTTAGGACAAACACTGTACTCCTCTTGGTCCCCACACAGAAGGGGAGTGGTTTGGTGGGGGGAGTCCAGCCTAAGATCAGAAATACACTCAGAATGCTCCTTAGACGCAAGGATGGGTAAGACTCTGTACTTTAGACAAGCTGTCAGGAGGAACCAGTCCCTGAAGGAAGACATCGTGCTTGGTAAAGCGGAGGGTCAGCAAGAGAGAGGAAGACCACCAATGAAATGGCAGCAACAATGGGCTCAAACATGGCACCACTGATGAGGGTGGGGCAGGACCAGGCGTGTTTCATTCTGCCAGTCAGAGGATTGTTATGAGTAGGAACAGACTCTAAGGCACCTAACAACAACAACAACAACTGCTATCAGAAGACATGCATTCTCACCCTGCCTTTGCTGCTGCGCTGCTGTGTGACCTTACACACACCACCCAGCCTCCTGAATCTCAAGTTCCTCATCTGTGAAATGGGATCTTTACCAGTTCTACAATTCTACGGGAATCCTGGGGTGGTGCTGCACGTTAGTGCACTGCACTGCAAGGTAAGTTTAACACCACCACTTAACAACAACACCAACCATTATACGAGGGGCTTCAAAAAGATCAGAGAAATTCCATTATCTTTTAATTCCATTTTTCCAGAAACTTTAGGAAGCCCCCTTGCTATATTCAGAAGTAAAAGAAAAGTATCCTGAATATAGCTGATAAAATTTTAGAATCTAATCTGCCTAAGATTGACTACAGTCAATATCAAAGATGCAAACAGAAAGTGTCATTTTGAAAAGCACCTTATTTTTAAGATTTAAAAAAAAAGTTTTTATTAGTCCATGATTTGAAATATCAGTGTCTCTGTTTATCCTTGGCACTGTATCTAAATACGGGGTGACTGGGAATAGTTATTTCAGTGCTTCTTGTGGGAAAGACTTCGGTCTTTGACAATAAAAAATGAATGAAGCTAATCCAAACACTGCATGACTACAAACTTTGAAATGGGTGTGACTGAGTTGGCAGGCAAGTTTTCCTTGGCTCCTCCACTCCTGGGCATTGTTGTTTTAATGCAATTCCAGAATCGTTTATTAGGTACCATATACCTAAAAGACTGGAAAGCAGAAACTTAAAAAGAGACTTTAAAAAAACCCCACCAGTGTTCATGGTCGTACTAGTCATGATAGTCAAAAGATGGCCCATTAACAAATGAATGGATAAATAAAATATGGTACACGGTACAACTCAGCCAGAAGGAGCCACAAGATCTTGATGCATGCTACAGTACGGATGGAGTCCTGGTGTGGCACTGTAGGATAAGCACTGGACTGCTAACTGCAAGAACATTCCAGTCTTGGATAGGGTCGCTATGAGCTGTAAAACCATTCAACGACACTGAACACCATACTATGGATGGAGTTTGAAGTAAGCTAATCATGAAAGGACAAATATTAGATGACCTCATTGATATAAAAAGCCAGGAAAAGGCAAATATACAGAGATCCAAGTCTTGATACACGCTACAGTATGGATAGAGTCCTGGTATAACACTGTAGGATAAGCACCGGATTGCTTGGTTACTACCAAGGACTAGAGGGAGGAGGGTCAACAGTGATGGAAATATCCAATTTCTAGGCTTCCTTCTCTCCTAATGCTTCACTGTCCTTGAGCAAATGCTGCCATCTGGTCTCAAACAGTTGGTTTTTCTAAAGTGCTTATACCTCATTCATGTCACCATCCTTCCTACGGGCTGGTCACCCAGAGAGCTCAGTCAGTAGAGCATCAGACTTTTAATCTGAAGGTCCAGGGTTCAGGTCCCTGTTTGGGTGTCCACTCTTTTTCGAATTCTGGTGTGACACTGCAGGATAAGCACTGGGCTGCTAACCACAAGGTTCAAAACCCCCAGCGGCTCCTTGGAAGCCCTATACAGCAGAGGTGGAGAATGTCCGGCCCATGGACTGCAATAAGGCCAGAGAAATCTTTGGTCTGGCCCTGCTAAGGCATTAATAATTCCAGCAATCACATTAAAGGTGAGTTAATTAAATGTTTGACCTAATACAGCAGGTTAATTTTTTTTTAAGTTTTTATTGTGAATTGAGTGATAGTGTATATGGGAGAAAATTAGTTTTACATTCATCCTATCATATTTCATTTCACTGAAATGATGACAATCCCCTCCATTCAACAACATCACTCAAGAGTATTTGCTTTGATTCCCTCTGGTTGTTTTTTTTTTTAGATGTACACAAAAACAATCAGGATTACGTAATCATTTAAACAACCAAAGGGCACATTCTGCAAACCTGCCTCCCACACAGCCTTTCTCTTTCCATGAGTCTAGAGTTCACAGTTGCTCTATCTTTCCATGTCTCTCAGGTTAATTTTTAAGTTGAAAATTTTGAACGGTCTGCAAATGATGTCATAATATTTGGCGGAAAAAAGGTTCCCCACCCTTGCTATAGGGATGGTGTGGCGCAGCGGGTTAATGTGCTGGACTGCAAAGTTGCTTTAAACGGCGAGGTCAGTGCTACTCCTCAGAAAACCTATACAGGTTGCTGTGGGTCGGAATCGACTCGATGGCAAACGACAACCACTCCTGCTATACAGGTTGCTATGAGTTGGAACCGACTCAACAGCACTTAACATCAACAACATGGGCTTGTCAATGGCTGAAAATTAAGTCATGGCGGTGATCCATTTTTTAAGTGAAATATCACAGAAGCACAAAAGAGGAGGACAGTTTGCTGTACATAGTTAGAACAAGTGTTCCGTGAAATGATCATTTCTGTGCATGTGTTTGGGTGTCTGGATCTCAGCGTGTAGGATCCAACCACAAGCCAAACCCTAAAATCTCTAAGAGTCTGAGAGGCACCATTGCATGTGTCCAGGTGCAAAAAGGGCAGCCCATCATCATCACCCCTGCCAGCAGCCAGGAAACAGCGGTGGTAGTACAGTCCAGCATCTCACACTGGGGAAGGACCACGTTCAAGGGAGGTCACACAAGTCCTGCTGGGCTGAGGCTCCCAGTGTGATTCCATCCCAACACTCTCCACCCAGTGACCCCGTGGGCACACACACACACGGGCGCAGGCACCAAGAGCACAGGGCATGGAGAAGGGGAGAAACTCAGCTTCGATGAACTCAGAATTTGGAAAAAGGTACATTTTGTGGTTTACGGTTTAAATCACATTTGGTGGTAGAGAAGGAATTGTCTGGTAACCCAAACTTCTCAGTGTTTGTGACTTTTTAATCCAATGCTGGTAGTGACAATACAATTCCTTCTCACTGTCCCCAAATGGCAGCGTCCCTGTCCCCTTTCAACTGCATCTGGCCCACTAGGGCCTGCACCTGTGGAGGGCTCCATGCAGATTTCCCTGCACTCACTCACAGAAGACATGCTGAGAGTCAGAGGGTCTGCCTGGTTCTACGAATCTAAGCTACCAGCAGACCCTGCTCCAGGGGTGGAAAGTACGGGAAGATATGGGAGTCGTTCCAGAACCTTCTCCCTTACAACTCTCTTCACTTTCTGTTTTCTTCATATGTGACAATAACAACCACCTTCCCACCTTTGAAACAAGGATCTTGTGAGGATAGCAGCACCAATTCTAAGAAGCGATTTAAACCTGTCTGAAGAAAGGACACACACATACAAATGTTGTTGTGTTTGCCATCAAGTTGATTTTCAGGGACCCCATGTGACAGAGAAGAACCGTCCCATCGGGTTTCCTGGGCTATAATCTTTACGGGAACAGACTGCCAGGTTTTTCTCTCTTGGAGCTACCGGGTGGGTTTGAACTAGCAGCCTTTCAACTAGCAGCTGAGCACTTAACTGATGCACCACCAGAGTATCTATGCATGATCAACAATGCAACCAGCAGTATTTGCTATCTCATGTCATGGTGCTTTTCAAAGATTCAAATTATAGTCGATCCCCATTGTTCATGAATTCTGCCCAGTGAATTCACCTATTTGCTCTTTCCCTGCTGTTCGGGGACCTGCTGGTAAACTGAGTGAGGACCAGCGATCAAGGCTGATTTGGCATTGGCTGATTCAGAGTTCACAAGAACTTCGAGGAACATAACTGTCGTGAATAACAACACTGGACTGTGTGCCTTTGGCCCTGACAACAGACAATAAGCACCACATTACCTCATGGTGAGGTGCCCGACACATGTGGTATCCCCAATACCTAACACCTTGTGCTTACACTGCGGCGCTGTAGAGCCTGAAATCGGAAGGCTTTTTGCCTGCGAACGACTCCAGCCAGGCAGAGCTTAATTCCATCTTGTGCTTAGGTTTAAGTGTTCAGATGCCAATTTTCCTTGAGTACCTCATGTACTTCCAAGGGGTGAATTCTATTTGAAAGTGGGCTTGGGGCCGCTTCCCCCATCTGGCCCTAGACATACTACCTCTGAAGGCTCCCTTTGTTGTGATGTCATACTCAGAACCTCAAGGATAGTCTGTAAGCTCTGCTATCTATCTGCAACAGTCCCCTCCCAGCTTTCCGTAGGCCCAGCATGCGTCTGTGATGCATTCCTGCCATCAGTCCTGGTTGTGGGAAGAGAGTCCTTTATTCTCTGTACGCTGTAAAAGGTCACCACATGGAGACAGAACTTTGGAAACCCGTCATGATGTCACATTGATGATTACCCTCACCTGGGTGAGCTCTGTCTTCATCTTGCATTTACTCCTGTTTAATACTCGTAAAGAGTCTCTATAATATTTACATATTTGAAGATGGGGTCTCTTTGCTCCTGTTCAACAGCAGTTAAGCATTCAATAAGTAGGTATTGACTAAAGAGTCCAGGGAACAAACGGAGGAATGAAAAATTTACAAAGGACAACATGGAAGAAACAGGTGTCCTGGAGAAGACACGGGGCTGAGGTTCCTGCCCAGAAGGGACGCTCTCATAGATCCGTAACATATCGTCCCCAGAAAAACAAGGTCCGCTCAGTCTATCTGCTCCCTCCAGACATCCAGATAGGTTTATCATGCCTTCTTATGTTCAATGTATGAGACCAGATGCATCAAGTGAAGGCCTTCTCCTTTGGAGGCTGAATGAACCTAATGGACTACAGACAATGGGGAAATGAGCAGGCTCTCAGAGCACCTTCTGGTCCCCTGCTTGCTCAGTGTAGACACAGGAGAGTAGCGTTACTTGTTGTCCAGATTTCATTATAAACACAGAATCCCTTTCTCTACCCAAAAGAAACTTTCAAAAGGAAAATAAAGGCAATGTTCATCCTAAAACAACGGAGAAACACTTTCATTTTATACCCTCTCTGGTGTTCAATTGGAGTCCGCAAGGTTGACAGTTCAAACCCACCAGCCACTCGGCAGAAACCCTATACAAGGTTGCTGTGAGTTAGAACCAACTCGAAGGCACTGTAACGACAATAACATTCTGTCTCAGGTGAGAGATGACTCTATCACACTCTAGTGAGGCGTCAGATCCTGCTGGCTCTCCAGACTCTCTTCCCACCTCTCCCTAAATACAGGGGGCTTGGTGGGCCCAGTGGGATGAAGCAGCAATAGGAACTCTCCCCCATGTCACCAAAATGTTGCTCCATGCTGACACTGTGCTCCAGTCCTCATAACCACATTCCACACTGACCTCATCATGCTCCCCGCCCAAGACTCTCTTCTGGAATTCCAGAGTAGAGCCTGGCCTGGTGCTTCCAGACCCACAAAGGCCTCCTCAGCACAGAACTTATTGCTGAACCTCAGTCTTGGGCCTAGGACCCTTTCTCTACTGGTATACTTCCAACTCCAAATGTCACTGTGCAAATTAAGTCACTGTCTACTCCTGCCTTTTCTGTTCCTGGGCTCTGCCTACCTGATGCCACCTGGGCTGCCCTAAAATAACCTGCTGGCTACTGATCTAGATTTCTTCTCTCCCCGTGAAGTTAGGCTTGTCTCCTCAAAGTCTGTGTCAACCCACTGGACAGCTGCCCCATCTGCATCACTTCACTGTAGCTAACTGCCATGGACACTATGGTCAGCCATCCAGGGGGGCCTCCACCCCTTATACTTTCAGGACTGAAACAATCATCCCCATCTACTGAGGATGTTGACCTCTGACACGCTTGGAAAACTACCTGCGACTGAGGAGAGGTCCCCTGCCCAAAGCCAGCCTCCCCCGAGGGCAGCCACATCCAATGACTGAAGAGTGGAGCAGAATGAACACCTAGTCCCTAGCAACAGAAGATTAGCAGGAGAGGTTGGTGTGAATCCTTCACCCTTCACTCACCCCAGGTGTGGATCTGAATGCAGACCCTATAAACTCCCTAAACCAGTAAGTGGAGTCTAGGCAGCCCTGGAGACATTCCCTCATCTCCTTCTGAACTCCTGAGAATTCTGTAGCCACAAGGAATCCATTCAGTCCACTCATGACTCACCATCCCATCAACGAGCCATCTAAAAAGGTTGAGGAAGTCTTCAGAATTTCAAGTCCAGCCATGCAGGAAACAATACAAATTGGGGGGCGTGGCTGGCAGAACAATCGTTCCTCAAAGATGTGGGACCTGTGAATTTGCCATTTGACAAAGCAAAGAGGCTCTGCAGATGATTAAGGATCCTGAGATGGTAAGTAAGTATCAGACTTCTGACCTACTGATAATAAATTTGTGCTGTTTTAACTACAAATTTGTGGTCATTTATTAAATGGCTAGGATGGGAAACTAGTAAGAGGGAAAGAGCGAATGAGGAGGAAATTTGCTAGATCCTCATTTATTTCCACACTTTATCACCCCTTTCTCTGTCTGACTGGGTTCCCGCTTAGGAAGGAAAGGTAGAGCTCTTTCTTGACAACATGAACCTGAGTCAACTTTGGGTGACATGAACAAAGCCACACAACTTTCTAAAGTCAATTTCACATTTCCTTTAGTGTGAAGAAGGTACCCTGGTGGTGTAGTGGGTTAACTGTTGGGCTGCCAACCTTAAGGTCAGCAGTTCAAACCCATGAGCCACTCAGTGGGAGACCAATGAAGCGGTCTGTTACAGTCTT
>NW_006408635.1:6485871-6489087 GCF_000296735.1 Chrysochloris asiatica | reverse complement strand
GATTCGTAACCACTAGAGTGGGCTTCTCTAACTTTGGTTATCTAAACACAAGAGCTTACCTTTTGAAACATCCCCGTAAAATATAGTAGCTGGTAGATACTAGAACAGAGACACAAATACAAACTTATTACGTCTCCTAAGCAGAGTCGTATTCACCATTTGAATGTGTGTATTGGGACGCGAATGGAATTTAGTTTGCATGGTTTGCTATCTGAAAGAGAAACAGGAAAATTCATATCATTAGTTAAGTGTGAGACTATCTCAGTAAAAAATTCTCTTCCCTGGTTATAAAGACAAACAAACTATATATAGCTACAGAATTTAACTTGACTTGGCTTAGATGTTCAAAAATGCCCCTATCTACCATCAAGAATGTCTGTATGGGAAATTCATGGCATTAAAAGACCCCAAAATAGTACCATTTGAGATGATAAATTGCTCTGATTAGATAAACCAAAGGCCCACTCAGAAGATACAAATCATGTGCAGTCACTAATGGCCCGGGTTGTCCCTTCGGGGGCAGCACATCTCTAATGACCACGAGGCCACCATCAGCTACTATTGATTACTTACCAACCTCCCACCAGTGATCACAGAGGAAGAACCTCTGTGGGTCAAAAGCAGGGTGGCTAAGGGATCTCAGGACCCTGATCTTTTCAACAACTCCGGTGTTGCTGATTTGTACCGCTGTAAAACCGTTTGAACTGCAAGGTCGGCAGTTCAAGCTCACCAGCTGCTCCTCAAAAACCCTATACAGGGTCACTAAGGGTCGGAACCAACTCGACAGCACTTCATAACAACAACAACATAGAGTGGTGGTTACAAATTGGGCTGCTAACCTCAAGGTCAGCAGTTCAAAATTACCAGCCATTCTTAATGCGGGGGGAAAGATGAGGCTTTCTGCTCCTGTAAAGATTTGTTGTTGTTGTTAAATACCGTGGAGTCGGTTCTGACCCATAGTGATCCTGCACAGGGTTTCTGAGGCTATAAATCTTTACAGGAGCAGAAAGCCTCATCTTTCTCCCAAGGAGATGCTGGTAGTTTCGAACTGCCAACCTTGAGGTTAGCAGCCTGATTCGTAACCACTACGCTACCAGAGCTCCTTTTAGACCCTCGAAAACCCTGTGCAGGGTCACTATGAGGAGGAACTGACTCCATGGTACTTAACAACATATTTATATGGTTTTTTCTTTCCCAAGTCCTAACCGCCAGTAGTATAGTGGTTATGCATTAGGTTGCTAACTGAAAGGTCAGCAGTTTGAATCTATTACCCAGTCTGTGGGAGAAAAATGAGGCTTTCTGCTCCCATAAGATTTACCACTTTGGACTTTCTATACAGGGTCACTATGAATCGGAACCGACTTAACAGCCCAGTACCACCACCACAGGAAGCTGTAGTGGGAGAGGCTTCTTAGCTTACAAATAAACTTTCGGAGTTCTGGTGTGGCTCTGTAGGTAAGCACTGGACTGTAAGGTTGGCTTGAACCGCAAGGTGGCAGTTCAAACCCACCAGCCGCTCCTCAGAAACCCTATATAGGGTCGCTACAACTGGAAACTGAATTGACAACACTTAACAACAACAATCTCCAGTACCTCCAAATGTGACTTTTTTGTGAAATAGGGGCTTCTTTGCAGATGTAATTAGTTCCATAGGGTTATACTGGAGAATGGAGGGTCCTAGTCCAACATGATGAATATCTGTCTACAAGGAAAAAGAGACACAGACAAGAGACAGACACACAGGGAAGACAGTCATGTGATGACAGAGGAATGAACTAGTGATGCATCTACACACACCAAGGATTGTCAGAACCCACCGGAAGCAGAGAGTGACACCGAATAGGCCCTTCCACACAGCTCCTTAGGAACCAACCCTGCCCACACCTTGATTTCAGATTTCTGGCCTCCAGAGCTGTGAGGGAATCAATTCTGATGTTTGAAGTCGGCCAGTTTGAAGGACTTGGTAATGGCAACCTAGGTAAATTGTGGTGATGTCCACACCAGGAAAGAGTGGATGTCCAAACATACAGGTAGACCTCAGAGACATTGCAATTCCAGATCACCACAATAAAGAGAGTTTTGCAATAAAGTAAGTCACATAAATATTTTGGTTTCCTTGTGCATCTGTAAGTTATGTTTACACTGTACTGCTGTCTATTAAATGTGCAATGTTGTTGTTGTTGTTGTTAAGTACTGTCGAGTCAGTTACAACTCATAGCAACCCTGTATAGAGTTTCCAAGGAGCAGATGGTGAGCTTGAACCACCAACCATGCGGTTCAAGCCAACTTTAACAAATGCAATAAAATGAGGTATGCCTATTCAACAGAGTCAAAGGGCTCCCCACATTCAACCCTCTTCAAACTCAGCAAATGGAACCACAATCTACAAGGATCTTAGGGAACCAAGTAATAAACACAGAGAAAATAATAAACACAGAGAAAGTAATAAACACAGAGACTATAATAATAAACACCTGACAACAAGAGGACTGGGCAGTGTCGCATTCCTGAACATATGGTCACAATAAGTAGAAGCTGATTCGATGGCACATAACAACATGTAGAAGATAAGCATCCTAGAAGTTCAAGGAAGAACACGTTTCAAAAGAGAGAGAGACAAAAAAAAGTAGCCACAGTGTCTTATACCATTGTGAGAAAGAGGAAAATAAAAACTGAGGAGACAGATTTTGTTAAACAATCAGCCAGTACAATTTGGGATCCCATTTTATTTCTGTCTCTATAAGGAGAAACCAAACCAAACCCATTGTCATTGACGAGATTCTGACTCATAGACACCTTTTAGGAAAGAGTCGAACTGATTCTACCAACTTCTTCAATCTGAAATTGATCAAACATGCAATCAAGAGGTATTGATCATTACTGCTGATTGGAATGCAAAGGTTGGGAACAAAGAGGAAGAATCAGTAGTTAGAAAACATGGCTTTGGTGATAGAAATGATGCTGGAGATCGCATGATAGAATTCTGCAAAACCAGTGATTTGTTCATTTCAAATACCTTCTTTAGACATCATAAGAGATGATTATACGCATGGACCTCACCAGATGGAATACACAGAAATCAAATTGACTACATCTGTTGATGGAAAAGCTCTATATCATCAGTCAAAATAAGGCCAGGGAAAAGACTGTGGAACAGACTATCAATTGTTCATATGCAAATTCAAACTGAAGCTGAAGAAAATGAAAACAAGTCCA
>NW_006408635.1:6478484-6485378 GCF_000296735.1 Chrysochloris asiatica | reverse complement strand
ATGATCAAGAGCCAATGATACTGAAGGAGGATGTCCAAGGTGCATTGAAGGAATTGGCAAAGAACAAGGCACCAGGAATTGATAGAATAAACACTGAAATCATTCAAGAAAGTGAGGTGGCACTGGAGGCACTCACTTATCTATGCCAAGAAATTTGGAAGACAACTATCTGGTTGACTGATTGGAAGAGATATGTATTTGTGCCCATTCCAAAGAGATGTGACCCAACAGAATGCGGAAATCATCAGACAATATATTTGATATCCTATGTAAGTAAAGTTTTACTCAATGTAAGACAGAAACAGCTGCAAGCATACATTAACAGAGAACTTTCAGACGTTCAAGCCAGATTCAGAAGAGGACTTGGAATTAGGGATATCATTGCTGATGTATGATGGATCTTGGCTGAAAGCAGAAAATATCAGAAAGATGTTTACCTGTGCTTTATTGACTACACAAAGGCTTTTGATTGTTTAGATCATGACAAGCCATGGACAACATTGCAAAGTACAAGTATTCAGGAACACTTAATTGTGCTCATGAGGTATCAGTCATGACCAAGAGGCAGTTGTTCAAATAGAATGTGGGATCGCCGAATGGTTTAAAATTAAGAAAGGTGTGCAATAGGGTTGTATTCTTTCACCATACTTATTCAACCTGTATGCTGAGCAAATTATCCCAGAAGCTGGGTTCTATGAAGAAAAACGTGGCATTAGGACTGGAGGAAGACTCATTAACAACCTGCGATATGCAGATGACATAACCTTGCTTGCTGAAAGTAAAGAGGAATTAAAATACTTACTGATGAAGATTAAAGACCACAGCCTTCGGTATGGATTGCATTTCGATGTAAAGAAAACAAAAATCTTCACCACTGGACCAATAAACAACATCCTTATCAATGGAGAAAAGATTGAAGTTGTCAAGGACTTTATTCTTCTTGGATCAACTATCAACACTCATGGAAGCAGCAGTCAAGAAATCAAACGACGTATTGCATTAGGCAAATCTGCTGCACAAGACCTTTTTCAAGCGTTGAAGAGCAAAGATAACCAGCTTGAGGAGTAAGGTGCACCTGACCCAAGCCATGGTATTTTCAATAACTTCATATGCATGCACAAGTTGGACAATGAATAAGGAAGACCGTAGAAGAATTGATGCTTTTGAGTTTTGGTGTTGGAAGAGAATATTGAAAGTGCCATGGGCTACCAAAAGAACCAACAGATCTGTGTTTGAAGAAGTGCACCCAGAGTGCTCCTTGGAGGCCAGAATGGCCAAACTTTGTCTCTCATACTTCAGACATATTGTCAGGAAGGACCAGTCACTAGAGAAGGATATCATGTTTGGTAAGGTGGAGGATCAGAGAATAAGAGGAAGAGCCCCAGCAAGACGGATTGGCAAAGTGGCAGCATCAATGGACTGAAGTGTGGCAACAATAGTGAGGATGGCCCAGGATCGGGCAGTGTTTTGTTCTGTTGTGCATTGGTTGCTATGAGTCAGTACCTACTTGATGGCACCTAACAACAACAACAGCAAGAGCTGCCCCGTAGTGTTTCTGAGGCTGTGAGGCTTTATGGAAGCAGATTACCTCATACAGCACACTCCCAGCAAAGCAGCTGGTGGGTTTGAAGAACTGACCTTTCAATCTGCAACCGAGCACTTAACCACTACAAGAACAGGCAATCATTTCTCAGTAAATGGAGCAAAGACTGCCAGTAAACTCCAGTTTTCTTCGTTACGACAAGTTGCCCCCATCAAGAACTTACATGTTCTCCCTTGTGGCCCGGTGTTCCATTTCTCTACTGATAAGACTATCTCAAGGCCAACCAGAACCAGACCCCTAATAACAGTTGGCCACACCCTCTTCGATCACCTCCTTGCCCGTCATAATTGATGGGTGGTAACAACAGAACACCATCCTATGGACTTTCAAGTGAGCCCGTCTTAAAATCCATTTTGAAATGACTAACGTTTTGTCATATATTCTTTGCCACAATTAAAAAAAACAAACAAACCATGTTTTTAAAAAAAGTTTGAAGTGTGTGAAAAATCTTAAATTTAAATGGAGTGTTCTGGCCAAACATACTTTCAGTTGTTCTAAAATAAAAAGGTCCCAGTACAGCTAAAAGCATGTCTACATCAGAAATGTCTAGAGGGGGCAGGGAAGTCTATTCTAATGGTATGTTGGCTCCCAGCTCTGAAGGAGCAAGTAGGTAGCGGCAAAAATAGGCCTCAATTAAGGATAATGGTACTTCAACAGATTGGGGGAGTGGCATCCAAGGAAACATACACACATAAACACCCAGCTGTCATCTCTCTCTATACTGGGTTCTGATCACCACAGACAAAAGCCATTTTCTGGTGTGGAGGATCAGAGCGACTGAGGAATCTGCAAGAGCTGAGGGCTGGCTGGTTGAATCAGAAAGCCCTCCCATCAGGGCTATCAAGGAAGCCAGGCCCATAAGAAGTTAGTAATAGCTGGTTAGTCACAGCACTCTGTGGAGCTGTACAGAAACTAGGCATAGGATTACAGACTAAGGTGCACCTGACCCAAGCCATGGTATTTTCCAATAATCTCATATGCATGTGAAAGCTGGACACTGAATAAGGAAGACCATTGAAGAAATGACGCATTTGAGTTATGGTGTTGGAGGAGCATATTGAAAGTACCATGGGCTGCCAAAAGAACAAACAGATCTGTGTTGGAAGAAGCGCTGCCAGAGTGCTCCTTGGAAGTTAGGATAGCCAGACGTCGTCTTTCACACTTCAGACATATTGTCAGGAAGGACCAGCCGCTGGAGAAGGATATCATGTTTGGTAAGGTGGAGGGTCAGAGAAAGAGAGGAAGACCCCTAAAGAGATGGATTGGCACAGTGGCAGCATCAATGGGCTCAAGCATAGGTGAGGTTGGCCCAGGACCAGGCAGTGTTTTGTTCTGTTGTGCATAGGGTAGCTATGAGTCAGTACCTACTCGATGGCACCTAACAACAACAACGAGATCAGGGAAGTACTGTAAGCTCAAGAAATTTGTGATAAAGCAGCTCTTTCACCAGGTTGTTGTTATGAAGAGCCATTCAGTCAGTTCCAACCCATAGCAATCCTGTAGAGGGTTTCTGAGGAGCAGCTGGTGAGTTTGAACCACTGACCTTGGGATTCAGAACGACCTTGCAGTGGAGCAACCAGCAGCTTGACATCAAGCCCATCAAACGTGCAGCCCATTTGTAGACCCATGAATGAAAAAAATAAGTGTTTTCAGTTTGTAATAAAAAACACAAAATGACTTTGCGGTCGAGTGTTTATCCTACAGACCCACATCAGGACTCCTCATTCACCATTGTTGTTGTTGAGTGCCACTGAGTCAGTTCCAACTCATAATGACCCGTTTGCTGAGGAGCGTCTGGTGGGTATGAACCACCGACAGCCGACCTTGCAGTTGAAACTGATCTTGTGATCCAGAGCATTATCCTGTAGCACCACACCAGGACTCCCGCAGTCATCATAAGGTAGTATATTTCTTTAAATTAGTCGATCCCCATGCACCACCATCGAGTTGATTCAGACTTATGGGGACCCTTATGAGGCGTTTCTGCATCTGTCAATCTTAACGGGCGCAGGCAGCCTCATCCTTCTTTCTCCTGCGGAGTGAGGATTTTTCATTCTGATAAATATTTTATCCCCATGTAAAAGCATTACAGACCGAATCCCATAATAAACTCTCTAAGCATTTTGGTCTGGATGTCATAGTCATGACCAGCCACACATGAGGAGAAATTTAAGATGTACAAAAAGGCAGTCTTCATATTCTACCCTATCAGATGATGACGAATGCCAAAAATTAACGAGGAGTCAACGAAAGATGAGCATAAGGAATACACTGAGTATATTTACACAAAAGGGATAGTACAGCAGTAACAACAAATTAACATATCTGCAACAACATAAATGAATCTCAGAAACACAATGCTAAGTTAAAAAAAAAAAACAAGTTCAAAGCTTCAAGAGCCATTACTCTAGCCCTAGCAATCAGAGCAAGACAGATCAGTGACAAAAACACAGTTTTTAAAATCCACTGGAATGTTGAGGATGCAAAGAAGTCTTAATAAGCTAAGCCCTTCCTCAGAGAACAAATGCCAACAGTTACTCTCATCCCTACGCAAAGTGATGCAACAACAAGAATCCACCAAGAGCAGAAGTAAAGAAAAACTAGCTAAATCTTTAGCCAACTTTTTGTTTTAGTGGCCACATGTGGAATGATACCATTGTGAATTCGAATTCCAAGGTGTCTCAAACACAGAGTAAGTCTCCACACACTGGTCAGCTCTTTCTCAAGACCATGAAACACAGAACCAGAGCTCACCAAAGGCTGGTGCAGAGTAGAGGAATAGAGAGACTTCTTCCCTGAGGCTCATGGGAACATTTCCAAGGGCAAGGCAGGGGTCAGAACATAAAAATGGAGAGAAATCTCTCTGAGACATCCCACCCAGAGCACTGCAGAAGCCCTCCAACGACTTGGGTAGGCCAACAGCGCAGAAAAGTTGTTCCCAGGCATAGAAAGCTGAAGCAAGAGTCAGGATGGAAAACAAAGAAAAATCCCCAGTTACCCAAAAAGCTGGCAACCAGGCTGAAAAACGGAGAAATCTTCCATAGTTCAGTAAACTGTGGGTTGTAAAATATAAAGAAACGTCAGTGCTCACTCTCAAACCCCACTAAAGAGAAAGCCCTGATTCTGTCCTCAAAACATTTGAAGCCAGTGATGAAATGAATCTAAGTAGAGCTGGACCAAAACTCACACCCATCTCAATTGTAAATGAGATTCATTCAGCCCACACTAATGGCCTGAAGAAAGAAGGGTCAAGTCCTCTTTTATACTACTTCAGCCTGACAATTCTTTTACACACAATGTCTGGCATGCAGTGAAAAATTATGAGGTCTGCAAAGAAGCAAGAAAATAGAACCCAAAGACAAGAGAAGAAAGAGTCAAAAGCAAGACACCCAAAGATGACACAGATGTTGGAATCACTAGGAAAGGACTTTCAAACAACTGGGGAGGGGAGGGAGAATGTTACAGATCTAATAGATAATATGGACATGAAGAGACAGAGAATTTCAGCAGTAAAATGAAAATTTAAAAAGAAGAAAAGGAGGGTAGATATGCTGAGTATTAAAAATACGGTATCAGAAATGGTTTAACATAGTCAAGACACAGCAGGGGTAATGATCAGAGCACTTGAAGATTATAAATAGAAAGTATCCATCTGAAACACAAACAGGGAAGAGGTAAAAAAAAAAAAAAAAAAAAAGAGAAGAAAAAAATCATAAAATAAAGTATCCCAGATCTCTGAGACAATAAAAAATGTAAAATAGAAGCAATTGGAGTTTTCCTAAAAGGAGAAAAAAGACAAGAAAAAGTGGGTGAAAACAAATTCCAAAATTGTTGAAAAATATCAATTTACACATCCAAGAAGCTCAGCAATCCCTGAGCAGGTTAACTATAAAGGAAACCACACCCAGGCATGTCATAGTTCAACTGTCAAAAATAAAATACATAAAAAGATAATTCGCTGAAAAAAAAACAAACAAAACCCACATGTTACATACAGGGGTAGAATGCTATATATATATAGCACACTAAGTTCTCATCTGAAGATAATGGAATAGCATCTTCAAAGCTGAGAGAAAAAAAGTTGTCAACCTAGAATTCTATATTCAAATAAAATATCCTTTAAAATGGAGGAAATGAAAGGAAAACATTTTCAGAAAATGCAAAACTAAGAGAATCCACCAGTAGCAGAATAGCAAACAAACAAACAAAAAAAGCTAAAATAAGTACTTTAAGCTACAGAGAAATAATACATATGAAAGAAATGGAAAATTTGAGAAAGGGTAAACATGTAAGGATAAAACTTTAAATCTATTTAAAATTATATCTTAAATATGTATTCTTTACGTGTGTGTATTTTGTTTTATATACATTGTTTTTAAGTAGCTTCATTTTATATATGTAATTGTGTTTCTTATAAATACTCTTGACTGTTTAAAAATAAAACCTTATCATGGAAGTTCTGATGTCGCAATGTAGGATAAGCACTGGACTGCTAGCTGCAAGGTCAGTGGTTCAAACCCACTAGCCATTCCTCGGAAATCCTATAAGGGTCGCTATGATTCGGAATCTATTTGATAGCACTTAACAAGTACGACAACATTATGGGGCATGAAGCATAGGAGATATGAAATACACATAAACTATGAAAAGTACAAAGGGTAGGGTAGGAGCCGTATACGGAATGATAATGCTTTAGGGTTTCTTACATTACCTGTGAAGAACATTACCATTTGGAGGTATGCAAGTTAAAAGTGTATATTGTAATCATTAATACAACTAATAATAGCACAAAGAAGCATTTTGTTGTTGTTACGTGCCGTCGAGTTGGTTCCAACTTATAGTGACCCTGTATAGGGTTTCCTAGGAACAGCTGGTGGGTTTGAACTGCCGATCTCGTGATTCATAGTCCAGCTTATCATACAATGCCACGCCAGGAGTCCACAAAGAAGCATAGCTGAGAAAGACTTTTTTTAAAAAGGAGATTCAATTAAGCAAAGACAGGAGGGAAGAAAAGAGAAACAAAACACAGATAAAATAGAATGATTTACCACCCAACAAATACAAATATGGAATAATATTGGGTCAAATGACAAATGTGAATATGGACTGCTGTAACCATGTTAAATTTTCTGAAATTGGGACTATTACTACCTATAGGTAAAAGAACACCCTGCTCATAAGAATTACATGCTGAAATATTTGAAGGTTGTTGTTGTCAGGTGCCATCGAGTCGGAACCGACTCATAGCGACCCCATGCACAGCAGAATGAAACAATGTCCGATCCTGGGCC
>NW_006408635.1:6462798-6476104 GCF_000296735.1 Chrysochloris asiatica | reverse complement strand
TTTTTTTAAAGAAAAGGTCAAACTAAGTACCCTATTGTATGGAAATACATACTTTCAAAAACCTTGAGGGGAAAAAATGAAAAGACCAAGACAAGACAATGACAAAGTTCAGTTAGCAGCAACCTCAGGGAAGAGGGAGTAAAGCTGGGTGGTGGTGGTGGTTATGGGTCGTTGAGTAGGTTCTGGCCCATAGAATCCTATATAGGGTTTCTGAGACTGTAAATCTTTACAGGAGCAGAAGATCTCATCTTTCTCCCTCACAGCAGCTGGCAGATTCAAACCACTGACCTTGCGGTTAGCAGCCCAACCAGTGACCCACTAGCTATCAGGGCTCCTTGAAATCAAGCACTGAGGATGTTAACCGGAAGCAGAACAAACCCATGGCTCTCTAGTCAGTTCTAGCTCTCAGTGACCCTGTGTGGATATTGTAAATAGATTCCAAAGCAGCATGATGGATGTGCTTCTTGAGTTGGGTGGTTGCTTCATGGGGGCGCTTCATGATTTTATTTAAAATCTGAATGTACTATACAGATTTTTATTAAAATATAATATGGCATTTTTAAAAAATGGGTCGTTGAGTAGGTTCTCTTTTTAAAAATAGAAACTGGAAAAAAAAAAAAAGAGCAATAGAGGAGATAAGATCATACAGTTTATACAAACAAGCTTAAATTAGAACCAAATGTAAAGCAAAGCATTAAGATGGTTTCCCACGTTTACATGAACCAACGGACATTTTATTAGATCTCAATTCCTGGGTCTAAAGAATTATACGCATCTAGAAGTCTGGCGTGGCGCTGTGGTTAATGCACTGAACTGCAAAGTTGTTTGAACTGCAAGACTGGCAGTTCAAGTTCACCAGTCGCTCCTTGGAAACCCTCTACAGGGTTGCTATGGGTTGGAACAGACCTGACAGCACTTAATAACAACAACACTGACAACTACAGGACTCCTGGTGTGGCGCTGTAGGATAAGCATTGGACTGCAAACCACAAGGTTGGAGGTTCAAACCCACCAGACACTCCTCAGAAACCCTATTAGAGTTACTGTGAGTCAGAACTGAGTCAACGGCACTTAACAACAACATGGCTGAGTACTCTCTTTCCTTCCCTAGAAACTGTGGTGGTTACAAATCGGGCTGCCAACCTCAGGGTCAGCAGTTCGAAACTACCAGCTGTTTCGCGGGAGAAAGATGAGGCGGTCTGCTCCCGTAAAGATTTACAGCCTCAGAAACCCTGTGTAGGGTCGGTATGAGTCAGAATCGACTCCAGGGCACATAACAACAACAGAAACCTAAGAACAAAACGAATGAACCCTTCGTTCATTTTGAGGTCTTCCTCAAAACCCTTCATAATGCACTCTGGTCAAGACAAAACAACCCCACCAGGAATCAGTTCTGTGCAACACTATGCAGCAAAAAGGGTAAATCTGCATAGCTCCAGGTGATGCTGATGTGGCCCATTAAACTACTGACCAAGACAAGTGTATTACGGGGGCTGACAGGAGGCCTTTCTGCATAATTTGGTACATTTCCACTTGCTAAGAGAAAACACTGTGAGTGAGACGTAAGTAGTCAACACTTGATGGGCTTGTGGGAGTCAGTAAGATCCTGGGAAGTTTCATTAGGCAAATCCAAATACCCAAAGTCAAGAACCTATGAAATGGGAAATTATTCTAGGTGCTGGTGGTTGTTAGGTAACATTCGTATATATCACAGTACACTTTATCTGCTAAAAGCATTTTAATGCAGAAGTAATTCAAAGGTAAGTCAAAAAGTACTATAATAATGGTTTCTATGATTTTATCAAACAAAAATATCAAAATGTGAAGCTGTTGTTTCTCAGCGTCACCTCCAGGTAGATCTATAGACTTCTAAAGGTGGAGTGTCCATTTCTCTAACCCTGCCCCTGAGAATTCTGTGCACTTCGATACACATCACATCAGAAACACAGTTTGGGCTCCCTACAGAGACTACTGGAAGCTTGTTCCTTTTAAATGTTCTTTGAGGTTGGGGAACAAAAAGAAGTCTGGGAGGGCAAGATCTGAGCTGTAGGGAAGATGGGGTAAGGTTGCCCAGCAAAATTATCACAGGACACTCTGTGCTGCCCTCAAAGAATGAGCAGGTGCATTGTCAAGATGGGAAAAAAATCCATCGGTGCAACTTTCCTGGCCTTCTCTCCTGGCCTTCTCACTAAAGAAGTTTTCCTTTTTCTTAAAACTCCATAGTAAGTCCCATAATCATCTTACGTCTTTCAAGAAAAGCTATCAAGATGACCTCCTTTGGAATCCCCCCAAAACAGTATCCATAAGCTTCTGAGCTGACCTCTCTGCCTAGTATTCATCTTTGAGGTCTTCCCCACCTTCCTGAAATTGACTGAGCCGAATGAAACTGTTGTCTTATGTGGGGCAGCATTCCCATAAATTCGCTGCAAAGCTTCAATGATTTACAAAGATGCTCACTTGAGATTTGTTAAAAATGTATTATTTGCCCTGACTTCAAAATTGTTTTTTTCCATGGCAATATTCTTTTTTTTTTGAAAGCACCCTAACGAGACTAAGTATATCACTGAGAGAACGTGTCTGTAGCCATTCACTGATCACAGATGCATGTTTAAACACATTATGTTTAGAATAAATCCATGTATATTTGGACAGCAAAGTCAGTTTGAACGGCAAGGTTTAAGCTTACCAGTCACTCCTTGGAAACCCTATACAGGGTCGCTATGGGTCAGAACCAACTCGACGGCACTTAACAACAACATATATATGAACTGGAACCCTAGTAGCAATCCTTTTTAACATATCCTCATAGTAAAAATAAGTCTTGGTTAGTCCAAAAGAGCATCCAAACTCTCACTAATTTGCTAAGTAACTAAGGAAAATCTTTTCTTTTCTCTGCTTCAATTAGCAGGTTTGAAAAGGGATGACAACAGATTCTGGAGCAATGGTTAAGTGCTCAGTTGCTAAATAAAAGGTTAGAGATTAGAACCAACCCAGCGAAAAAGAGGGAGCCCCCCAATGAGATGAATGGGCACAGTGGCAGCAGCAATGGGCTCCAGTGTAGCCACAATTTGTGAGAGTGGGACAGGACAAGGAGGTGTTTTGTGCTGTTGTACATAGGTCATTATGGGTCAGAACCAACTTGACAGCACCTAATAACAACAATACCAACAGTGACTGCAGCACAAAGGCCTGGTGATTTGTTCCCATGGAGATTACAGCCACATGTAACATGGGGTCATCATATCAAAATCAACTCAACAGCGCCTAACAACAAAATAATCAACATTTCTCCAATAAAGGTGTCCTACAAGACATTGTGTGGCACTGTGGGTTAATGCACCAGACTGCAAAGCCATTTCAACTGCATGATTGGTGGTTCAAACTCAGCAGCTGCTCCATACAGGGTCGCTATGGGTCGGAACTGACTCGATGGTACTTAACGCCAATAACATATGACATTACTAATTATGAATTTTACTAATGTACACAACTTTACAAAATGAAAAAAAATTGAAGCATAATTAGATCATTTTTTGTGTGTCTCATTATTTCATTATACAACAAATATTTGCTAAGAACCTGCTCTCACCAGACAATCTTCTACGTGTCGTAATTCATGACACACAACATTAACAACAGCAACACTCTAGGTACTGGGGATATGGCAATGAACAAAACAAACAGGGCCCCTGTACACAACGAAAGGGTTCGTGCATTCCTGGTATTGTTATTAATGTCATCAAGTCAGTTCTGACTCACAGCAACCCTGTATAGAGTTTCCGAAGCTATAATTTCTGAAGCTATAAATCTTTGCAGAAGCACAAAGCCTCATCTTTAGCCTGCAGAGTGGTGGGCTCGAACCGATGACCCTATGGTTTGCATTCATAGCAATTGATTTTAACCAACCAAAACTCTTGAAGCCTCCTAAAAATCTTGTGGAGCCACAGTGAGTTTGAGTTATAAAATGTCCTGGACCCCATCAACTGTGTTCAGTGGCAAAGTCCTGATGGGAGCAAAGACAACTATACCAATCCCATGTTGTTCTCGGGTGCCCAGCATCACCAGTTTTTGGCCAAAAGAAGGTAAGACACTTGGAAGACGTTTTCTACAATGGTGGAGCACTTGGATACAATTCTGCTTAAGAGGGCTGAGGAAAGAGGGGGCTACCGCTTCTTTTGTATGTTTCAAGGTTAACACCTTCTACAATATACTAAAGGATTCCCAATGCATGAGAGAGACATTCTTATAGAAGGTACTTTAGTTTACTGAGGACCATTCCAATTCCCGTCTTCAAAGCAAGTAGGGTCATAGATCCACTGGCTGCCAACAGGTCATCATGCTTTCAAGTGCACTAAGAGTCCTGGTGTGGCGCTGTGGGTGAATGCTCTGGACTACAAAGTCGGTTTGAACTGCAAGGTCGGTGGTGTTTCAAGCACACCAGCTACTCCTCGGAAACCCTATACCAGGTCACAGTGAGTCAGAACCAACTCGACAACACTTAACAACAACAACTACAAACCTAAATTTAAAAAAATGAAGAAGAAAAAGAAAGTGTGAGTTTTGTTGCAAAGTGCCATTAAGTCAGTTTCAACTCATACCGATTCTATTGGGTTTCCAAGGCTGGTGGTGAGCTTGAACCGCAGCCCTTGCAGTTCAAATAGACCTTGCAATCCAGCGCATGAACACACAGGACTCCGAAAGAGGTAGAGAGGGAGGGAAATAAGGAAGAAGGGAAAGTCAGAAAAAAAATACATATATTACTTTTTTCAAAAGTCATCAGTGGGCTTTTAATAAGATGTTAGAAGTTTCCCTGGTTCTCAAATGTTTGATCCCCAGCACCATCTCCAGCCTGGAAATGGGACACAGTGAAGACTCCAATCTACACAAGCTGCCCTCACTTCCTGAGAGTCTTCTCTGGTCATGTGATCAAGAAACTATATTGTTGTTGTTAAGTGCTGTCGAGTCAGTTCCAACACATACTCAAACTCTGTGTAGGGTTTCCGAGGCTGCAAATCTTTGGAGGAGTAGAAAGTCTCATCTTTCTTCCACGGAGAAGCTGGTGGGCGCCAACCACCAACGTTGTGGTTCAAAGTACAGCACTTATTCTACAAAATGTCAATATATCAGCACCAAAAGCTTTTTCTTTCTAAAATCTCAACTATAAAAAAAAGTAGACTATATGTGTATGTGGCATGTGGCTTTTTAGGATAAGTATTAGACTGCTAACTGCAAGGTTGGTGGTTCAAACCCACCAGCCACTCCCCAGAAACCCTATACAGGGTCGCGATGAGTCGGAACTAACTCAATGAGACTTAACACGTGTGTGTATCAGATGTGAAAATGATGGTGCGGCTTGGTATGTATGTGTTGAGGAGACTTGGTAACACACCTAATAGTACTACAATCAGCTTTCTTCTCTTCCCTCAAAAGCCCAGCTCTGAGATGCTTTCATTTTTCATATGTTGAGCAAAAGATACCAAACAATAACCAGCCCCTCCCTGCTTGAGCAGGACTATCTCGTAGCACCTGGTTGCTTCTGGTAGCTTTCCTTCCTGTCTTCAAGGTTCTGGGATAGCAACTCTTCAGAAATGGGAATGCGGCTGAGTCGTGGTCCCTGGCTAGCCTCCCCATCTATCTCTGCAGGACTCCCATTCTGAAGAGGCAAGAGTGAATCCCCAGGCTGACAAAGACCCCCTCAGACTCAATCATACAAAAGTCTTTATTTGAAGGGCAAACTACACAGTTCTGTGAAGCACTCTGGTAGTTTGTAGTGGTAGAGTTCTCACCTTCTACGTGTTGAGACCCTGGTTCAATTCCCGGACAATGCACCTCATACATAGTTGATGTGTCTCATGGAGGTCTGTATGTTGCTATGAAACTGAACTGCTTTCCACAGAGCTTCCAAACCAAGACAGAGTAAGAAGGCCTGATGTTCTACTTCTAAAAACAGCCAATGGAAACCTGATTGGTTGAATCTGAAGCCCATCATGGGGATGTCGGAGGCCTGGACAATGTTTCATACCATTGTGTACAGAATCCTCATTAGCTCAGTGGATGCACCACCAGTTAACAATGGCAACACCTCGATTCTGCGTTTCTTCAGCCCAGACATGTATTACTGTCTCAGGGGTTTGTTAACCCCCATACTTCCCTCCTTGGAATCCATGGTGCTGTAGGGTAAGCAGTGGACTGCTAACTGCAAAGTCAGCAGTTCAAACCCACCAGTGGCTTCCTTAAAAACCCTATACAGGCTCACTGTGAGTTGGAACCAACTCCTCAGCACTCAACAACACTCACATCCTTAACAAGCTCTCAGAAAAAGATGGCCAGAGTCTCTGGGAAACAATTTCTAAAGTTTGCTTTAATAATATGAGTTATTTATTAAGGCCTTGCCATGTAGCAGACACAATACTAAACATATATTTTTCCATTTAATTTTTATAATCATATCTAAGGATAGGTATTATTAAACCCATTTTACAGATTGAAAAACAGAGACTTAGAAACATTAAATAATTTTTCCAGGGTCATACTGTTGGTAGGAATCCTGGCCTGTCCTTTCAAAACCCAGGCCTTGAGTCACTACCATGTAGTTGGAAGACCTGCAGCACAATACGACAGTTACAATGCCCACTATGAATTAGTTCTGTGATCTTAGGTGACTATTTAATCTCTCCATCTCCATCTGTCACTCCGTCTTCAACGTGAGGGATCATCAGTCCCTTCCTGCCTTTCTCCCAGGGTGGACAGCAATGTCAATACCTGTTGCTGAGTTTCAATAAGTCCATCTGTCTTTGACAAACGTCCTTGTCCATCTATCCAAAGTCGGGACTCGGGTGGGTGGGAGAAGAGTTGCAGAAAAAGGAGATCTAAAACTGAATTTCAAAGTTGCATGCTTCTTTTCCTTTTGAGATTTGTGTGACTGTCTGGACTCCAATGTTTGAAGAAAAATTCTATTAAGATGAAAATCATCTAGACTGGAAATCCAACCATCAGATGGGGTACACATAGTAAGTGCTCAGTAAAGACCAGAGGGAGGGCAGAAGGCAGGCAGGCCGTAAGTAGCCGACTGGCCTTGCTTGTTGATTATTCTGTGGTTATCTATTGGTATTTCATTTCCTATGCCTGTGGCTAATTGGTTCTTTCAGTCTCTAAGAAATTAACTTGATCAAAGTTGTTTAATGTCACCTCACAACTGTCAATGAATAAAGAAAGAACTTACAAGCAACAACGACAAACGTTCTTAGCCAACCCAGAACATTCTATACCCAGAACATTCTATAGTTTGAACAGCCCTGTGTTTTTTCTTCTGAGTCGTCCATCATACCAGGATTGTTGTTGTTGTTATGTGCCATGGAGTCGGTTCCGATTCATAGCGACCCTGCACAGGATTTCTGAGGCTGCAAATCTTTAGAGGAACAGAAAGCCTCATCTTTCTCCTGCGGAACAGCTGGTAGTTTCAAACTTCTGACCGTGAGATCAGCAGCCTGATTCGTAACCACTACTCTACCAGAGCTCCTCATACCAGGATAGACCTCTTGTTGTTGTTTGTTGTTAAGTGCCATCGAGTCAGTTCCGACCCATAGTGACCCTGTACAGGGTTTCCAAGGGTGTAAATCTTTACGGGAGTAGAAAGCCTCATCTTTCTCCCGTGGAGTGGCTAGTAGTTTCGAACCGCTGACCTTAAGGTTCGCAGCCCGATTCGTAACCACTACGCTATAGACCTCTTAGTTTCTTGGAATTTCAAATCACTTGGCTGAAGCAACACCCATGGAGACCACACACACACTGAACTGACAAAAACAGATGCAGTAAAGAGTGACTAATAAAATCCCAGCACACAGGTATCCCCATAGCCATCAGTTAGCTCAACACAGATGCAGGGACAGGTCCCTTACAATCTGTTCCTGAGGACCTTTGGGAACTCTTGGAAAACACACACAGCTGAAGAAAGGAACACGAATTTATGATGGGTTGATCTGAGGGTCTGTCTGAACAAAGAAAAGACAAGCCATCAAGTAGCCATAGAGTGGGAGGGGTTCCCAGCCACAGAGAGGGGACTGTGATGCAAACAGAAAATGAAATGTTCCAGGGCCCACAGCAGACACACTTGGGACTGAAGTTCTACAACTCTGTTCCCAGTTCACGAGTGTTCTCTATTCTTAAAAACGGTGAAAAAAAGAGCAAAGATATAAATACAGATTAACTCTAAACTTTTTCTACCCGTTAGGAAAAGACTGGATACTCTCAAAATGACCACCTGCAATTAAAGCCACAATTAATTAGGAAGATGGCATTTCTCTCCAACCATATGGTGTCATTAGCTTAATGCCAGGTGCTTATTACTGAGAGTGGGAGCTCCCCAGGACCCTCTGGGCCCCTCCCTCCCTTCCCCATGGGTCTGCAGCAGAAGGAACAGAGAATTATGCCTTTCCATTCCAAAAACCTACCCACGCCCACCCCCACACCCCACACCAGGAACCTCCGGCTGGTTTCAAAATACACACAAGTTAAACTTCTAGGGCAAACCTGGACAATGACGGACTCAGACTCAGGGCTGGGAGGGAGGGGTCATGTGGGAGACTGACTGAGGAGGAGGGAGGAGCTTACATTAGAGGTCTCACAGATCCTTGCCTGCTCTAACTCAATCCTGTTAAAATTGTTCATGAAAACGCAGCGTTCAAAAAAACGCATCGTTCAAATACGGAACGTGTCCCCTCAGAGACAGAAAGCTTTCCAAAAGAGGAATTACATAGTCAAGAGAGCATTTACTTCCCATTGACACAGTATTTAGAATATCAGACTCTAGGCACACATCACAGCAATTAATACTCTCAGAGACAAAGGTAAGTAAACACAAAAATTTTAATTCACTCTATCCAACAGAAGCATGTGCAGACTGAAAGAGAATCGTGCCCCATAATACCCAGATATGTAGCACTCAAAGAAAGCCCATAAATGCTCCCACATGGCCTTTGTAAAAAAGAATTCTGGAGGGGCAAGTAACCCCCAACTTTCACTGAGAACACAAATTACATCAGAAATTGTATCCATTCAATCAGTATAATTGATTCTGAAATGTGGTTAAAATGCTCTACCCAATGGCTATTAGTTAATCAGCAGATCTATCATTAGACAGTACTGAAATGGTTGCCAGTGGCCCATCTGATTTTTCTGAAAATGTACACGAATAGCATGTACCTTTTTTTCAGACAAAATCCCTTAAGTGTCAACTATTATTGCTTCAGAGTCCCAAATATTGGGAGAGGAAAGGGGAACATGTCGATTCGAACCTTTTTTTTATAAAACTTTTTATTAAGTGAAGAATTTAGAAACAAACCTCTTGGTAAATCTTCAACACGTTTACGTGCCATGGATTTGGGCAGCTGTTTCTTCTCATTTTGAGGCCTGCCTTATCAGCAAATGGGAGTCCCCAAAGCTGTACTCAATCAACGAAATTAAGGCGACGCTACTCTGAGGAGGCAGTTCTGCCTCAGTCGTTTTCTGAGTATCTTTCAACCTGAGGGGCTCATCTTCTGACACTATATGCAGCAATGTCCCACCGCTGTTCATAATGTTTCCACTGGAAGTTCTGCTAACACCTGCCTACTACAGGGGTATCTGAAATACCAGTGGTTATCACTTCCAGCTTCGCAGGAACCCATGAACCACCACAGTATGCCACACTGACCGATGCGTGGTGGAGATAACATCCTAGGCATTAGTGAGCTGAAATGGAATGGTATTGGCCATTCTGAACTGGACAATCTTATGGTCTGGCCCAGAATCGGGCAGTTTCATTTTGCTGTACATAAGATTACTGTGAGTTGGTACCGATTCGATGACACCTAACAACAACAATGGTCTGCTATGTTGGGAATGACAAATTGAAGAGGAACCACGGTGCATTCACTGCCAGAAAGAACATTTCAAGCTCGGTCCTGAAATACAACACTGTCAGTGATAGGAAAATACCCACACACTACTAAAAGAAGATCAGTTAATACAAACTTCTTTAGTTAATAACCAGTGAATTACTGGTAACTGGAATATGACAGTTGGAAACAAGGGAATTGGTACATGGAAAATATGGCCTTGAAGACAGAATTGATATCAGAGCTCTTAAGATAGAACTCTGAATGACCAACGTCATATTCGTCGCAAATATCTTTTTCAACAACATAAACAGTAATGATATACATGGTTTTCACTGGATGTGAATACACAGGAATTAAACTGACTGCATCTATGGAAGCAGCTCAATATAATCAGGCCCCAAAAAGGCCAAGAATCAACTAACAGCTCCTTATTTATAAGAGCGGATGGTGAGACTTTGTTTCACACACTCGGGACCTGTGCACACCATCAATTGTTCGTGTGCAAGTTCAAGTTCAAGCTGAAGAAAATTAAACAAGTCCATGGAAACCAAAGTACAACCCTGAGTACTATCCCACCTGAACTTAGAGACCATCTCAAGGACAGATTTGAAGCAATGAACACTAATGATCAAAGACCAGACACGTTGTGGGATGATTTCAAAAACATCATACAGGAGAAAAGCAAAAGGTTAATAAAAACTCAGAGTTACACAACAAACAAACACCAAATTGGATGTAAGAAAAGACTCTGAAACTTGCTCTTGAATGTAGGCAGAGTAGCTCAAGTAAAAGGAAGAAGTGAAGTAAAAGAACTGAACAGAGCATTCAAAGAGCAGTTCAAGAAGACAAAGGAACATATAATGAAATATGCAAAGACCTTCAATTATAAAACCCAAAGGGTTTGAAAATTGAAGGATTCTATGACCAAAATCTTGAATAACACAAGAGTATCAAAAGATGGAAGGAATGCACAGTCATTGCACCAAAAAGAAGGGTCAACATTCAACCATTCCGGGAGGTACCCTAGGATCAAAAACTGATGATACTGAAAGAGGAGGTCCAAGCTGCACTGAAGGCTTCAGGAACTTAAGAAATACCAGCTGAGATGCTTCAACAAAGTGCAATGCTGGAGGCACACACTTGTCTACGCCAAGAAACATAGAAGCCAGCTACTTTGCCCACTGATAGGAAGAGATCCATATCTGTGCCCATTCCAAAGAAAGGAGATCCAATGGAATGCTGAAATTATAGAACAATATCATTAATAACACGTGCAAGGAAAATTTTGCTGAAGATCATTCAAAACTAGTTGCGGAGTACATCTACAGGGACCTACCAGGAGTTCAAGGAGAGGACGTTAGATGTGGGATATAATCGCTGATGTCAGATGGATCTTAAAAGCAAGACAATACCAGAAAGACGTTTACCTGTGTTTTATTGACTATGCCAAGGCATTCAACTGTATGGATCATAACAAACTATGGATAACATTTCAAAGAAAGGCAATTCCCGAACGCTCAACTGTGCTCATGTAGAACCTGTACAAAAACCAAGAGAGTGCTCAAACATGGGGTTCCTGAAAGGCCCCAAATCAGAACAGGTGTGTATTCTTTCATCATACTTATTCAATCTGTATGCTGAGTAAATAATGCAAGAAAATGGACTATATGAAGAAGAATGGGGCATCAAGACTGAGGAAAGACTCATTAGCAATCTGCAATATGTAGACGACACAGCCTTGCTTGCAGAAAGAGAAGAGGTTTTAAGTGCTTACCGGTGAAGATCAGAGATTACAGCCTTCAGTATGAATTGCTGCTGCTGCTGGTGGTGGTTGTGGGCCGTGGAGTCGGTTCCGACTCATAGCGACCCTGTATAGGGTTTCCGAGGCTGTAAATCTTTACAGGAGCAGAAAGCTTCATCTTTCTCCCGTGGAACCACTGGTAGTTTCAAACTTGTAACCACTATGCCACTCTCAGAGCGCCTTCAATACAAATTACGCCTCAACATAAAGAAAACACAACATCACACTAAACAGAGAAAAGATGGAAGTTGTCAAGGATTTCACTGAACTTGGATCCACAATCAACACACATGGGAGCAGCAGTCCAGATATCAAAGGACATAGTCATTGGGCAAATCTGTGCAAAAGACCTCTTTAAGATGTTTAAAAAGCAAATTGGTCACAATGAGGACTAAGGTATATCTGACCCAAGTCACTGTATTTTCAATTCCCTCATATGAAATGAAAGCTAGACAATGAAAAGGAAGATCATAGTAGAATGGATGCACTTGAACTACAGTGAAGGTGAAGACTATTATATATACCATGGACTGCCCGAAGAATGAACAAGTCTGTGTTGGAAGAAGTACAACTAGAAAGCTCCTTAGAAGAGACGTTGGCAAGACTTGGTTTCACCATCACATACTCTGCAAATGTGGTCAGGAGGCAGCAGAGATGATGGTTAGTGAAAAAGAGGAAAACCTTCAATAAGATGGACTGACACAGTAGCTGAAACAATGATCTATACAATGGAAGAAACCTGGCAGTATTTCTTCTGATGTATATATGTGGAAGCTGTGGGTCTGGTCAGACTCCACTAACAATATGGCACATCAGAAACTGTTCACCAAGAATGAACATCTTAGAAGAATGAAAAGTAAAGTTTCCCATTCAGTGTCCTACACTTTCAAACTTAAAGTAACCAAGATTCTCCATTATTCAGAGTACAAATATAGAACATTTACTAAACCTTAACAAGATATCCTGTCTTGTTACTAAGAAATGGAGCCAATTCTATTTATTTCTTACATAGAAATCCACCCCACCTCCACAACAGAAAGCTCATTTGCTAGTTCCCCAAACTCAGCAAAGGGTGCATCAAAAGGTCAGTCGCTGGCGCCCCACTTGGTGACTGCACCCCACTGTGTGAGCAACCAGACCGGACACACCTGACAAGTGTCTGCCCACTTTCCTCTCTAGTCCACTCTCAGAAACGCGGATCTCAGGGAACGGAAATGCAAACGGATCTCTCAAAGAACTAACCGGAGCGCAAGGTAGAATTATATAACAATTTACCAGCGATAAGGCTTCCAAAAAACGAAAGTAGCGCGTTGAGGGGCAGGGATCAGGGGAAGGCGAAGGGGAGCGGTGTCGCCTCCACTTACTCGAAGGCGAAGAAGAGTCCGCTGGTGACCAGGATGAGGACGAGCGTCAGGTAGAAGACACCCGTCTGCCGGGCCATCATGATCCTCCCGTTGCAAAAGAACTTGTTTCGACCCGGGAACACCTCCCATTTCCTGCGGGCCGCGATTTTCCTCTTCTTGTGGGGCGACTCCATGGGGGAGGAGCTGTGGGTGCTGATCTGGCTGTACTCGCAGTCTGTCATGGGCCCGCCGCCGCCCGGAGGCATCCACGAGGGCAGCCGGCC
>NW_006408635.1:6454456-6462333 GCF_000296735.1 Chrysochloris asiatica | reverse complement strand
CGCTCAGGAGCTGTTCTCGTGCCGCCGAAGCCTCCGCAGGAGAGAGCGGCGGAGACTGGGCGGCCTCTCGGGGCCCGGCAACCCCTCCCAGGGGTGGGGACAGGCAAACCCGTGCGCTCTGTTAGGAGCCACCTCGGCAAGCGCCCGGCCGCGGCTCGGGAGGCGACCCCGCGGCGGCGCTCCAGCTCCAAGTCCAATCCACGCCCAGCTGCGGAGGTCGAGGGCGCGGCGGTGAGGGTCCCACTCCCTCCTGCACGGTCGCCGGCCGGGGCGAGCGGGGAGCCAGGGCCGGGCGTGCGCGCGTCTCCGGGCCGCGGGCAGCCGGCGACAGACACTTGTTTGCAAAGGCTCAGCTCGGCGCGCGCGCGGCTCCAGCGCTGCCGCTCCGCCCGCCGGCTCCTCCTCTTTCTCCTCCTCTCGTTGGCGACCCCCCGGAGCCTGGCGCCCGGGTAGGGGCGCACCGCGGTCCCCACCCGCTCCTGTCGCGCGACCCGAGTAGGACATGGCCCGGGGAGAGGTCGGGGTAGGAGGCCGCGCGCGAGGCCACGGCCACCTCCCCTCCCCCACCGCTATTCGCGCTGGGCCAACAGCTGTCGCTTCCCAGGCTTTCCAGCGGTTTTACCACGGACAGCTGCTGCCGCCCCGGGACGCGCCCTGCACACCGGTCCGCTGAGTTCTGGGATCAAAGGAACGCACGGACAGAGTGGGGACCATCCCTGTCCGCCGTTCGGCGGGGCGCGGGATCGAGTTGGGGCTCTGTGGACGCGGGGAATGGGCGAGGGCTGCCTGTTCTCGGGACGGCTAATGGCACGAGGGGGCCTGGGACCGGGGCTGAGTTGGGGGCTCTGCGGACCCGGAGAGCTGGCGGGGGCTGCCCGGAATCAGGACAGAGGACGGGGGCTGGAGCGGTGTGCAGGCCCAGGGAGCAACGAGGAGACGGGAGAGCAAGAGGTCTGGGTCACTCCAGCCGCCGCCCTGCCTTCCTCCGGGTCACCAGCCCGAGGCGGCCGCCAGTTTAGGGGCCCCTCCTGGCTTTTCTTTCTACACTTCTCCGGCACGGGCGCGCACAATCGGCTCGTTTTATTGCGCAGTCCTTTTCCCGAAGAGTCCTTACGGCAGCTAGATAAAACATTCTCTGCTTTTATCCCGCCCATGCCTCCCGCTCCTTCCCCACAGGACTGCCGAGCTGCGGCGCTAGCGCACGCAGGCACTCCTTCCCCGGGGTGCCGGGGTCCGAGGCCCCCAGAGCTACCAGCTAGCTGGTAGGCAACGGTACGCGAGGGAGCAGGGGCGGGGACGTTCGGTTTCCACAGCCCGCTTTCCTTTCGTGGCTTACTGGGATATGTAGTTCTCTGGTAGCCGTCTGTCTCAGAGAAAACGCTACCTGTGGATTCCAGAACTACAAATCCCTGCATCCTCCGCGACGAGGGCGGGAGAGGAACGGAGCTGGGCGCGCTGTGCTCTCAGTGCACTGTGGTTGGAGATGGGAACTAACAAAGGGGTTGGTGGAAAGGGGCTGTACCGTCTCTGTGCTGGGCACATTTAATCTCTACAACCTGAGCGCCACAATCGTATGCTGTTTAGAGAAAGATTAACAATTTGCCAGAGATCACACAGCTTCCTCTTGGCGGATCCTTGGTTGATCCAGACAATGAAAGAACAAGAAATGGGCCCTGTTCAATTATGACATGAAATTATAAGAAATTGTAAATGTACAGGTCCCTGGATAGTATAAACGGTTTGTCCTCGACCACCAACCCCAGGTTTGCGCTGGACTTCTAACCCAAGGGTTGGGATTAAACCCCTCTAGCAGGTACCTTCAAGGAAAGGCCTGCATATCTGCTTCCAGAAAGTTGTTTTCTGTTACCTTCAATAAATTCTGACTCATAGCGACCTCATGTGCTTCAGAATAGAACTGCACCCCACAGGGTTTTCTTGGCTGTAAGTATTCCTGAAACAGATCACCTGGCAGTTCTTCCCCAGAGCCGCTGTGTGGATTCAAACTGTCAAATGTTTTGGTTATGGCACTGTAAAATAAGCACTGGATTGTTAACTGAAAGATTAGCAGTTCAAATCCACCAGCTGCTCACCGGGAGAAAGGTGAGGCTTTCTATTCCCATAAATCTTTATTGGACCACCAGAGTCTAAACCAACTCCCTAGCAGTGGGCTTGATTTTGGCTTTGGTTTCATAGCAAACAATCTACCACCCAAAGCCATTTAGTAGACATTGTTGCTGTTAGGTCCTTGGAGTTCATTTCAACTCATAGTGACCCCCGTGTAACAAAGTAGAACAGCCCCATAGAGTTTTCTAGGTGTGGCACTGTAGGATAAGTACTGGACTACTAATCACAAAGTTAGCAGTTCAAACCCACCAGCCACTCTTTGGAAACCCTATACATCAGAACTGACTCGACAGCACTTAACACTAACAACAATCTTAAGGAAAGCAGATCTCCCTCCAGGTCTTGCACCAGAGTCGCTAGGTGGGTACCATGTGCCAACCTTTCAGGTAGCAACCCAGCACTTAACCATGGGCTATCAGGGTTCCTTGTTAAGAAAACATGAAGGTAAAAGTAGAAGTTTTATAACAAAAATGGGGGCGTAGTTAATCTTACAGTCCAGAAACACAGGACCCTAGGACTATCAAGGGAGAAGAGCACAAGTGGAATGCGGAACCTTATCCAGAGAAGCAGCGACACCAGAGATGGAGGCAGAGATGGGGACATGGAGAGAGGGAGCATCTGAGGACTCTAGATTCATGGGAAGAGAGGGACTAAGAGCTGGTGGCCAGGGGGCAGACTTTCAGAATGTGCCCTTTGGTGGTATAAATTATTATATATGCCTGAGTGTTTAAAAAAAAAAAAAAAGAGCTAAAATGAATAGAGAGAAATACTGTTAATTGATGGTACATGGAGGGGATTATAATCATTTTAATGAAACAAAGTATATGATTTGTTGAATGTAAAACTGACGATCTGCCCTGTGAACTTTCACTCAATTCACAATAAAAGCTTAAAAAAAAAAAAAAATTACGGAGCAGTTCTATTCTGTAATGTGTAGTGTTCCTGTGAGTTAGAATCAATGCAACAGCTATAGTTTTGGGGTTTGGGATGAAAACACTTAGAATTCACAAGAATACATTCCAAAGCAGGTGAGAGTCATACTGGAAGAGTAAGTAGGAGCTTAAATATGTACTCAGAACTGGGTTTGACTGATTTTAGATATTGCAGAGCCGAAGAGGGGAGTGCGTTGGTTCTGTATGGTAAATACTGGGCCACAAGTTCAGCATTTCAAGCCCACCAGCTGCTCTAAGAGAGAAAGATGAGGCTTTCCGCTCCCACAAAGATTTATAACCTTGGAAACTCTATACACTGTTGCCATGAGTAGGAACCAATGTGACAGCACTTAACAACAACAATAATGCAGAAGAGCAGATTATAGGGATAATTAAGTACTTGGTCCACCACCTATCTCTCAGTTTGTCTCACTGGTGTGGTTTCTATAGCAGTATTTTCAATAACAGCATGGTCACCGTGGGGGACATTTCTCAGTGTAGTTTCTAGACTAAAACAGACTGGGAAGAAAGGCCTGATGAGCTCTTCCAAAAATTAGCCAAGCAAGGTATGTGAGGGTTGGACATGTAAAGGTGGACGTTGTGTAGCAAAAGGAGGGGAGTGATTGACTTTGCAGTCCAGGAGCGGAGGTCCCTGGGACCATCAAGGGAGACGAGCAGAGAACTGGACCCAACCCAGAGAAACAGTGATGCCAGAGATGGAGGCAGAGACAATGACCTGGAGAGATGGAGCGACTGGGAACTCTAGACCAGAGAGGGAGAGGGGCTGTGTGCTGATGACGGGGGTGGGGTGGGGGTGGGGGGGGCAGGTTTGCAGGATATACACTCTGGTTGGTTGGTTGATGATGCATGGAGGGGATTGGAACCATGGCAATGAAACAATATATGATAGGATGAATGTAAAACCAATGTTCTCCCATATAAACTATCACATAATTCACAACAATACATTTTTTTTAAAATTAGCCAGGGAAGACTTCATGGACCCTAACCGAACTACCTCTCATGCTGTGGGTACGCCATACTGAGGGATCAATCACTACATGAGGACATTGTGTTTGGTGAAGTAGAAGGCCAGAGAGGGTGAGGGAAACCGCTGATGAGATGGATCAGCATGATAGTCACAGGGTGGTCTCCACCGTGCTAGCTAGCTATCATGAGAATGATGCACGAGCCAGCCGTGTTTTGCTCTGTTAGACATAAGGTCGCCATTGTTGTTGTTGTCAGGTGCCATCGAGTCGGAACCGACTCATAGCGACCCCATGCACAGCAGAACGAAACAATGCTCGATCCTGGGCCAACCTCACCACCGCTGCCACCCCCGAGTCCATCAATGATGCCACCTGGCCGATCCATCTCGTTGGAGGTCTTCCTCTTTTTCTCTGACCCTCCACCCTACCCAGCATGACATCCTTCTCCAAAGATTGTTTCCTCCGGACTACATGTCCAAAGTAGGAGAGACGAAGCTTAGCCATCCTGGCCTCCAAGGAGCACTCTGGCTGCACTTCTTCCAAAACAGATCTATTGGTTCTTTTGGCAGTCCATGGCACCCTCAGTATTCTCCTCCAACACCACAACTCAAAGGCATCAATTCTTCTACGATCCTCTTTATTCACCATCCAACTTTCGCACCCATATGAGGCTATTGAAAACACAATGGCCTGGGTCAGGCGCACCCTAGTCCTCAAGCTGACATCTCTGCTCTTCAATACTTTAAAAAGTTCCTGTGCAGCAGATTTGCCCAGTGCAATACGTCGTCTGATCTCTTGACTGCTACTTCCGCGAGTGTTGATAGTTGATCCAAGAAGAATGAAGTCCTTGACAACTTCAATCTTTTCTCCATTGATGAGAATGTTGTTTATTGGTCCAGTGGTAGGATTTTTGTTTTCTTTACATTGAGATGCAATCCATATCGAAGGCTGTGCTCTTTAATCTTCATAAGTAAATGTTTCAAGTCCTCTTCACTTTCAGCGATCAAGGTTGTATCATCTGCATATCGCAGGTTGTTAATGAGTCTTCCTCCAATCCTGATGCCACGTTTTTCTTCATAGAACCCAGCTTCTTGTATTATTTGCTCAGCATACAGGTTGAATAAGTATGGTGAAAGAATACAACCCTGTCTCACACCTTTCCCAATTTTAAAACTTTCAGTGTTCCCATGTTCTGTTCGAACAACTGCTTCTTGGTCTAGGTACAGATTTCTTAAAAGTACAATTAAGTGTTCTGGAATACTCATACTTCTCAATGTTGTCCATAGCTTGTCATGATCCACACAATCGAAAGCCTTTGCGTAGTCAATAAAGCACAGGTAAATATCCTTCTGATATTCTCTGCTTTCAGCCAAGATCCATCGGACATCAGCAATGATAATGTCGCCATTAGTTGGAGTCAATTCTACAGCAACTATCTAAGTACTTTGCAGCTGCACTGCTTCTAAAAGCAATTGACAAGCCTCAAACATTTCAAGTGAAAATGTATGCTTTCCTTGTCCTTGTTTAGCCAATGGGATCAACAAAGAATTGTTCCATTTATTGCAAACAACCGTCCTCTGGTTAGTCAAGGTACACTGTTAAGCACATTGATCTGATGGCTTTAAAAGGGACTCCTACTCTTGTTCTTCTTTAACTTCAAACATTTCTGGGAAATGTTTACGGCATTGTTATTATGCTTTTAAAAAGTATTTGCAAGTAGAGTGATGTAAAATCTGGAATATGCGTCAAAACACTCCAAGCCCATCCACCACCAAAAATATGTGAGGGTGTATCTGAAACAAGACTGACAAACTGCTGTAACTTGTTGAAGCTGGGTCATGTATCTGTACTGGTTGTCTATTACCACAAATTACCACAGATGCCGTGCCTTAAAACAACATAAATGTATCATCTGACAGTTTCTGCAGGTCAGCTGTCCAGTCACACGACTTCCTCTGTCTCAGATCTCATCCCTACCATCAAGGTGTTGGCCAGGCTATGGTCTCATCCGGAGGCTCAGCTGGAGCAGTATCACTTCCTACACTCTCTCGGGTCCTTGGCAGAATTCACTTCCTTGCAGCTGTAGGAATGAGTCCTGGCTTCCAATTGGCTATGAAATAGAGGCTACTTTCAATTAGAGGGGACCCCTGTTCCTCCATCTCCTGCTCGTTCTCAAATGACTTTCCTAACATCGTTACTCATTTCATCAATCCAGCAAGGAGTGTGCCTAGAGTGCACCCAACTGCAGGACGGAATCATATGTAAACACACAGGAGCGACATCAAAATTGTCCTGTGGATAGAATCAAGCCCCAGGTTCTACACACATTGAAGGAGAGGGGGTTACACATGGGTGTGAGCACCCGATGCTAAGGACCATGGGATGAGGGAGCGCTCCAAAATCTGTCCACCCCGTTCCTCTATCCACTTGGGTTTGAAATTTCCCATTATAAAAAGAAAAGATGAATTATAGGTGGCCCCGACTTATGATGAACCATAAAGCCAACCCTCTGGTATTTTCTTTGTATATCATATCATTTGTAATACGTACTACATACAATGCTGCAGCATCTAATCTGCTGGTGTTACCATCTTCAGATGTCTGCTTTCAGATGTTCAAAGTCCAGAATTATAAAGATACTGATGATAAAAGGCAATAATAATGAAAACTAAAAAAGGAGAGAAAGACAGATAGAGAAATGTCCAATTTACATCAGGACAAATTGCTGAGGACTCACGAGAGGACAAACCTGCCGTGAGCTGAGGACTACCTGCATTACTTCTATTAATATTTTGCTTATATATATCTTTGATATCCCATGTGAGTAAAGTTCTACTCAAGGTAATACAGAAATGGCTGCAAGCATACATTTTAACAGATAACTTCCAGAGGTTCAAGCAGGATTCAGAAAAGGACATGGAATGAGGGATATCATTGCTGATGTCTGATGGATCTTGGCTGAAAGCAGAGCATACCAGAAAGATGTTTACCCATGCTTTACAGACTACGCAAAGGCTTTTGATTGTGTGGATCATGACAACCTATAGACAACATTGCCAAGTATGAGTATTCCTGAACACTTAATTGTGCTCATGAGGAATCTATACATGGACCAAGAAGCAGCTGTTCGAACAGAACATGGAAGCATTGAATGGTGTAAAATTAAGTAAGGTGTACAACATGGTTGTATTATTTCACCATACTTATTCAACCTATATGCTAAGCAAATAATCCGAGAAGCTGGATTATATGAAGAAAAACATGGCATCAGGTTTGGAGGAAGACTTATTAACAACCTGCGATATGCAGATGATACAACCTTGCTTGCTGAAAGTGAAGATAACTTAAAATACGTACCAATGAAGATCAAAGACCACAGCCTTCGGTATGGATTGCATCTCAATGTAAAGAAAACAAAAATCCTCACCACTGGATAAATAAACAACATTCTTATCAATGGAAAAAAGATGGAAGTTGTCAAGGACTTCATTCTTCTTGGATCAACCATCAGCACTCATGGAAGCAGTAGTCAAGAAATCAAACGACATATTGCATTAGGCAAATGTGTTGCACAAGACCTTTTTAAAGTGTTGAAGAGCAGAGATGTCAGCTTGAGGACTAAGGTGCGCCTGACCCAAGCCATGGTATTTTCAATAGCCTCATATGCAGGTGAAACCTGGACAGAATAAGGAAGACCGTAGAAGAATTGATGCCTTTGAATTGTGGTGTTGGAGGAGAATACTTAAAAGTGCCATGGACTGCCAAAAGAACCAATAGATCTATTTTGGAAGAAGTGCAGCCAGAGTGCTCCTTGGAGGCCAGGATGGCTAAG
>NW_006408635.1:6449296-6454140 GCF_000296735.1 Chrysochloris asiatica | reverse complement strand
CCACTTACCAGTAGACCAGTGTGGTCGCCAGCAAGCTTGCATGCCTGCTCATGTGTTCCCTTTAAGTTTCAATCTTGGAGGGCATTTGTCCTGAAGGGACTTCATTGCTTGCCTTGATGGCTTCCCGGTGAACTTGCTTATTCTTGTAGTTGCCAATCATACTGCCATTTTTGTTTTGGGTTTTTCCCGCAGATCTTTCTTTGAAGATGTATCTTCTGTTGCTCTAGATGTTCCAGGCTGGTCTGCTTGTCCTTGCTAGTGGGAATGTCCCACCTCAGAAGGCTCTGCATAGGGTTCAGGATTCCACCTAATGTCCTATACACTACAAAGGCTCCGCAAGAAGCCTATTTCACTGAGCAAGTTCTAGAACCCCTTTTAGGTATTCCAATCAAGTATAGGCTTAAGGCAGGCTTACAAGCTTTCTGTAATCATGTTTCTCGAAATTCCTTTCTATCCCACTCAAGTATCTATTTTACAATAGTAGGCAAGGGAAACCAATACTCATAAGACAGTCAAGCATCTTAGTATTATTTTCCCTCTTCAGACTATGCCTCAATTCCTGAAGGCTGTAAATCTTTGTGGAAACAGATTGCCACATCTTCCTCCCATTCGAATCACCAGGCTTTCAGTTAGCAGTCAAGTGCTTAGCCACTGTGTCATCAGGGTCCCTCAACTTAGAAAACCTTACAGGACAATTCTACTCTGCCAAATGGCATTGCTATGAGTCAAAATTGACTCAGTGGCCCCTGACAACAACAAAGTGACTATAGCTGTCACTGCCGTTAGTACTTACAGCAACAAGCTAGTCCTTCTTTGAGAGCGGTTGGTGTCTTCCATGCTACAAGGTCCTTCCTGTTCTCACCTGACTCGGTGAATCCTCTGACAGAAGGGTTACATTATCGACAAATTCAGAGCTTTGTCCCTTTCATCTAAGCAGCTCAAAGCATTCCACAATCCCACCTGCTTAATTATCAGAATACCTCCATCCAGGCTGCCAAGAATGTCTGAGCTTATCCACCTCAAAAGGAGGAAACATTCAGATACCAGGCTACTGCGTAATCTATACACTTTCAGGGCCAGGATGAGAGTATGCAGGATGAGTAAGGATAGGGTCCTTTCATTGGGGGACTCTTTTTTCTCTCTCTCCCTCTTAATTTTAGTGAGTATTTATATATAAGAATGCCCCAATATACAGTATATATATTTAGGAGTCCTGGTGTGGCATTGTGGGTTAATGCACTAGTCTGCAAATTCGGTTTGAACCACAAGGTCAGTGGTTCAAGCTCACCAGCCACTCCTCAGAAACCCTATACAGGATTGCTATGGATCAGATAATAACAACAAAGGCTTAATAAAGAGTCTATATAATATGGGGTTACTATAAGTCAGCTCTTGTAGCATAGTGGTTACGAATCGGGCTGCAAACCGCAAGGTCAGCAGTTTGAAACTACCAGCTGCTCCGCGGGAGAAAGATGAGACTTTCTGCTTCCGTAAAGATTTACAACCTCAGAAATCCTGTACAGGGTCGCTATGGGTCAGAACCGACTCGATTTACAACCTCAGAAACCCTGTACAGGGTCGCTATGGGACGGAACCGACTCAATGGCACTTAACAAGAACAAGAACATAAGTCAGAACCGACTTGACAGCACTTAATAACAATATATATATATAATGGAGTACTGGTGTGGCACTGTGGGTTAATGAGCTGGACTGCAAGGTCGCTTTGAACCGCAAAGTTGGCAGTTCAAACTCACCAGCCACTCCTCAGAAACCCTATGCAGGGTCACTATGAGTCAGTACCAACTCGATGGCACTTAACAAAAGCAACAACTCACATGTGAGATTTCTCCCAGGGAAATCAGTAGCCTTGTGGCCAATTCAAAAAAAGGGTTGTGTCCTGTTCTCCCACAAATATCTTCATAACAAATATTAGTAAAATCTGAAAATTATTCCTAGTTTGAGTGCAAAACTGTGTTCTTCGTTAAAGATGATTCAACAAGATGCAGAGTACAAATGCCATCTCTTCACATATAACATACCTACAGAAATACCACACAATAATATAACCCACATAGTGTATAGGAAACAAACAAGTGCAGTTTGCAAAAAATCCATATAATACATGCTTTATCTGGGTAAAACAGTATCTACTTTCTAGAAACTTCTAATTTAGTAATATTTTACATTGGCAGACATTTTTGTTTGTTCAAGTGCACATTTTTTTCTAGGCTTAAACTTATTTCTAATCATACCATTTACAGTTTAGCTATATTAAATCTTTTCTGAAACAATATAGATATAAATGGTACCACCACCACCCCTCGTGTTTTAAGATGTTATTCCATTGTTTTCTGGTATCCATTGTTTAGTATAAGAAGTACACTGTCACTTGTGATTCTGTTTGCCAGAAGGTGACACGTCATTAAAAGTGAGTTTGTCTGCATGTGGTGTGGCACTGTCAGCACTGGACTTCAAATCACAGGGTCGGCAGTTCAAGCCGTCCAGCTGCTCCTCAGAACCCCTATATGGGGTCAACTATGAATCGAACTCAACTTGATGGCACTTAACAAAAATGCTGTAAAGACTTGATCTTTGTTATCCGACTTGACAGTGAATGTACCTAGTTGTGGTTTTCTTTGCACTTATCTTGCTTACGATTCACAGAGCTTTTTAGATCTGTAAGATTATGTTCTTCACAAAAGTTGGGAGATTTTTCATTATTTTTTTGAAACATTTATATGACATCCTCTCTCCTGTTATTCAAGGACTCCAGTTGTTGTTGTTGTTGTTGTTGTTGTTAAGTGCCGTCGAGTCGGTTTCGACCCATAGCGACCCTGTACAGGGTTTCTGAGGCTGTAAATCTTTACGGGAGCAGAAAGCCTCATCTTTCTTCCACGGAGCGGCTGGTAGTTTCGAACTGCTGACTTTGCGGTTCGCAGCCTGATTTGTAACCACTACGCTACCAGAGCTCCTTATGTTGTATGAAAGGAGAGAAGGTTGTTGTTGTTAAGTGCCATCAAATCAGTTCCAACTCATAGAGATCCAGGATAGGGTTTCCAAGAAGTGACTGGTAGATTTGAATTGCCAACCTTGCAGTTAGCAATACAGACCTTCTCTTATAGCACCATACCAGGACTCCAAGACTCCAATTACACATATATTAAATGACTTTCTATTTTCCCACAGGTTATTGAAGCTCTGTGTCTTTATTTACCTTTTTAAAATTCATTCTTCTCTATGTTCTTCAAATTGGATAAACTCTACTGATGTATCTTCAAGTTCATGGACCTTTTCTTCTACTATTGGCTTTTCATTAAACCCATGCAATGAATTTTCATTTCAGATAGTTTAATTTTTCATTCTTAAATTTCCGTTTGGTTCCTTTTTGTTGTTGTTGTTATGTGCCATGGAGTTCCAACTATCAGTTCCAACTCATAGCAACCCTTTACAGGGTTTCTGAGGCTGTAAATCTTTACGGGAGCAGAAAGTCTCATCTTTCTCCCTCAGAACAGTTGGTAGTTTCAAACTGCTGACTATGAGATTAGCAGCCCGATTCGTAACCACTATGCTACCAGAGGACCTTTGGTTCCCTTTAGAGATTGTCATTTCATTTGATTTATTATCATATCATATTTCCCTCTAAGGTCTTAAACATATTTATAAAGACTTTTTTCAAGCCCTTGTCTGCTAACCCCAATATTTGAGTGAGCTCAGTATTGAACTCTCTGTATGGTTGTTGCTTTGTGAGTGGTTTTTCCTTTGTTTATGGGAAATGCTTGTTTCTTCACATGTCTACTAATATTTTAAGCTATGTTGGATACCATATACTACACTGTAGAAAGGATGAACTTTGTTATCTTTAGTTTTTGTTTGTTTGTTTGTTTGTTTTTCCTCAGTTAATTTACTGCCAGAGCAGCTTGAGCCTTTCAAGACATGTTTTGTTTTTTAATTGCTGTTGTTTAACTTTTTATTGTGAAGTACATAAAGATTTACAGAGAAGATCAGTTTTCCTTTCAACAATTCATACATATTTTGTTTCATGTCACTGATTACAATCCCCACAATGTAACGTCATTTATCCCACTTCTTCCCTGTTTCCTGTTTTCATTCCTTTTTTCTTAACCCTTCTGAATTCTGTCCTTGGGTAAATGGTTCTCTTTTGATCTTGAATGGTTCATTGTTCTAAGGAATGTGAACGTCCTTGGTGTTATTGTTCCCCTATATTGAGTCATGGGGTAAGTTCATTTCCAGACCTCAAGCATGACTAAGAGCCATAGGCTTGGAGATTCCACCAGTCTCTACCAGACCATCAAGACTTGTTTTTAAGCTTTAGGTCTAAATTAGTCTTTAGTCAAGTGACAGAGTAACCCTACCCTTAGATGGTGTTTTTTTTATGATATGTTGAGTGCCTAAGTTGGGATCTCCATGATCTCAGTACTGAGTAACCTCTCTGTTCAGTTTATAGCACTCCAGAAGCTGTTCTCTGCTAAGTCTAGTGGAGGCTTTCCCTTGCATTCAGAGCTCAATCTATGACTGAAGAAGCAAGAAAACTTTGAAGAAGCTCTTTTCTTCTGGCACTTTGTCCACACAAACTACAGCTGCCTTTAAACCCCTCAAGTTGAACCTCTGTCTCCATGTGAGACCACAGAGTTTGGCTACTTCTCTATTTCTCATGGTTCAGAAAATACCCTCAGCATAAAGCTTAGACCACCACAGTGATCACCTAATTGTCTGTCTCTTGTCACCATCTGAAAAAGGCTGATCCATACTTTTTGTTCAGTTTGCTCATTTTTTTAATAGAGGGATAGTCAGCTGACAGTTTCTCTGTCATGGTTTGCTGT
>NW_006408635.1:6423582-6449010 GCF_000296735.1 Chrysochloris asiatica | reverse complement strand
TATGAGATTACTAACAAGCATTACTGAATAATCAGACGAGGGACAGTTTGCTATGTCTACTAGGTGGCTAAAGTCTGATCCTCAGAGCCTATGGTTTGGACAGTCTCATGATATATTTTTGTAAATGTTCTCTATAAGTACTGCTCAATTGTGTCCTACCAGGGAAGACAACACCATACAGTGATGCCTTTGCTCTGATGGGTCCACGGGCTTCCTCATGTCATACATTTCCCAGGAAATCCTCTCTGATGCTTACCCATGGCTCTCCACCTCTGGTCTTCTGACTCTTCCATCCTGGATGAAGAGTCTTGTGCTGCGTTTCCATGTGGATGCTGGCAAGGTATAAGGCTAACCCATCCCTTTGAATCCCAGCAGCTTACGGTCCTCTCAAATCAGCCGTGTTGTTAAGTGCCATTGAGTGGACTCTGACTCATAGTGACCCTATGCATAACAGCAAAGTTTTACTTGCACATGACTTCAATGATATTGTTAGATGATATCCACATTCCACTGGGTCAATCTTTCTTTGGAATGGGCATATATATGGACCTTTTCCAGTCAGTTGGTTAAGTAGCTGTCTTCCAAACTTCTTGGTAAAGATGAGTGAACACTTCCAGTGTAACATCCGTTTTTCAAAACATTTGAATTCATATTTCATCAATTCCTGAGCCTTTGTTTTTCACCAATGTCGTCAGTACATCTGGGACTACTTCCTTTAGTACCATCAGTTCTTGAGCATATGCTACTTCTTAAAATGGTTAAACATTGATCAGTTTTCTTTGGTATTAAGAATATTAAGAATAAAAGATGTATTCTTCCCATCTTTTTTTTTTTCTTTTTTGATGCTTTCTGCATCGTTCAATATTTTGCCCAAAGAATCCTTTAATATTGTAAGTCAAGGCTTGGAAATTTTCTTCATTTCTTTCAACTTAAGAACAGCTGAGTGTGTTCATCCTTTTAGGCTTCTCACTGCTGGTCTTTGCACATTTCATTATAATACTTGACTTTGTCTTCTCTAGCTGCCTGACCCAAGCCATGGTATTTTCAGTAACCTCATATGCATGTAAAAGTTGAACAATGAATAAAGAAGACTGTAGAAAAGTTGATGCATTTCAGTTATGCCGTTGGAGAAGAATATTAAAAGTATCACGGACTGACAAAAGAATAAACAAATCTATGTTGAAAGAAGTACATCCAGAACGCTCCTTAGAAGCCAGAATGGCGAGACTTCGCCTCTCATACTTCATACATATTATCAGAAGGTAAAGTCGAGGGTTAGTGTAAAAGAGGAAGACCCCCGATGGGCTGGATTGGCACAGTGACGGTGCCAGTGGACTCAGTGTAGCAACAAGTGTGAGAATGGTACAGGACCGAGAATGTTCTCTGTTGCTGTGCATAAGGTTGCTATGACTTGGAACTGACTCAATGGCACCTAACAACAACAACAACTGCCCTTTGAAATTTTCTGTTCAACTCTCTAATTACCTCATTTCTTCCCGTTGCTTTAGCTTCTCTACATTCAAGAACAAGTTTCAGAGTCTCTTCTCACATCTGCAATTAAAGGTCCCAAAAGTTTTGCTCCATTCATGGTCAACTCTACTTTGAAGAGTCCTGGTGTGGCACTATAGGATAAACACTGGACTGGTAACCACAAGGTGAACAGTTCAAACCCACCGGTTGCTCCCTGGACACCCTATACAAGGTCGCTGTGAGTTGAAGCTGACTCAGTGACACTTTGAGGAGGCAGCTCTTCTCCAGTCATATTTTGAGTGCCTTTCAACCTTAGTGGCTCATCTTCTGGCAGTATATGTGACAATGTTCCTCTGCTATTCAGAAGGTGTTTAGTGACTAGCCATTCAGAAGTGACCTGCCTCTAACTTCTTCCTGACTGTTTTAGTCTGGAAGCTCTATTGAAACCTGTCTACCATGGATGACCCTGCTGGTATTTTAAATACCAGTAGCCTAGGTCCCAGCAACATACAAGTCACCACAGTACGACAAACTGACAGATGAGTGGTGAATTATTTGCTTTGCGTACAGATTAAATGAGTATGGTGAAATAATACAACTCTGACATGAACTTTTCCTGATTTTAAACCAATCAATATTCCCTTGTTCTGCTCTAAAGACTGCCTCTCATTGTATGTACAAGTTGTACATGAGAACAATGAAGTTTTCTGGAATTTCCATTCATTGTAATGTTATCCATATTTTGTTATGATCCACACAGTCTTTGAATAGTTAATAAAACACGAGTAAACATCTTTCTGGTATTTTCTGTTTTCAGCCAAGATCTTTTGGACATCAGCAAAGATATACCTCAGAAATCAGCTGTTGTTGTTGTTATTAGGTGCTGTCGAGTCGGAATGGAGTCATAGTGACCTTGTACACAACAGAATGCAACACTGCCAGGCCCTGCGTCATCCTCACAATCCTTGCTACGCTTGAATCCATTGCTGATGCCGCTGCGCTAATCCATCTCATTGGGCATCTTCCTCTTTTTTGCAGACACTTTGCCAAGCATGATGTCCTTCTCCAAGTACTGGTCCTCCTGATAATATGTCTGAAGTATGAGAGACAAAGTCTGGCCATCTTGATTTCTAAGGAGCATTCTGGTTGCACTTTTTCCAAAACAGATTTGTTTGCTCTTCTGGCCGTGGTACTTGCAATATTTTTCTCCAACACCACAACTCAAATACATTAATTCTTCTATGATCTGCCTTATTTATTATTCAACTTTTACATGCCAATAAAGTTATTAAAAATACCATGGCTTGGTTTAGAAGCACCACAGTCTTCAAACTCACATCTTTGCTCTTCAACACTTTAAAGAGGTCTTCTGCAGCAGATTTGCCTAATGCAATACGTTGTTTGATTTCTTGGCTGCTGCTTCCATAAGTGTTGATGGTGGGTCCAAGTAAAATGAAGTCTTTAACAACTTAAATCTTTTCACTCTTTATCATGATGTTACTTATTGATTGGTCCAGCAGTGAGTTATTTTGCTTTCTTTACATTGAGGCAACCCATACTGAAGACCATGTTCTTTGAAATCCATCAGTATTTTAAGTCCCCTTTGCTTTCAGCAAGCAAGACTGTAACATCTGCAAATCACAAACTGTTAATGAGTCTTCCTCCAACTCTGATGCCACATTCTTCTTAGTAGAGCCCAACTTCTCAGATTATTTGCTCACCATACAGACTGAATAAGTATGGTAAAAGAAAGATCAGCATTAGTTGTTGATAATTAAACTGAAATTGGGAAAGGACAGTATAGACTTATTTAAATTGTCATTTTCTTCCCACACTCAATTTGATTACAGTCTCTCCCCTGGATAAGTAATAGTTTCTTTGTTGTTATTTCCTTGCTGAGTACCTCTAATACAGAAAATGAATTCTTTATATTTTCTATTCAATGCTCGATCAAATAAAATTCTGGTCAAATTCCTTTTCTTAGGAGGAACAGAAACAGTCAACACAGGGAGGAAGAGGGAAGAGTGTTGTTACATTGTGGTGATTACAATTCATGTCAAGAAATAAAATGTATACGAATTGTTGAATGAAAAAACAATTTCCTCATTAAACTTGCCCCCAAATCACAATATGTTATATAAAGTCCTTTTCTTATGTAAACCTTGGATTTGATTTGAACCTTTCATTACCCCTATTGAAAGATGAACTGTGTACTGTATGAGGTTTAGATTAGTGTTCTCCCATCCCCATCCCATTTTCTAGCACCATGTTCAGCAGTAACTGTTGGTGGTGATTAAAAAACAACAGTTGAATCAATATTAAATGCTGGTGATGAGGGGAAACAATGGAATTCTCATACACTGCCTTCACTTAGGGAATTAGGCCTATGCAGAGGGCAACATGTGCAAGAGCATTCATGGAATCATTGTTTTTAATAGTAAGAAATAAAAATAAAAATTAACCCATAAAGACAGACCTCAGAAATGATATAGCCTGAGTTCCAGAGCACTGCTATAAATCACATATCACAAAGAAGCAAGTTACAGGACCTTCTTGGTCTCCCAGTGTATATAAAGGAGTCCTGGTGTGGCACTGTGAGTTGATGTGCTGGACTGCAAGGTCAGTTTGAACCACAAGGTCGGCAGTTCAAGCTCACTAGCTGCTCCTAAGAAACCTTATACGTGGTCACTATGAGTCAGAACCAACTCAGTGACACTTAGCAACAAGTGCATATTAGAGTTATGTTTTCTGGTGAGTGGAATGGAAATGTTGGAAACAAAGAAAATCAGTAGTTGGAAAATATGCCCTTGGTGATAGAAACAAATGCTGGCGATCACATGATAGAATTTTGCAAGACTAATGACTTCTTCATTGCAAATACCTTTTATAAACAACATAAAAGACGACTATACACATGGACCTCACCAAATGGAATACACAGAAATCAAACTGACTACCTCTGTGGAAAGAAATGATGGTAAAGCTCCATATCATCAACCAAAACAAATTCTAAAACTGTGGAACATACCATCAATTGCTCATATGCAGATTCAGGCTGAAGCTGCATAAAGTTGAAACAAGTCCACAAGAAACAAAATATGACCTTAAACATATTCCACCTGAATTTAGAGATCATCTCAGGAACAGATTTGATGCATTAGACACTAAAGAGAGAAGACCAGAAGAGTTGTGGGATGACATCAAGAACATCATACAGGAAGAAAGCAAAAGATCATTAAGAAGACAAGAAAGAAGGAAAAGACCAAAATGGATGTCAGAAGAGACTCTGAAACTTGCTTTCCAGCGTCGAGATGCTAATGCAAATGGAAGAAATGAGGAGGTACAGAGCTGAACAGAAAATTTCAAAGGTCAGATCAAGAAAACAGTCAAATATGAGAGACGGTAAAAGGAGACCAAAGGAGCCATCTTCATAATAAAAATGTAAGAGTTGAACTTTAGAAGAGTTGGATGGTGGTGTGTCCTTAGGTGTCACTGAGTTCACTTTCGACTTACAGCATCCTTATGTGACAGAGTAGAACTGCCTCATGGGGTCCGTAATTCAAACCCACCAGCTTCTCTTAGGAAACGGTATACAGGGTTTCAATGAGTAAGATCTGACTTGTTGGCACTTTACAATAACAACAAAAACAATCTTTACAGAAGGGGCCCTGGTGCCATAGTGTTTAAGTATTTGTCCAGAGGTCAGCAGTTCAAACCCACCAGCAACTCCAGGGGACAAAGATGTGGCAGTCAGCTTCTACAGCCTTGGAACCTCCTGGAGCTGCTCTGGTCTGTCTTATCCTGTTAGTTGGAATTCACTCCTCTGCCATGGGTTTGCGTTTGGGTTTTAATCTTTACAGAACCACTGGATGAGTTTCAGTCCGCGGTGGAGCCAGCTGAGTGCTTAACTTGTGTGTGTGTGTGTGTGTGTGTGTGTGTGTGTCAGTGTGGCGGGGGGGGGGAGGAGGGGAGAGAGGGGTGAGAACAATTTATTGTGGTTTGGGTAAAACTTTACAGAGCAAATTAGTTCCCATTCAACAATTTATGCACCTTTTGTTTTGTAACATTAGTTGCCTAATTGTTATGCCATCAGGATCCATGCGAGTGGAGTGGTGTTGGTGAACTAGCATTTATTCACCCATCTGCAGAGTCCCAGGAAGGAGGAGATGAGGGGTGGGGGAGGAGCCGTCTCTGACAGTAAGAGGAGTGAGCAGAGAGGAAGCAGGGCTGTACCACTAGGCAGGATGGAATCAGCATCACAAGGGTGGTGGTATAGGGTTATTACAGGGAAGTTAACCTTTGTTCTGAATCCTTATTGAAACTACTCATCCTTAATCAAAGGGATGAAAAGAATATTCCAAAATGAAGGATGCAAGATGATTGTTATGGTGATAGTTATATATATTTAAAATAGCATGCTGTTGCTGCCATTAAGTGCTGCGGATTTGGTTCTGACTCATAGCAACCTTGTAGAAGGTTTCCAAGGAGCAGCTGGTGGGCTTGAACCATGGACCTAGTGGCTAGCAGTTCAGTGCTTATCCTATGGTGTATGAGTACTAGTGAAATTATTTTTTAAAACATGGCACACTTAAAATGATGGTAAACATTCGAATTGAACTGTAAGTATTTTCAAACCATATTATTGAGTATAACTAAACAGGTTATTACATACATGTCTAGAATGAGCTGATTTTTATAAAATTAGGCAACTACGTGCATCACTATGGAGTCCTGGTAAGGCGCTGCGGGTTAGTGCTCTGGACTGCAAGGTCAGTGTGACCCACAAGGTAAGCAGTTCAAGTTTACCAGTCGCTCCTCAGAAGCCCTATACAGAGTCACTATGAGTTAGAACCGACTCGATGGCACTTAACTACAACAACAAATGCGTGGATATAGATAAGAAGATGAGATGGTATTTATCTCTGGAATTTGGGGTGATTTTTACTTTCTTCATCAGACTCTTATGTGCTGGCCAATTGCTTTTTCAACCACGTGAGTGAATGGCTTCAAGTGGGAATAAATAATATAGAGCAAGACAAGAATGTAGCTCAGGACAGAACCTTGGGGAACACTTATATTTAAGGGACAGAGGTGGGAACTAGCAAAGTTGACAAAAAAAAAAAAGTCAATCACAGAGAAAAAAATTCAGGAGTATAATATCAACCCACCACATACCTGCCAAGGAGCCCTGTGGTGTAGGTGTAGTGGGTTATGTGTGGGGCTGCTAACCACAGGTCAGCTGTTCGTATCCATCAGTCGCTCTTTTGGAGAAAGATGAGGCTTTCTGCTCCAATAAATATTTATAACCTTGGAAACCCTATATTGAGTCGCTATGAGCCCGAATCAATTCAATGGAATACAACCACCACTACCTGTCAGTTGGTCATAGTATGGCAGTTTGCATATTGGAATGATGCTGGAAGTTATGACACTGGTATTTTAAATATCAGCAGAGTGACCCGTTGTGGACACATTTCAATGGAGCTTCCAACTAAGAATAGGAAGAAAGGCCTGGCAATCTCCTAAAAATCAGCCAGTGGAAACCTTATATATCACAACAGAATATTATCTGCTATAGTGCTAGAAGACGACACAGCAATGGACTCAAAGATAACCACGAAGGACTAGGCAACGGATCAGAAAGTCAGCATGAAACGGAGCCATCTCAATGGTAACTAACAACAACAATCATTTCAATGATGCCAGTACAGGGCGAGGATTCAAACAGAAGAGGGTGCTAAACGCCACAGAGAGTTGCCTGGCAGTCTGGCAGAAAGAAGGTAGTTGCCCTGTGAAACTAGGAGATCATGATTGTCTTCTGAGAACTGGTGGCACCAGAAAGGCTAGGAAGCAAAAAGGAAGGCAGTGAGGCCATAAATACTGGCAAGAACTAGAAGTCTTCAGGTATGGACAGAGACTGTCACAATTGTACTAGGAATAACCTAAATGCAAACAGGAGGCGCTGAGATGATGGTTACCCTAGAAACCAAGAGAAGGAGGACCTTAGCAACATGTACCAAGCTGCTCAATTTTGTACTGAAGCTAAATTGTTCTTAGACCCATTCTAGCATAATCTGTCAATTTGTTGATAATCTTTGTTCAAATGTAAAAGATATTTCTGTAAGCCAAAGACCTTGACCCTGTACAGCAAAGATGCTGGCAGTAAACCAACATAACTTGTGATTAGAAAGTTCCATAATGTGACAAGAAAGCCTTTATTTTATTATTGGAGAGCATATTTTATTTTGTTTCCTTACCTCTTAGCATGATTCCCTTGGGATGTGGACACAGAAAAAAATAAACAGAGAGAGGGACAGAAAGGGAGGGGTGCATTCAGAACGTGTGCCAGGCACTGCTTGTTTTTCTACCATCTCAGCCAGGAAGTGCCAGGATGGCATATCATCAATAATGCTGGCCTGGTAGTCAGAGCGCTTAGCTGCTAACTGAAAGGTCAGCACTTTGAACCCACCAGGTTCTCCATTGGAGGAAGCTGCGGCAGTCTGCTTCCATATAGATGAGAGCCTTAGAAACCCTATGGGGTAGTTCTACCCTGTCCCCCAGGACTGCTGTGAATCACAATCTACTCAACAGCAATGGATTTGCTTCTGGTATGCACAGTACATGTTTACCCATGTGTGGCTGAGTATGTATTATATGCCAAGCACAGTACTACACACTTTATTTGAATTGTTTTGTTTCATCTCTACACTGTCCAACTGGGTTCTAACTTGCTGTTGAGGCAGCTCTGATTCATAGCTTCCTCATGCATATCAGGATGAAACACAGCCCTATGCTATGCCATCAGCGGGGCACTGTTTCTCAGTATCAGGGAATCACTATAAACCTCCTCTCTTTATTCCCATCATCTTTTTTTAATTATTATTATTGTGAATGATGTGATAGTTTTCATGGGAGAACATTAGTTTTACATTCATCCTATCGTATATTGTTTCATTGCCATGGTTACAGTCCCCTCCATGCATCATCAACCAACCAAAGGGTATACACTACAAGCCTGCCCCCGGGTCATCAGCACACAGCCCCTCTCGCTCTCTGTGTCTAGAGTCCCCAACTGCTCCATCTCTCCACGTCCTTGTCTCTGCCTCCATCTCAGGCATCACTGCTTCTCTGGGTAGGGTCCCACTCTCCGCTCTTCTCCCTTGATGGTCCCAGGGACTTCTGCTCCTAGACTGAAAAGTTAATCACTCCCCTCCTTTTGCTACAAAACATCTACCTTTACATTTCTATTCCCATCATCTTTTAATTCTTCCAGGATACGGAAGTTCCTTAATTATACCAGGCAGAGCTAGGCATGCTCAGATATGACAATTCAGGCTTTAGTTGCAAAACAGCGGAGGCAAGATGTGGGATGCTGTAATCATCTTCCCTTGGAGAGATATCTCGAGTACTCTGTGAACCAGCTTCTAGGCGAGGCACCACATCATATTGTTATTGTGGTCAGTTGCTGTTGAGTTGGCACCAATTTATGATGACCCTATATATAATGGTCAAAATGCTGCCGGACCCTGCAGTATTCTCATGCTTACTGGTATGTTTGGGCTCACTGTTGTGGCTACTGTAACATGCTGTCTCATTGCCAGATTCCCTCACTTTCACGGAATCCTCTATTTAGCAAATTTGATGTCCATTGCTGGCCATTGGTTTTCCTGATGATATATCCACAGTAAGCCAGCTGAAAGCTTGCCATCCTCACTTCTAAAGAGTATTCTGATTGTATTTCTTTTAAGAATGATTGTTCATTCTTCTGGCACTCCATGTTGTTATTGGGTGCTCTTGAGTCGGTACCGACTCATAGCGACTCTATGCATAACAGAATGAAACACTGCCTGGTCCTCACCAGCCTCACAATCATTGCTACATTTGAATGGTTGCTGCCACTGTGCCGGTCCATCTCACTGGGGTTCTTCATCTTTGTCTCTGACCCGTCATTTTACCAAAAATGATATCCTTCTCCAGGAACTGGTCCCTTTTGATATGTCCAAAGTATGAGAGATGAAATCTGGCCATCCTGGTTTACAGAGAGCACTCTGGCTATACTTCTTCCAACACAGGTCTGTTTGTTCTTTTGGCAGTCCATGGTACATTTAATATTCTCCTCCACCACCATAACTCAAATGCATCAATTCTTCTACAGTATTCCTTATTCCCTGTCCAACTTTCATATGCATATGAGGTTACTGAAAATACTTGGGCTTGGGTTAGGCATACATTGGTCCTCAAACTGACATCTTTGATCTTCAACACTTTAAAGAGGTCTCGTGCAGCAGATTTGCCTGTGCAATACGTTGTTTGATTTCTTGACTGTTCCTTCCATGAGTGTTGATGGTTGAACTGAGGAAAATGAAGTAATTGACAAGTTTAATCTTTTCTCCATTTATGTGAATGTTACTTATCGATCCAGTGGTGAGAATTTTTGTTTTCTATACATTGAGGTGCAACCCATACCAAAGGCTGTGGGTTTTTTTTGTTTTTTTTTTAATCTTCATCAGTAAGCGTTTTAAGTCTTCTTGGCTTTCAGCAAGCAAGGTTGTATCATCTGCATATTGCAAGTTGTTGATGAGTCTTCCTCCAATCCTGATGCCTCCTTTTTCTTCATATAATCCTGCTACTCAGATTATTTGCTCAGCATACAGATTGAATAAATTTGGTGGAATAATACAACCCTGACACAAACCTTTCTTAATTTTAAACCCATCAATGTTCCCTTGTTCTGTTTGAACAACTGTACAGGTTCCTTATAAGCACAATTAAGTGTTCCAGAATACTCATTCTCCACAGTATTGTCCATAGCTTGTCATGATCCACACAATCGGAAGCCTTTGTGAAATCAGTAAAGCATAGGTAAATATCTTTCTGGTATTCTCTGCTTTTAGCCATGATCCATCTGATGTCAACAATGATATCCCTTATTCCACATCCTCATCTGAATCTGGCTCGAATCTCAGGAATTTCCTTGTCAATGTATGGTTGCCGCTGTTTTTGCATTATCTTTAGCAAAATTATACTTGCACATAACATTGATGATATTATCTGAAGACTTCTGCATTCCGTTGGGTTACCTCTCTTTGGAATGAGCACAAATACAGATCACATCCAGTCACTTGACAAGGTAGTTGTCAAATTTCTTGGCATAGTTGAGTGAGTGCCTCCAGTGCCACGTCAGTTTGTTGAGAGATTTCAATTTGTATTCCATCTGTTCCCGATGCCTTGTTCTTTGCCAATGCTTTCAACAAACATTGGACTTCTACCATTAATATCATTGGCTCTTGAAATGGTTGAACATTGACCATTTCTTTTTGGTACAGTGACTCTGTGTATTCCTTCCATCTTTTTTTATGCTTTCTGCATCATTTAATATTTTGCCCAAAGAATCCTTCAATAGTGCAAGTCAAGGCTTTAGTTTTTTCTTCAGTTCTCTCAGCTTGAGAAATGCTGTGCGTATTCTTCTTCTCTTTTGGTTTTCTGACTCCAGGTCTTTGTACATTTTGTTTTAATATTTTACTTTGTCTTCTTGAGCTGGCCTTTGAAATTTTCTGTTCAGTTCTTGTACCTCTGCATTTTTTCCATTTGCTTCAGCATCTCTATGCTGGAGAGCAATTTTCAGAGTCTTTTCTGACTTCCATTTTGGTCTTGTCCTTCTTTCTTGTCTTCTTAATGATCTTTTGCTTTCTTCCTGTATGATGTTTTTGATGTTATCCCACAACTCTTCTGGTCTTCTGTCTTTAGTGTCTAATGCATCAAATCTGTTACTTAGATGATCTCTAAATTCAGGTGGAATATGTTCAAGGTCATATTTTGTCTCTTGTGGACTTGCTTTAATTTTCCTCAACTTCAGTCTGAATTTGCACATGAGCAATCAATGGTCTAGTCCACAGTCTGCCCCTGGCTGTGTTTGGCTGATAATATGGGGCTTTTTCACTGTCTTGTTCCACAGATGCAGTCAATTTGGTTTCTGTGTGTTCCATCTGGTGAGGTCCATGTGTATAGTTGTCTTTTATGATGCTTAAAAAAAGGTATTTGAAATGAACAAATCATTGGTCTTGCAAATTTCTATCATGCAATCTCCAGCATTGTTTCTATCACCAAGGCCAATTTTCCAATGACTGATGCTTCCTCTTTGTTTCCAACCCTTGCATTTCAATTGCCAGTAATTATCAATATATCTTGATTACATATTTGATCAATTTCAGACAGAAGTTGGGAGAATTCTTCAATTTCATCATAACTGGATTTAGTGATTGGTGCATAAATTTGAATAATAGTGATATTAACTGGTCTTCCTTGTAGGCATATGGATGTTATCCTATCACAGACAGCATTGTAATTCAGGACGGGCCTTACTATTTTCTTTCTAATGATGAATGTGCCGTCATTGTTCTTCAATTTATCATTTGTGGCATAGTAAATCATGTGATTATCAAACTCAAAGTGGCCAATACGAGTCCCTTTCAGCTCACTAATACCTAGGATACCAATGATTTTGTGTGTCATTTAATTTTGACAATTTCCAATTTTCCTAGAGTCATACTTTGTACTTTCCATGTTCCTATTACTTATGGATGTTTACAGCTGTTTCTCCTCATTTTGAGATGTGTCCCATCAGAAAATTAAGAACCCCCAAAATACAATAACTTAATTTGGGTCTCAATAACTAGATAACATCATAGATTAAAAGCAGAAGAGAGAATTCTTAAACTAAAGGATTGTTGTTGTTGTTAGGTGCCATTGAGTCGTTTCTGACTCATAGCGACCCTATGCACAGCAGAATAAAACACTGCCTGATCCTGGGCCAAACTCACTACTGTTGCCACGTTTGAGTCCATCTATGCTGCCACTTGGCCAATCCATTTCATTATGTGTCTTCCTCTCTTTCTCTGTCCCTCCATATGATATCCTTCTCTAGCGACTGGTCCCTCCTGACAATATAAAATCCAAATTGAAGCCCAGGAGGAAAAAGTAGGAAAACCAGAAAAAAGACTGAAAAATATGTGTGGAGACATGGTGGAAAAATCTAATACATATGTAATTAGAATTCCAGAAGTGGAAAGAAAGAGTAACAGAAACTATTCCCAAAACTAACAAATGAGCTCAAGTCACAGTCTTAAGACGTTCTATGGAGTCCTGGTGTGGTTCTGTGGGAGAATTCATTGGACCTCAAGGTCAGTAGGTCAGTTTGAACCACAAGGTCAGCTGTTTAAACTCACCAGCAACTCCTAGGAAACCTTATACAGGGTCACTGTTAGTTGGAATGGACTTGACAACACTTAACAACAACAAAGGAACTCCAAGCACACGCACAAAAATAAACCCTAGATGAATTATAGGAAGACCTTTGAAAGTCAAAGTCAAAAGAAAAATAACATTAATAATAAAATACAGGAAAAAAAGGAATATCATCTTCAAAGAAACACCAAGCTATGGCATTTTCAGCCACCTCATCTGCATGGGAAAGTTGGATAATGTATAAGGAAGACCTTAAAAGAATTGATGCTTTTGAATTGTGGTGTTGGAGAAGAATATTTAAAGAACCATAGACTACCAGAAAGAACAAACAAATCTGTGTTGGAAGAAGTACAGTCAGAATGCTCCTTGTCATCTTTAGAATAAGAATTATAATTCCTGTAGAGCAGCTACCATATGAAATTGATGCAGAGTTAAGTTGCTAAGACTTTGTCTCTCATACTTTGGACATGGTATAAGGAGAGACCAGTCTGGAGATGGATGTTATGCTTGGTAAAGTGGAGGGTTAGCAAAAAAGAGGAAGACAACTAAGGAGATGGATTGACACAGTGGAAGCAGCAACGGGATCAAATGTAGCAGCAATTGTAAGGATGATGTTGGACCAGGCAGTGTTTTGTTCTGTTGTGCATAGGGTCACTATGGGTTGGAACTGACTTGATGGCACCTAACAACAACATCTTCCAATAAGAAAGGATACAACTCTGAGGCAAACACTGTATTTCTATGTGCTAGAAAAAATGGAAAAGGAAATTAAAATGTACAGTAAACCGCAAAATTAATCAAATATAGAGTAAAAAATCTAATAGAAGATGTGTAGTACCTCTATACTGAACACTACAAAATATTCCTAAAAGACTTAAATAAATGAAAGGATATACCATGTTCATAGATTAAAAGGTTAACTGTTTTTAACATCAGCATTACCCAAATAAATCAATAGATTCAATGCAATTCCACTTTTAAGAATGACTGCAGTTATTGATAAGAAATTTATAAGCTAGCTCAGAAAGTATATATATATATACAGTTGTCTGCTTTTAGAAGATAACAGAGGAAAATGCCTTCGTTATTTTGGAATAGCCAAAGAGTTCTTAAACAAGGCACAAAAGGTGGAATGGTCAACTTCTAAAGGATATAAGTGTGTTTGGCAAGTGTGTGTATGCATATAACAGTGATTCCACTCTAGTTTTGTGTACACAAAGCCTGAGAATAAATGATACTATCCATGGCATCTTTTACTCAGTTCCTGTCCCATCGAATTGGAATTCATAGAATTTAGTTTTGCTTTGCTCAGCTTAATAAAAATCACTGCCTATAGGAAACTGTTGTTGTTAAGTGCTGTCGAGTCAGTTCTGACTCATAGCAACAGTGCATAGGATTTTGGAGGGGAGGCTGGTAGGTTGGAACCACAGACCATGTGGTTAACAGTCCAGTGCTTATCCTACAGCATTACACCAGGACTCCATTAAAGACTTGGAAATGTAGGATCCTTTTGTTTGCTTCATTGCCTACCATCCCCGAGATACCAGATGTATCCCCTTCTCGGCCTTGCAAGTCAACAGTTTCTTATCACATACCTGTCATGTCTGTGTAATGTTTGTCCTCCATCTGTGGTATTTATTTAGAGATGCTGTTTGTAGTTTACGTTTGCATGTGGGAATATAGCTAAGGAATCCAGTTCCTGCCAGAGGTACCTGCGATATAGTTGGTTTGTTATTGCTATAAGCACCAACTCTTCTCTTTGAGGAATGCTTAATTTCTTTTCTCCATTTCTAATTGCTGCCAGCTAGATAATTGTACTTTCTGTAATTTCCTGGCAGGCCCCAGATCTATGCATTATTAAGAATTGAGTAATGCTTGCCATCTTTAGAATAAGAATTATAATTCCTATAGAGCAGCGACCATATGAAATTGATGCAGAGTTAAGTTGTGAAAGTATCTGTGACGCACTTGACAAATAGTTCTGGTTAATAACCTTCATCTTCATCTTCTATCTTCCTTTTTCATTATCCATATAGAAAAAGAATGATGCATTCTAACTGTGGTGTTAGGAAAAAAATGTTGAATTTAATGTAGACTGCCAAAATCACAAACCAATTAATCTTAGAAAAATATCGAACCAGAATGCTTTAATTTACTTTGGATACTTTGAACATGTCACCAGGAAAAATCAAATGCTAGAAACAGACATGGTGTTTGGTAAAGTCGAGGGTCAGCAAAACAAAAACAAAAAAAACACAATAGACAACAATTGTGAGAAAGGACCAGACAGTGTTTCGTTCTGTTGTATGCAGGGTCACTATGAGTTGGAGACAACTTGATGGCATCTAAAAAGTCCTCAATGGATGTAACAATGGACTCAAACATACCAACGAGCATGAAGATGGTGCTGGACTGGGCAGGTCATCAGGAGTCAGAGCCAACTGGACAGTAAGTAACAACAACATTATTATAGACCCAGGTTCTGTCCTAGGCAAAAACAAGAAGTGGTCAAATTTCACAGAGCTATACCTCAGGCTTCATCAGATGTGCTCTAGTTCCATCTAAGCTGGCTCCCCTGGCCTCTCTTTTCAGGAAGTGTGTGTGTGACTTTCTTGAGTGCACCTGCACTCGAGAGGCAGAGTCAGATCTTCTTTTGACCCTGTAAGCAGAACAGGGTCTCTGACCCCTTTCAGAAGGGAATTGGCCAATCTCATCTCATTGTTTGTCCTGAAGGCTACCTAGGCAGCCCCTCCTCACCTCCTAATGCCACAAGAATCCCAGGTCTTCTGTACAAAGACTGAAGGAACTGGAAAGAATAAAGGGCATTCCAAAACTTAAAGGCTAGTTTTCCTTGAACCCTTAAGTTCAAATTACAACTTACTATATTTACATATCTAGTATAATAGAAATAACATTTCAATTTTTCTTTCATTAATGATTGATTATATAAATTTGAACAGACTAGACTCCCTTAATAATCATTCCCATTTACAACTTGGTTAATTGTTGTAGTTGTTGTTAGGTGCCATCGAGTTGGTACCTACTCATAGTGACCTTATGCACAGCAGAATGGAACACTGTCCAATCCTGGGCCAACCTCACTACTGTTGCCATGCTTGAGTCCATCAATGCTGCCACTTGGCCAATCCATCTCGTTGGGGGTCTTCCTCTTTTTCTCTGACCCTCCACCTTACCAAACATGATATCCTTCTCCAGAGACTGGTCCCTCCTGACAATATTTCTGAAGTATGAGAGACAAAGTTGGCCATCTTGGCCTCCAAGGAGCACTCTGGCTGTCTTCCAAAATGGATCTATCGGTTCTTTTGGCAGCCCATGGCACTTTCAATATTCTCCTCCAACACCATAAAAAAAGTTAATTAAATTCCCTTAAATATGTTAAACTGCTGTTGCAAATTTAATACATTCAGTTTTATTTTAAAGTATTCCAAATGCCTGTCCTATGCAACAAAATCTTTCCAAGTACTTTAACAACTGTAATAAATCTAGTAAATTAAACCTACAAATATAGAGATGCTCAAGTTCAGTTAAACATGCCAATACTGTTTATAAATTTAATCAAACTGTTGTACTTAGTTTAAAAATCACAAATCTAAAATCAATTCCTTAATTACACTTTTTAAATTGGAAGCACGAGGCTGATCTTTCTTCTTATTCATCCAATTCTCTCATTAAAACACATGAATATCTAAAGACACCCAGATTGTGACAATGATTTTTAATATATTCCTGAATGTTACTACAAATGTGAATATTATGGTTTGATTTTCTTGGGCATCTCCATGTCTAATTCTAACCTTTCCTGGGATTAAAAATGGCAGTTCACCAATTGGAGAAATGATGTCACCATTCCAGAAAGCTTGGGTTGTCTTCTCAAGGTAATTTAATCGGGTTAAGCCTACTGGTCGTAATGCTCTTTAGAAGTGAGGGTGACAAGACTTGATTCCTGTACTTTGGATATGTTGTTGGGAGGGATCCGTCCCTGGAGAAGGACAGTATACTTGATAAAGCAGTATTTGTTGTTAAGTGCTGTCAAGTCACTTCTGATCCATAGCAACCCTGTATAAGGTTTCCAAGGAGCTGCTGGTGAGTTTGAACCACCGACCTTTCGGTTCAAACCATCTTGTGATGTAGTGCTTATTACCTCAAGTGAGATGGATTGTCACAATGGCAGCAACAAAGGGCTCAAACAGGGCAAAAATTGTGAGGAAGGTCCAAGACCAGGCAGTGTTTCATTCTGTTGTAGCTGACTTGATGGCATCAAACAGCAACTACTGTCCTCACAGCTGAGTCTGTGATGAGATGCAGGCCTGAGCTTGCATGTGCCCTGAGCCATGCTAGTTGTTGTTGTTGTTCTGTGCCGTGGAGTCGGTTCCGACTCATAGCGACCCTGTACAGGGTTTCCGAGGTTGTAAATCTTTATGGGAGCAGAAAGCCTCATCTTTCTCCGGCGGAACGGCTGGTAGTTTTGAACAGCTGACTGTGAGATTAGCAGCCCGATTCATAACCACTACGCTACTAGAGCTTCTTGAGCCATGCTAGTAGTGATGGACAATAAGTCTTTCCTGAAGTCTCTGACCAGAGGCCTCCAAGTCTTTACTTCGATGGTGTTCATCTTGAAGTGTTGATTTCCTGAGTCTTGTGACAGCATTATCTCATCTTCCTAAACTGCTTTCAGCGTCACTGTCTGTGGTGGGACCACGGGCCTTTTGCCCTCAGGAAGGTCTCTGTAAACCTTCTCTCATCTTTTACTAGGAAACTCTGATGGTGTCGTAGTTAGGTGCTCACTGCTAATTGAAAGGTCAGAAGTTTCAACCCAACTTCTCTGTGGAAGAATGATGTCGCAGTCTGCTTCCCTAAAGAAGGTTTTGATGGGCTCTTTGGGGGTCTCTTCTAGTTGATTTCTCCTAGGATGCAGTCAGTAGGAGGCACGGGAGGCAGCAGAGGACAGGAGGCAGGGCAATTGTTCCTCTTAGTCTCTCTAGCTCTGGTAGCGTAGTGGTTACGAATCGGGCTGCAAACCTTAAGGTCAGCAGTTCGAAATTACCAGCTGCTCCGTGGGAGAAAGATGAGGCTTTCTGCTCCCGTAAAGATTTACAGTCTCGGAAACCCTGTACAGGGTCGCTGTGACTCGGAACCGACTCCATGGCACATAACCACCACAACAACAATGATTCTCTCTAGGGGGCAGAGTCCTGGTGTGGCGCTATGGGTTAATGTGCTGGACTGCAAAGTCAGTTCAATCCACAGGGTCAAGAGTTCAAGCTCACCAACCACTCCTTCAAAAGCCTACATAGGGTCGCTATGGGTCAGAACCGACTCGACGGCATTTAACAGCAGCATTCTCTCTAGGGGAGTCCTGATGGGGCTGTATGATAAAGTACTGGAAAAAGCAGAGGTTGAAACCCACCAGCTGCTCCTATACAGGGTCACTATGAGACGGAACCAACTTGAAGGCATCACCAACAGCAACATTCTCTCTGGAGTTCTGGTGTGGTGCTGTAGGATAAACACAGGACCACAAGGTCGGTTTGAAACTCAAGGTTTAACACTCAACAGCAACTCCTCAGAAACCTTATACAGGGTCACTGTGAGTCAGAATTGACTTGATGGCCCTTAGCAATTCTCTCTGTGCTTAGATGCCTGATCTGGTAGTGACCAAGTCCTTCCTCAACTAAACCTCATGCTGGCCCTGTGTCCTGCAGCACTTCAACACCACCTCTGCGAGGCCCTGAATCTCCCCGGGCTCCAACAATGCCCCTCAAGTCCACGTCTACAACTGCTCATCACACTGGTTTCCAGAGGCTTTGGGCCCTCTTGTTGCTTCCTCTCATCCTGCCCACACCTCTGTAAAGAGTCCCCTCTTGAAGACATCTTCTGTGACCCAGCTTAGGGGGTTTTCCATTTCCTGTTGAGAAACCTGCTGATTGCTACATTTCATTATAATAAATTTCAATATTTTTCTATGTAGCCTTTTCCCTATCAGGCATGCTTTTAGCTTAATACTATGGATATACTTTTCATTTTTAATTGAAAAATAAATTCTGGAGACGTTCCAGTTGGCACATTCGGCTTTTACAAGGTCATGGTGATAATGGCCTTAAGGGAAATTGTCATTGTTAGCGGTACATGGAGGTGACACTGAGAAATACAGTAATGGAAATGCAATTCTTGCTCATGGCCTGACGTAGTAACAATAGAAAATCAGTTAATTAGAAGAACAGGATTTGAGCTGTGTAGGACCATTTGGTTTGGAACCGTTTGCCTTCTCTCTGATGATTTCCTCAAGACAAAATGTGAATATCGTTGTCCAGGAATCCAATACTCAGTACTCAGCTAATAGTCAGGGGCTGCCATGAGGAATCCTGGTGTGATGCTGTAGAATAAGCACTGGACTGCTAACCACAAAGTCAGTAGTAGTCCAAACCCACCAAACCCTCCTCGGAAACCCTATACAGGGTCATTATGAGTCGGAACTGACTCAACAGCACTTAACAACACAACAACATTAGTCATAAGGAGCCATGGTGGTTCAGCAATTAAATGCTCAGCTGCTAACCAAAAGCTTGGCAGTTCAAATCCACCCCGAGGTAACTTGGAAGACAGGTATGATCTGCTTCTATAAACATTGTTGTTGTATGCCGTTGAGTCGGTTCTGGCTGACAGTGACCCTATATATGGTTTCTGAGGTTGTAAATCTCTATGGTAGCAGAAAGCCTCATGTTTCTCCCACAGAGAGCCTGATGGATTCGAACCACCGAGTCTGCGGTTAACAGCCCAACATGTCACCCACTACGTCACCAGGGCTCCCCTAGGCAATCTAGGCATTTACTACCAGGCATCTGCTCATTATCCTGTTCCAAAACTGCTTCCATATTTTAGGTATCTGTTAGAGCAGCTCCCTAGTCTCCTGGTACCAAATTCTGTCTTATCCATTAAGATTACAATGTAGGAAGCCTTACTGGGCAGTTCTTCTGTCATATGAGGTCACTATGAATAAAAAATCAACCTGATAGCACCTAACAACAACACTATTGGACATACTCCCATCCTCCCCAAAGACTACTCTCTGAGTTGTTGTTGTTGTTGTTAAGTGCCGTCGAGTCGGGTCCAACCCATAGTGACCCTGTACAGGGTTTCTGAGGGTGTAAATCCTTATGGGAGCAGAAAGCCTCATCTTTCTCCCGCGGAGCGGCTGGTAGTTTCGAACCGCTGACCTTAAGGTTCGCAGCCCGATTCGTAACCACTACGCTACCAGAGTTAAGTTTAAATCACGCATACTGGAACAGAACAGAGACATGCAAAATCACCTTGTAAGTAGAAGGAACCTCTGAACTGCAATACTTGGCTTGTTGATGTTCTTAGGTGCCATCGCGTCGGTACCAACTCATAGCAACCCTATGTACAACAGAACAAAACACTGCCCAGTCCTGGACCAATGTCACAATTATTGTCACACTTGAGCCCACTGATGCTGCCACTTTGCCAATCCATCTCGCTGGGGGTCTTCCTCTTTTTCTCCGACCCTCCACCTTACCAAACATGATATCCTTCTCCAGTGACTGGTCCCGCCTAACAATATGGCCAAAGTGTGAGAGACGAAGTCTGGACATTAGGGCCTCCAAGGAGCACTCTGGCTGCACTTCTTCCAACACAGATCTGTTGGTTCTTTTGGCAGTCCATGGCACTTTCAATATTCTCCTCCAACACCATAACTCAAAAGCACCAATTCTTCTACAGTCTTCCTTATTCACTGTCCAGCTTTCGCATGCATATGAGGTTACTGAAAATACCATGGCTTGGGTCAGGTGCACCTTAGTCCTCAAGCTGACATCTTTGCTCTTCCAACACTTTAAAAAGGCCTTGTGCAGCAGATCTGCCTAATGCAATACGTCATTTGATTTCTTGAGTGCTGCTTTCACATTCCCATACCCTTATCATAAGAGAAGCATCTCAGATTATTTCAGCCTGGTGCTCTAAATCATCGATTCTTGTAATTCCTCTTGTTTTAACTCTGTGCTCACCAAGAAATATTTTTATAGTAATGATTTTCTTACTTCAAAAGCAATAGATGCTGCTTATAGAGATAATCAGAAAATATAGACAAGCTTAGGAATAATGTTTATAATTTAAACTTTCTAAGTATATCTCTGGGAGCACAGTGGTTCTGTAGGATAAGCACAGGATTGCAAACTGCAAGGTTGGCTGTTCGAGCCCACCAACCACTCCGCAGGAGAAGGATGAGGTCTCCTGCTCCTACAAAGATTTATAGCTTCAGAAACCCTATACAGGGTCGCTATGAGTCAGAACTGACTCAATGGCATTTAACAACAGAAAGTATATCTTCTTCCATGTCAATTTTCATGCACATAAATGCACAATTCTACATATTAACAGTAATAGAAATGCTTCATCCTTACTGAAATGTTCTGCAACTTGCTCTCCACTTAACACTGAATGATGAACCTCTTTGGGCATCAACAAATCTGCTTTTTTTCACAGCACATTCATGGAGAGATATTTTTGTATGTGGAGCTCCCTATAATTTATTTAACAGAATTCTGATTATTACGCCTTTCTGTCATTTCTATCATTTTGCAATGATCAACAGCACTGTAGGAGATACTCGCATATTAAATGTTACAGGTCATTAGGCATGTCTCTGCAGATTCTTGAAGGATGGGCCATTTTCAAGGCTTTTGATACATTTTGCCAAATTGCTTTTCAGAAAATATTATAATAGATCCAATGTTTGTCCATTTTTACAGATGATAAATCATTAGGCTATTGTTTTAATTTAAATTTGTCTGAGTCTTAGTGAAGTTGAAATTTTGCCATGAATTTATTAGACATTTGAATTTCTTCTATTTTTGGTCTTCCTATTGGAGTTCTGGTGTGGCATTGTGCTGTAGGATAAGCACTGGACTGCTAATCACAAAGTCAGCAGTTTAAACCTTCCGCCGCTACCCAGCAATATTATACAGGTTTGTTATGAGTCAAAATGCACTCAAGGGCACTTAACAATAGCATCATTCCTACTTTTGGAGTGTGGTGGCTCTGTAGAATAAGAATGGGACTGTGGACCACAAGGACAGTGGTTCAAGCCCACCAGCCACTCTGAGGGAGACAGGTGAGGCTTTCTGCTCCCACAAAGCTTTAAAAGTTTCAGAAACTCTATCAGGGTCACTGTGAGTAGAAATCTGCTGGACAGCACTTAACAATTCATACTTTGCCCCTTTTTCTATTACTTTCTTTTTTTCTTTCTTTCTTTTTTTTTTTTAATCAATGTTGGCTGTTGTTAAGTGCTGTAAAGACAGCTCTGACTTATATTGACCCTGTATAGGGTTTCCAAGGAACAGCTGGTGAGTTTGAACCCACCTTGCAGTTCAGTGCTTTATCCCACAGCACCACACTGGGACTCCTTTTTATCAACTGTTGTCATCATTAAGTGCCATTGAGTTGGTTCCGAACCATAGCACCCTGTACAGGGTTTCCAAGGAATGGCTGGTGAGCTTGAACCGTCAACTTTGAGGTTCAAACCAGCTTTGCAGTCTAGCGCATTAATCCGCAGCACCACACCAGGACTCCTTTTTATCAATTGCTGTTGTTGTTAAGTGCCATTGAGTGAATTCTGACCCATAGTGACCCAGTATAGGGTTTCCAAGGAGCAATTGGTGAGCTTGAACCACCGACCTTGCAGTTCAAATGACATTGCAGTCTGACGCATTAGCCCACAGCGCCACACCAGGACTCCTTTTTATCAAAGTTGTTGTGATGTGCCGTGGAGTCGGTTCCGACTCATAACGACCCTGTACAGGGTTTCCGAGGTTGTAAATCTTTATGGGAGCAGAAAGCCTCATCTTTCTCCCGTGGAACAACTAGTAGCTTCGAACTGCTGACCATGAGATTAGCAGCCCTATTCGTAACCACTATGCTACAGGTCTTTATATTGATAGATATATTAACGTTTGTGATAGGAATCACAGACAACTGTGTGTCTGTCATTTGCCTTTTAATGCAACATAGTATTTTTGCCTTATTCATGGAATCAGTTAAGAATGCATGTGACTTCAAGTTAACAGAAAACCAAACTGGTTTAAAAAATGAGGGTTTAGCATCTCGCCTGGTAAACATCCCTGAGAAAGGATGCTGCTGTAATTTGTTCAGAGGCTGAGGATGAGACGGCTGGCATCCATACTTTCTCTTGACCTTCTCCTGCCGCTCACCTCATGGATCTCCCACAGCTGATGCAGCACCAGCCATCCAACCTGTAGTCCAGGCTAAAGGGAGAAGGGAGCCACCTGCTATGTTCCATTAACCAGAACTGGTCCCCCATCCACTCCTAATTGTGAAGAGAGGCAGATAAGGGCAAAGGGGAAATGGGATGAAGTGAGGACATCCACGCCACATACTGTCACTGAGTTGGTTCCGATACATAGTGACCCCACAGGATGGAGCAGAACTGCTCCTTAGGGCTTCTGAGACTGTCCATCTTCATGGGACCAGACAGCAACATCTTTCTTCCACAGAGTGCCTGGTGGGTTTGAACCACCCACTTTATGTTGAGCAGCTCAGTGCTTAACCCACAGCATCACCAAGTCTCCTTGAAGACACATATCTTATTGTTATTGTCAAGTGCCAACTCATAACAACCCTATATGGGGTTTCCAAGGAGTGGCTGGGGGATTTCAGCAACCAGCCTTGCAGTCCAGTGCTTATCCTACAATGCTACACCAGGACTCTAGAGGACACGTATGTTGTTGATTTTTGTTAAGTGCTGTTGAGTCAGTTCTAAGTCATAGTGGCCCTGTACTGGGCTTCCAAGGAATGGTTATGTTGTTGTTGTTAGGTGCCATCAAGTCAGAACCAATTCATAGCGACCCCATGCACAGCAGAACAAAACAAAGTCCAATCCTGGGCCAACCTCACTACCACTGCCACACTTGAGTCCATCAATGATGCCACCTGGCCGATCCAGCTCATTGGGGGTCTTCCTCTTTTTCTCTGACCCTCCATCTTACCAAGCATGATATCCTTCTCCAATGACTGTTCCCTCCTGACAATATGTCCAAAGTATAGGACGCGAAGTTTGGCCATCTTGGCCTATAAGGAGCACTCTGGCTGCACTTATTTCAAAACAGATCTATTGGTTCTTTTGGCAATCCATGGCACTTTTAGTATTCTCCTCCAACACCATAATTCAAAGGCAGCAATTCTTCTACTATCTTCCTTATTCACTGTTCAGCTTTCGCATCCATATGAGGTTATTGAAAATACCATGGCTTAGGTCAGGAACACCTTAGTCCTCAAGCTGACATCTTTGCTCTTCAATGCTTTAAAAAGTTCCTGTGCAGCAGATTTGCCTAATGCAATATGTCGTCTGATTTCTTGACTGCTGCTTCTGTGAGTGTTGATAGTCGATCCAAGAAGAATGAAGTCCTTGACAACTTCAATCTTTTCTCCATTGATAAGAATGTTGTTTATTGGTCCAGTGGTGAGGATTTTTGTTTTCTTGACATTGAGATGTAATCCATACCAAAGGCTGTGCTCTGTGATCTTCATCGGTAAATGTTTTACGTCCTCTTCACTTTCAGCAAGTAAGGTTGTATCATCTGCATATCGCAGGTTGTTAATGAGTCTTCCTCCAACCCTGATGCCACATTTTTCTTCCTAGAACCCAGCTTTTCATATTATTTGCTAAGTATACAGGTTGAATAAGTATGGTGAAGGAATACAACCTTGTTGCTATAGTGTCTGCCAAAGAGCATCTTTAAGATTTTATATAGTTCAGTTGGTCTGTGTTTATGTCTTTGGTTCCTCCGGGATGTAGTTCAGATATCCCTCTATATTTTGTTTCTATTACTTTTATGTTTTATTGTTAATATTAACTCTTAACCCTTTCAGTTGATTGACCAGTTGTCCTAATAACATTTTTAAACTCTTGTCAATGGTTTAAAATACCTTTATTAAACTACGATTCACACTTAGGTCAATTTTGGTACTTACTGGTCTGTCCACAGATCTAGTTATCTATTCCTGTGCTTTAATTAATGTCACTTGTCATATATTTTTGAAGTCCTGGTGTGTCATTGTAGGAAAAACCATTGTAGGAAAAGCACCTATAAAGTTAGTGGTTCAGACTCACTAGCTACTCCTTGGAAACACTATATATATAAGATCACTATGACTAGGAACCAACTTGATGGCATTTAACAATAACATGCATTTTTACACTGTGGAGCACATCTGCCTCATAAAACATTTATGTTAAAATGTCTTACCTTTCCTAAATGTTTGTTATAATGATGAATTTCCAATCATAAAATTTTTAATTTAAATTACCCTGCTTGGATTTTAAAAAAACTTTATTGTCAATTGAGTGAAGGTTTACAGAGCACATCATCAGTTTTACATTTAAACAAGCATATACTCTGTTTCATTACAATGACTGCAGTCCACTCCATGCACCATCAGTTAACGGCGTTTACCTCTATTCACTTTAGCTCTTATATCCCTCTCTGTGTTCCCTGCTACCTTCATCTCTCCTCTGCTAACTTTCCTCTTGTTGTATATTGTCTGTCCTGTCATTCACGTTAATCCTCTAGCCTGTGGATAATTTTCCCTCTCTACTCTAGACCCACCCACCCCTGTTGTTGTTGTTGTTGTTAAGTGCCGTTGAGTCGGTTCCGACCCATA